>NC_080438.1:5354902-5684419 GCF_028018845.1 Melospiza georgiana
TCTCCCCACTTTTATGTTCAGTACTTTAAAGAAGAGACCTTGCTAATTGTCTGGTCAGTATTTGAATGTCTTCAAACAGTTAAACAGCACCATATATATCATATAGATAATTTATGCTTAAATACTATTAGCTCAGCTACCTGATGGTGTTTCTGTCAAGCAGCACCATTGCTTACTGAAGGAGAATACTGAGCTTGATGATTGGTATCACAAATCAAGTTCTACACAGGTGCTTTTCTCTGGGTGCATTCATGTTTCCCTTGGCAGATGTCACTTCATTTTTATTTTTTCTTTCTCATAATGTGATATTAAGTCTCTCATGTCTAACAAACAAGGCCTCTTTGATGTCTGCTAATGCATAAGTCTGGTTTTTAGCTGATAAAACATCCTGGGACAGAAAAATAATCCTGAAGTGTCTCAGGCTTGTGGCACTGAGTGCCTGCTCAGCGTTTCAGAATCATCGCTGTTCTTTGCACTCTCAAATGTTAGACACTAAAAATAAGAGGAGTTATTAGTTATTGTGGGCTAATTGCTGGGAATTCTAAGCATGAATTCTCCAGGGATGTCATTATCCTGTGTTAATCACTTCACCTGTCAAGCCTTATGTTCTGCATGTTCACACATGGATGAACTAATGAGTAAGCAAGAGGAGGTGGCAGAACCAGGAATCAGTCATGCTCTTTTGTTGTCATGTGGTCTTGATTACATTTCAGGACTCCTGGGAATTTATAGCTGGAGTAATCTGGTCCCTATCCACTGCACTTACCTGGTATTTAAATCTATTTGCATTTCTGAGTTACTGAATGAGAGATGTGAGCTCCAGAAGCCGTGATAAGAAGCCCAAGGATACAGGGAGTGTGTGAGCAGCAAACTAAAAATTGTCATAGTGGTATCAGTGTATACAGCTGGCTCTCCTTGCTGCACTGGAGAGGTCTTGCAAAGAAAGCACCTATTACTGATACATTAAACTCCAAAGGCAATTAGTCTAATTGTTTAGGCAGCTTTGTTCCCTTCCCCAGGTGTCCTTATCTCAGGAGGCTTTTCTGTCAGACCCTATCACTAAGCTTTCAGAACATATTTCCTCCATACTGTAGGATGTAAATGAGGGGGAGGAGTATAAAAGATATGAAATATACTTTATCAGCCTGGCATCTCCCTTCTCCTGCCTTTGGGAATTCTGTGTGTTAAACAGCCTGGATGCTCTCAAGCCTTTCTGTTAGCTCTTCCCCAGTTGTGAGGAAACATTTATCATTTGGAGGAAGTATTGATCAGAGAAGAAGTATTCTCAGCAGATAAATGTGTTATAGATGGACTGTCCACATGTTTAAGAGGCTTGAATGCCATATTTCACTAATGAAACTTGTGGAGGCTCAGGTGTTCTTGTCTTCATACTAATAAAAGTCTTACACCTGCTTCTAGTTGTGCAAGGAAATTGTAACAGAGAGGTATTTTGTCAAAATAAGTGATATTTGAAATTAGTTTCTACGACTAAAATTTCTCTAAGGTCTGAAGATTACTTTAATGCCACAGTTGCCCTGTATGTTGTAAAAGGCTCTGCATCCAAACCAATAATGGAAAGAAAACCCAGAGACAGACAAGACTTCCAGAGAGAGAAACTGATCTTATTGTGCATTGTCATTGAGGTATTGTATTCTACAGACAGAAATTAATTTCACTGGGTACCTTTAGAAAAGTTTCAGCTGTTGATAGTGAAGTTTGCACTGTGCCTTGTTGATGCAGCACTTGGTGGAAGAACAGGAAGTAGGAAGATTCTGATTTGGATGGATGAAGCTACAGGACAGAATTAAGGGTTTATTTACAGTGACTGCCTGGTTTATCCTCCTTGGGTGGGCAGGTGATAATTTTTGTCTCATCCTGGTTGGTGCAATGGCTTTGTGTGTCTGGGAAAACGATGTTTTCTCTAATAATACTCATCTGTTTGTCTGGATCTATGGTATCTATGGATCTATGATAGATCTGTGGATCTATCTACTCCACAGGGAGTCTGGATCAGAGCCTGGAAGGTGTGTTACTGTACATAAAATGGCCTGTGAGCTTCCAAAAGGTGTGAATCCAGATGCTCTGTTTAAGCTGCTTATTAGAATAGTGTTGCTGATTTTGCAGTATTTCTGTAGAAAATAAATCCTGCTGTACTTTGCTTTATCAAGAAAAAGCCTTTTGTTTGTTTGTGTTTTTTTTTTTTTTTTTTTTTGTTCTTTGCTGTTCTGTGCTTTTTCTAGGATTTCTAGGAAAGAGTTGGTCAAGGTCCTGTGGCTCCTTCCCATGTGCATTTTCCTAGGCCGTCTTTGTGGCACTGGGAGGCTCTGCTGAGCTTTTAGTTTTTTGCAAACCCTTATAACTGGCACCAGGAGACCCAGTCAGGAGTGCTTGTTGTCCATGCTGTACAAACACAAGGCAGGAAGTTGCTGCCTCCCAAGGGGCCCTTGTTCCAGGAAAAACAGGAAGCTCCAGGATGAAACCTTAATGCTGTACCCAGATAGTTTTGTTAGTAGATGGTTACCCAAAAACAAAATGACCATGACCTGGTGAGGTCATGGTAAAGTGTAAGTTCTTAGTAGCTTCTTGAACATCCAAAATCCCTTTTCCAGGGTTATAAAAATGTTTTGGAGTTGTAGCTGTTCTTCTGTATATATGCCCTGATGAGGGATCAGAATGTTACACACCTGCTTATTGTAGTTCATTCACTCAAATTGAAATTGAGGTTTAACCACTGAATTAAGGACCTTCTCCTTGTCCATATTGGCCTTTTAGTTTCTGGGAAAGCATCTGTGTCTGAAAAGAGAGTTTATAGTATGTGCTTCTCTCCAAGCATACATTTCAGTGTTTGTTAGAAGTGCTTTTGCTGACTTAATACAAAGTCTTACAAGTGTGATTCTGCCCATCACTGGGACTTGGCTTGCTTTCTGTGACCAACAGTGAAAACTAAATTAAGAGCTCTTAAATCTGAATAGACTGCAAGAACTATAATTCATTTAGTTTTCCTTACATGTCCCTCAAAGGCTGGCAATTATAAATCGGTAGTCTCATTTTTCAGAATTTAATTGTAATGAATGTGGATTGATTTAAGGTCTTTGATAGATTAAAACACTTCAGCTAACATACCAAGAAACCAAAGGTTTCAGTGTAGACATGAATTCATTTTATGCTGATGGCATGAGAAGACTCCTCCTAAAACAAGCATGGAACACTTGCCTCCTTTTTGGAGTTGGGTATGTTTATGTTAGGTTGTAACTAGAAAGAAGAATTGATAAATAAAAGTACCAGATCTCATGCTCTTGGCTGTGTGCAATAGTTAATGAAAGCTGGCCAATAAAAAGTCTCTGCTCTTGTTCCTATAAAAAAATATCCTGTTTATGTCATGGCAACAACTGTCAATTATTTTTCAGAGGCCCAGAGCCAGTACATTGTAGAATAGCTGATTTCCTCACTGTAATTTTGGAACTTGTAAGTGGTATTGTAGCTTCTTTTTAAATGGGATTTATGAATGTGGGGGACTAATGGTATTTTCTAGAGCTGGGTTCAGGCAGGACCCATGCTGTGCAAGTGTCACTTAACTTTGCCACTAATCTTGGAGCTGTAGCACCACCTGCTATTCTTGCTGTAGGTTTCGAGAGTGAAAATGGAATTATCTGTTATGGTGTAGTGATTTGTAAGTTATCTGTGGCAGTCTAGTTCTAAACCATTAAACTTGTGCTGTCTGTGCCTCAAATTAAATGTAAACTGAAACTTTCAGAGTACAGAGATTAGGATACGTTTCTAATGTCATCTTATTCAAAGAAGCAGCCATGTTGGAAATAGGTGTGGATCCATCAGTCTTTTCTTCTGTTTTCAGAGACAAAAGCTTTTGTTAGTGTTTAAAAGGTAAATTAAAATGGTGGATTATTTAATGCAGAACACACAGATGTTTGGAATGCCTCACTATGAGAGTGGTTTAAATTGTGTTTTTTGTTTAAGCAAAAACTTCTGCCTCTTAAAGGATCAAACTTGAGCACTTGAGTGAATAATTTCCTTGGGAGTAGCTTGCCAGATATTCTTTGGAATATATCATACTGAGAGTAATATGTCTCACCAAACTGGTAACTTTGGATTTGGGCAATTTAATATTCTGTTGTAAAGCTGAAAGTACAAAAATTTATGTTTTTGGAGAATGTGTTGTGCTTAAACTTTCAATGGACTTAACAGTAAATACTGTAAATTCAGTAAATGCTTCTGGTCCTGGGTCACCTTGCTGGTTGTCTCTAAATTTTTACTGGAAGCTGTGGAGAGTCAGGTGGATTTCCAGTTCTTTGTGTATTTATTACATTTATGTGTCTCACTGAACCAGACTTGCACTGGAGCTGTGTTTTGTCAGGAGCTCTCACCTAGAGGAGAATGTGTGTGTGTTTGGGCCCTGCAAGGCTGGGTTTAGGCTCTGTGGGTGTTTGGGTAGGATATAGCTGCTGAATAAACAGGTAAGGAGATGATGTCCTTGCTTAGGTGTAAACAGTTGTCAAGTCTGTGGCTTCAGTTGCTTGAGGTGAGTGAAGCCAGCTTGCTGAGTGACTAAAAACCTGGAAGATATGTGTGGCACAGAGAAGGGAAAGGAAATGTTGGCTGGTGAGAGGGGAAGTCTCCTTCTGACCCTTTCAGGTGTAGCCCTCAAATTGACTGGAGTTTGTGGTGTAATCCAAGGTAGGTATCACACCTTTGGAAGGAGTGGTGCCTTGATACCATGTGGTGCTTGCTCTGTGCCAGGAGCAAATATTGCTCTGGTGGTCAAAACAGGTTTTTTCCAATGCAGAAACTTAATGACAAAGTTTAAATTGGCAAGAGACAGGTTAACAGCTGGGATGAGAATTAGTCTTGATACCTTTTAGCAAAACATTTTGTGTTTAGTTGAAGGGTGAAATGATCATTGTCTTTCACTGTGTTTTTTTCTAATTGTGATTGGACAAGTGGGAATGGTTTAAAAGTAGAAGAGTGAGTTTAGATATTAGGGAAAAATTCTTCCCTGTGAGGGTGGGGAGGCACTGGCACAGGGTGCCCAGAGAAGCTGTGGCTGCCCCTGGATCCTGGAAGTGTTCAGGGCCAGGGTTGAAGGGCTTGGAGCAACCTGCTCTAATGGAAAGTGTCCCTGCCTGGAGCAGAGGATGGAATGAGATAATCTTTAAGGTCACATCTAACCCACACCACATTGTGATTCTATACTCAGTGTTTGCAAACCAGTTACACCTTAGCTGAGACATGTTAGAATAGCATTACAGTATGACTTTGAATTATGTGGATCTCTGTGATTGACATCAAAATACCTCCTGCTCTTGTTTCACATTGTTTCAAAGTAACAGCTTTGTCCTGAATGTGGTTTGTGTGCACACTTATGTTAATATGTACATTTGAACTTCCTGCCTGGTGACTTTTGAATTGTGTGGCACACCAGTGAAGATAGTTCAGGTTCCTCTCTGGAAAGATTGTAATTTATCTTGGTGGTGCAGTGCAGATTGATTTAGACTTCTCCCATTCTCTTTTCCACAGCAATTGGAGCAGATCCAGAAGGAGCTAAGTGTTCTGGAAGAAGATATTAAACGTGTAGAGGTGAGGTACCCAGACATTGTTCTGACTCTGGCAATTTTTCATTTTCATCAAGCTGTCTGCCTTGCTGTGAGGCTGCTGGCTTAAATTTATGGCATTTAAGTCAGTAATGGGAAAATGAACAGATGATGCTCTTTCTTTAATTTGTTCATTTAGTTGATGTGTGCAGGCTGCTGTTAGGTAGCTCTTATATAATCATGTCTTTGTGTTGCTAGTAAGTATTTTAGAGTAGTTGCTAGAAATCAGCAGCTGGTATATTGATCAGAATTTAAGATTTTTGTACGTTGCTGGCTGTTTGCACAGACTGTTTAAACCTTAGCAGCATCTAAGTCTTAAAATGGAGAGGTGTTGGAGATTCAGAAGAGGTTGTTATGCAGAGACTGGAACAAAACCAGCTCCTGCTGCATGTCAAAATTATTCCTGCTACCTCCTGGTAGAGTTCTCTTAATTCTGTACTAATGGCAATCTCTTGACATTTTTGCTAAGTATTATTTTCCAAGAATTTGTAACCCCATTAATGCAATCCTTCCGTCTTCAGTGACTCTTTAGGTTCTTCTTGGTCCTTTCCTATAATCATTCTGATGTTTAATCTTGCAGTAGGAAGCTGATGTTTCAGGAATACATCAGACTACCACCTCTCCAAATATCATTCCCTTAAAGCTTCTTGGGAATCAGTTTGTAGGTCTGCTTTGGTCAGCATGTGTTCCCAACTACCTCCCAAAAAGCCTTTTAGATTTCTTAATGCAATTATTATGTGTGCTGATGAATTAGCAAAATAGAAATATGACTGACAACTGCAAGAATTCCCATTTATCTGATAGCTATTTGGATTTTTTTCAGACTTCTTTTCCTAAATGTTTCTCAGCTTTGGTGAAATAAATATACCTTACTGTGTTTTCTTCTCACTGGTAAAATAAGTCTTGAGATCTAGGAGAAACTATTCCCAAAAGCTGTGAGATCTCTCAAAGAGCATCCAGCTACCTGTTTCTGTGCTCTTTAATCAGGCATTTCAGTGGGCTGTATTCCTGGGGTGTGATGCTGACCTTGGCTCTGACCTCTAAAGCTTGGGATCTCTCTTG
Source organism: Melospiza georgiana (assembly GCF_028018845.1). Taxonomy (NCBI): domain Eukaryota; kingdom Metazoa; phylum Chordata; class Aves; order Passeriformes; family Passerellidae; genus Melospiza; species Melospiza georgiana. Next base: position 5,361,571 of record NC_080438.1, read on the forward strand.
TCACAAATATCCTTCTTTCTACCTACCAACTAATAGGCACCTAGTGAGAGTTTGAAAGCACAAGTAATAATTGTCCTGAGAACACTTTGCCCCTCAACTAATGAGCTGATGCATCCTTCATAGCTTCCATTTCCCAAACAGATGAAAGCCAGTCTCATACTGGGTACACAGCAGTGACTTAGGCTGGGAGGGACAAAGCCAAGTTTATGTGCAAAGTTTATCTCTTGTGCAGTGGTCCCACAGAGGACTGACATCTACTTTTAAGTCTGTGGCACCACCTTTGCCCTGTTGCCTTGTGACTGTTCTTGCCATGACCCATATCCAGCTTTACTTTCCAGTTCTGAAGGCTGTTAGATAAGTTTGCACATATCTCAAAAATGCAGTTACAGCTTGCTTGTTCTGCCACATTTAAGGGAGATGCTGCGTTAGAGGCAGTTGGATGATAACCAAATCTCTGTTGGGTTTTTTGGAGTGTAAGCTCCAAAACTGCCACTCTTGAAACACAGAACACCACAGCTATAGGATTTTTGAAACCTGGTTCAAATGGTAACTGAAAAAAATGGAAGAAAATCAATGAATTTCTCAGGTATAGGTTAAGATTTTTAGGTAAGAGTTAATTAAATGTAGACACAGTTGGTTACCTGCATGGAAAAGCAGCAGTAATCTGTGAACACCTGCATTAGACATAGATGTTTTGTCAGCTCTGATGTAACATGGCTTTCTGTTTCAGGAGATGAGTGGCCTGTACTCCCCAGTCAGTGAGGACAGCACAGTGCCACAGTTTGAGGCTCCCTCACCTTCACACAGGTATGGAGCTTGCAACTCAACTTGGATTTTAAACTGTACATGTTTCACTCTACTTACTAGTGCTTTCCAAGCAGTGCCAAAACACAAACAAAACTGGTTTTTGAGTGCTGCACAGTATTTTCCTGTTGTGCTTGTAATTGCTGTAAACTTTATGTGAACAAAGAAGTAAAGAAAAAGTCATCTGAGCCTGCATTTGGATGAGAAATCTGCTCTGATTCAGATGCCATGAAAAACTGATGGCTTTAAATGTCATGTGAATTAGTAAACTTGAGTCATAAGCCTTTGCTATGGAATAAAATATTACTGTTATTTATATGCTACCTTTTCTGAACATTGTGCTGTTCTGCTTGGCACATGAAAGGTCTTAATTTTGGATGATATTGGAGTGCTCTGGCTTCCCTAATCAGCATGGATAGCTAAAGGTATGGGCTCAGATCAGAATTTGAAATGTACAGCCTATTGATTCTGTTTATCTGCTGTCTGGTTTGATTTAATGAAATGCCTTTCTAATAACAAATTTCATGTGTATTTTTGTCTGGAATATTGCACAGTCTGGTTTCTTGATGATAATAATGCAGATGCTTCTTGTATCCAAGTTGTAAGTGCCAGAGTTTGAAGTGCTCTACTTTACAGGCATGTCTTTTGCTCTAATTTCAACAGGGCCAGTTATGTTATTAAGTGATCATCTCTGCTATCTCTTAGAAGTAGAGTTCTCTGAACTGTCATTTTCTGTTATGAAATTGTACTTGTAGATTTTTTTTTTGCAGTTGGCAGCTCTAAACCTAATAGTCCAGAAGTAAAAAATGATCAGATTTACAGAGACTTAGATACAGTGCTGTTGTGAGGAACCCAGCAATATTGGCTGGAATTTCCTACCAAGATGCTATTTCTAGACATGAGACCAATATCTCTCATATTTCTATGTAGTTCTGGCTGCCCTGAGGGAAAGGACAGGAATATGGTCACAATGGATGGGAACAGCATTTCTAATTCAGTTCTTCACTGCTTCTTCAATTCTTTTTGGGTACAGATTTGTTTCTTGATATCGGGTATTGCTGTTTTGCCAAGAAGCAGCTTGGTGAAACTGATGAGATTCTTGTCAGGTTCCACTGCTTTTCTGGTTATTGGCTATTAAATAGATTGGTTTTACTCCATAGTACAGATGCTTGGGGTAAACTTGAGCACTGGTTGGGCAACATCAATTTGTTAGATGTTGGATGCCTCCAGGCCTAGAAACCTTTCTCTTTTAACAGGAGATTCTACTTATGAGTAGAAATGTATCTCTGTTACTTGAGCTGAGCTAACAAAGAAGCCCCCAAAGAACTTTATCTGTTGAAAGCTGGAATAGCATTTTAAGCCCAGGAATTTCAGTAAAAGAGTTGAGGGGAGAACAGTCTGCAGTGAGAGCTACATTGGTTTCTGTCTACTGAGAATTCCTTAACATTCTTTTATGCCTATTTATTTCATGTCCTAGGGGTCAATCAATCTCAGTTCTTGCCTGTGAAGATGTAAGATAGTATCAAAAAGAATTGTAGTGATCTGTGGATGGAGGTGCTTCACCTGGGGTCTGCTGGCAGGGGGCAGTGGGATGGAGCCATGATGGGTGCAGAGACCATGGGCTCTTTATTCCTGCCTGTCTGGGTCCATCTTGGCTGTGTCTTGAATTTTGGGGTTTTCCCCTGGTACAACATGCCAGGGGTGTGATATAATAGGATATTTAGGTATTTTCTAAGGAATGTGGGATTGCCTTTTTCTCTCTGCTTTAGAAAACCCCTTATCTTTTTCTTGGTGACATTCCTGTGTGAGAAGTAGCCTTGAGTGGTAGAAGAGAAATCAGTGTGTGGAAGAGTTATCTGACCAGGCATCACTTGTTCCCAGAAGCTACTCCTGTAACCTCTATCCCTGCCCCATTTTGACAGTTTTATATAATTCAAGTAATTGCATTGGTGTGAATTACCATACATTAGATTCCAGGAAGGTCTACCACTTGAAACTAATTTTATTTTCAACATTAAGTGAAAGTTTTGAAGAATATTTCAACAACATTTCTCCTTGGCAAGAATGCTGCAGAGCAGCTAATATGAAATATACTGATTTTTTTTCTCTTAACTGAAATATTTAATCTCCAGAGTGCATTTTAGAGATGCCACGAACCACTAAGAGTGAAATACAAATATAGTTTGGGATGGATTCACTTCCATGTTAAAATGATATTGAACTTGCAGAGACTCTTTATAGCTTATCAGTGAATTAAAACGGTGTATTTAAATTGAAATATAACTTCACATACTTAACACACTGCTAATGAAATATAATTGTATAACACTTTAGTAATGTTCCTTATAAATAGTACAAGGTTATCACAGACTAGTGCTGAGAGGAAGAAAACTTCTTTAGCCTTTGTATTTAAAGTTCAAGAAAATAGAGTTCTTTGGAATTCAGTTTTATCTGGTCTCTGGTGACTTGCCCTTATTCATCTGCTTCCTTTAAATCACACACTTGCTTCATTAACTTTCTGTTTCTTTTCATTGTTTGTAGCTTTTTTCTTCCCCATTTGTAACATCTTCAAAATGTGAAATTACTTTGCCTTCCCCCAGCTTCTTTCGGAAGCTCTTCAGCAAAAACCCCAGCACGGTTATGATGTTCAGTACATCCTTGGCTGCAAGAAACACGTGTTTTCTCTTGTGCCTACACAGGGTGTGATGAAACATTAAATTGGGTAATAGCACACTGCTTGTTTACAGTGTTGCCTATTGCTTGGTTTGTATACTAATAGAGAACAAGAGGGGAAGAATAAGGGAAGAGAACAAATAGTTCTGTGTATGGCTTTTCTGAACAGGCATGTGTGTTATTTCTGCTCCCAGTAAATGGTGCAAACAGAAGATAGGAATAAGCAGCTACTCTGTGATGCTATCCAGGACTAAAAGCAATAACAAGCTATCACTAATAGGAGTCTGAAGGATAATTCTGATCTAGAAATGAGTTGCTTGGTAACTCTGGTTCAGTTATTGAAATCCTGATCCTCCTTCCCCTCCATTTATTCTAATTACCTCCTCCCATCCCTGTAATGGGATTTATAGTCTGTGGGTTGCCTTTGTTGCTGTTGTTGTTGTTCTGGGTTTTTAAATGTCATATGAGTGTAGCTGAGTTTTCAAACCGAACCTAATGGTACATCTTTTAAAAAAACTTGGAGGGTGCTGTAATTCTCTGATTACTTGCTTCCCCTTTATTGAAGGGAGAAACATTCAAGTACATATGAGTTAACTCAGCTATGGGCACAGCACAGAAATGTCTTTGAATTTTTACTCTGGTTAGGGAGATGACGTCTACACTCTTGAAGGCTTTACATCACCAGCCAAGCTGCAGCAAAACAAGACCAGGCACTCTAAGTCTCAGTGTTTTGCTGTTAATTGCCACTGTACCTGTCTCAGAGTGGAGTACTTTTTCATTGCTTTCTAGCTGAATGTGTTATTCCTGCAGTTCTGGCAGGATCTGCTGTCCCTGTTTCATTATGTCATGCAGCCACATTCTAATTTAAAGTTCATTGTCCTCAGCCATGCCTGAAATGGCTCTGCTGTTTTTTCCCTTACAATAGCTTCTGCAAATAATGATTTTTATCCCTCAGATTTTCTTTGTTTGCAGCTTTTGTCATGCCTGGAACAGAAGTCCAATCAATCTCATTTGCCAAGTTAATTTTTTAAGTCTCATCAGTGGTTACGTCTCATCTTCTGTTTCCACTTCCAGGGGAGCTTGAAAACATTGAGAGAAATATTTAAACATTGGTACCATTGGTTCACTCTTCCAGACTTACAGGTGCCCTGCCAGCAGTTCAGCCCAACCAGTTTGTTTCTGACCAAGATTCTCAAGTTTGCGCAGGAGTTTTGTCAGCTGCTACATAAGCAGGAATTGGTAAAATTATCTTTGACAAAACTAAGACCCACAGCAGTGTTCTAGAAGCTTTTTAAAGAAACCTTCAGCTTTTCCAGGCAGTGCTTAAAATCTAAGGTTATCTCCTAAGAAAGACTGAGAATATTGAGAACAATGATCCCAGCTACTTTCTTCTCTGTCCAAGTCAAATGACATAGAGAAGCAAAGCAGTTAAAAAGATTTTTTGGAAATTAATAATGGTGATTTTCATAATGTATTCTGCATAATCAATAAAATTATGTTATTTTATGTTAATCTTTACCTGTCCTGGAGGTGTATGAAATTTGAGTGATAAGTGTGCTTTTATCTGGCTCTGGTATCTTACTGTGAGAGCTGAATTTTTTGCCTGTATGTCCAAGAGCACTGAACCACCTGTTTTCTGCTTGGATCAGGAGATGTTTTTGCAGTTTTGAAAATTAAATTCCATTGAGTTTGCATGTCTATGCTGTGTTTTGAAAACAGTGATTTAAAAGGTATGTTGTGTCATTATAGATACTATAATATGGTGTAGTGTTTTCTACTGATAGTAATCCTGGCTGTCAGTATTTTTATAGGTTATTTCTGTATTTCCTTAATTGTCTGTTTAGAGTAGTGTCTATCTTACATTGATTTCTCTAGCTTTTCCCTTTCCAGTGTTGATTCAAATGCCAGACACTTCTCTTTTTTCTTTCTTTTTTTAAGGAATTGAAAACCAGTGGTACCATGTTATTTTCAGAATGTCTTGTGCTGCATATTTCATATGAAAGATATGCATTTGCATTCTAATTAGAAATTATTTGACTGCACTACACATAATTGTGTGTGACAGCATTCTGCTCTAGGAAAATTCTGTATTTTTAAAAAAAAATCACTGCTAACCCTCCGAACAAAATAAAACCTTGTGTTCCCTGTCTGTAAAATGGATTTCAAAGGCAAGTATGCTGCAGAATGTCAAGGAGGGAATAGCAAACAGGTTAAAAATGATAAAGGATGGCTGTGCAGTGATTTAAGCAGACTATTTCTTTTATTTTTGCAGTAGTATTATTGACTCCACCGAGTATAGCCAGCCTCCAGGCTTCAGTGGCAGTTCTCAGGTAAGATAATATATAAACGTCTGCATGGGGGGAAGGGGAGGGTGGATGGGGAGGTTGGGCAGGGTTGAGGTGCATCTTCATCCATCTCCTGAGTACTGGTCAGCTGGAGCCTTGAGAATGCTTTTAACTGGTTGTATGGGCAGCTGCAGCTGTAGGAATGATTGTGCCCACTTGTGAGAGACCTGGTGTAATGTGTTTAGACATCTGACTTTTTTCTTAAAGCTGACTCTTCCATGGAACAGGGGATGTAGTTTGTTCTTCATATCCCATGTGGGCAGCACTAGGGAAGGGACACAAATCCCCAACCTTTTGCCTTGGCTTAAATAGCTGCAGATCAAACTTAACTTTGAAAGCAAAAACAATAAGAATCTCCAGGCACAGTTATGTCATTTGTCCTCATCAGGGCCTTTTACAAACCAATATAGATTCATATAGAGGGTAAAAAGTTGCATATAGAATGGAGCTGTTTGGCAGGCAGCCTCCAAACTGTCTGATCTGTAGGGCCTCCCAAATTCCAAGCAGCACTTCTGTAGTCTTGCACCTTGGAGGGATTCAGCTGGGCTGGGGAGGTGACATTCATACCCAGCTCACAGTTCCAAAAAGGTTTTACAGCTTTCATTTGGGCAGATGGACTGCTGGGCACATCCCAGCTGTGCCTTGGCTGCTCTCTGGTGGTGGTGGTGACCATCCCTGGCACACACCAGCATGAAACTGGTAAATTAACAGGTTGAAGTGCTGTTGGATCTTACTTGATGTAAAGAAAAAAACACCTGGGCACATATATGTTTAAATACAGCTGTGTAACTAATTGATAATTAGAAAATTCCATCTATTTGTCTGTGGGAATATGCTTGTTGTTCCTGCTACTCTGGTCTTTGGAGGTTTTTGCTTGCATAGAGTTGTAGTTCTACCCCATTTCAGAGGGCAGGTGTAATGTAGATTGGAGTTTTTATGTTCAGGACTCAGATGTGCTACAGTGTATTTGCTCTCCAGTGACATTACTTGTCTCAGTACTTCCTATTTCAAAGCCAAAATTAATAGCATAGCTACCCTGCTGGTGAGCTCACAAAACAAACAACCCAGACTTTCTAGTCATTCTGTATGACAGCCTTATTTGTGTGAGAATAATCTTTTTTGTCCTCAAATGTGATTTCTTGTCCTCAAGAGTGCAAGATCTGTACTCTCAAGTACAAATTTTCAAATTAAACTTTAAAATATGTTTGGATGGGGAGTTCAAAGAGAGCTCTTGAAGTTAAACACTTCTGTTCAAAGGTAGTCTAATTTCAGCAAGACTTTAGCATAAAAAGAGTTTTAAGAATATAAATTAAATTGTGGGGTTTTTCCCTAATTGTCAGCCATGGCAAAAATAACATATTGGGCACTGCTGGCAGTAAGAGTTATCTAGGATGGACTGCACAGCCTTCCTTTCTCACTATAATTACATTGCCCACAAACATGTTGTTAGGGAAGAATTTATATACCACAAAGCTCTAGGACAGCTCTCTTCCAGAGGATGAGCTTCACAAGTAAATAGTGGACAAGTCACTTAGGCCCTGGGGAATTCTGTGGGTAGTATTTAATGGCAGAACCTTTTTTCTGCTAGAAATAAGGAGCTTGTGTGCAGCTAAGAAGCTTTTTCACAATTGTTAGAGGAGTCTTTAGAGTATCTGATGGAGTTCAGACAGTAAAATCACTCCTGATAACAGAGGAGTCCAATCTGATATTCTCAACTAGGGCAACCATAGTAGTTTCAGCCATTGAATAAAAACTGCTTGGGTATCTCTTCTATATTTTCTAATTTTTTCTTCCTGTTGCCCAGTATTGCTTAGAAAGTAGTCAGGGAGGAAGCTTCATAGAAACTGAATATCTGTTTTTTGGCAAAGTGCGAGCAGGTTGAAATGCTTAGCTGGGGGTGGTGTGATAACCGTGGGTTAGTGTCCCTGTCCCTTGCTTGGTTCTCAGCACAGCTGGGTTGCCAGGTGCTCCTCAGGGATCTTCCTTGGTATACAGTGGGCAAAGTCTTACATGATGGATTCCATCACAGTGTGGACTGGGGTCTGGCAGGTCAGGCTTGAGTTTGGGTTTGTCACTCATTGTGGTTCAGGCAGCCTTAACTTGAGACTGAAATGATTGTTCAATGCCTGAAGTCGCCTTGAGTCCAAATTACTACTGATGTGCTGAGGGAGACTGAGACATTGGAGGCTGGTGCACAAAAATTATAGGAAGAGACTATAGAAGTGTTCTATTAAGAGTTTTTTAAAGATGTAAAATTTTAGAAAATGGTACTTGAAGGTATTGATGTAGGAGCACTTCCCAGTGTTGTGTGTTGAGGTTGGAGCTGCTTTTGAGATGAAACAAGCTGTGAGGACCATGAGTGCTGTCACAGGCAAGCGTGAGCCACCATGTCAGTGTGTGGGAAGGGCTGGCTTGGAGGTTTTGCTGCTTGGGGTTTGCTTTTTTTCCTGAAATGTTAGATTGCTTTTCATACAGGTACAAACAAAATTGAAGTGGGCTGTGAACTTATTTGTTCTCATTGGCTTGGTGGGTGGCTGTAATGAGGACAGGCTGTTCCCCTGCATGGATTGAGGGGGAGTTGGACACGAGGTGGGTTTTGTTAGTGCCATTGAGTAGCGTTACAGTCCCTGTACTTCTCAAGGATGTTGTTCATTAGGGAGCTTGATGGTTCTTAAATCTTTGAAAATGTAGCTTTGAGGATGTGGTATGTGAGGCTTCTTAAACAGAACCTAAAGCAAGGAGCTCTTTGTGCCTCTTGTGTAGTAGAGGGTTTCATTCCTTTTCATCACTTGTGATTAAAATGGCGAGTACTGCATTTTCTGTGTCTGCTCCTGCAGGAAAGATTACTCACGTAGTTTAAATCCTTTGCTCCTACATCTCACTATTACTGTTTGGGTAGGTTGGGAAATGGCTTTAATGATGAGCTTCAGGAACTTCTTTTCAATTAACCTTTGAACTTCATGCTGTCTTCTGCTTCTGCTTTATTTGCTTAGTTTTACAGAGAGTTACTGAGTTGCTTCAAAAGAAGTAATTCAGTAACTAACTCATTAAAGTAAACATTTCCTTCTCTTTTAATGAGCTGTCTGGCAAGGATCTGAGGAGTATTTGTTGTACAATCTGTTTGATTTGTGAAGCTGCAAGTTGGCCTATGCTGTCTATCTGTATAAATGCAAGACAGGACTCTCCAAGGTTTGGGATTGCCTGTCCTGCATGTGAAGCCAGAATCACTAAATTTACTAAGGTTCAGGAAACAAAAACTGTCTAAAAGCAGGGATTTGTTTTTCTTATGTTAAAGGGTGCAGCATAGGACTCTAAGAAATAACTGTTGACAGTGCCAAGATCCTTCATTTATTGTCATTTTACACTTCTGACCTATTGCACATAGTGTATAATTACTTATATTTGGGTAAAATCTATAGAAGGGAAGCCCAGGCCTGGCTTTTGGCTTCCTGAAGTGTTGTCCCTTCTCCCCTCAGACCAAAAAGCAGCCGTGGTATAACAGCACGCTGGCCTCGCGGCGCAAGCGCCTCACAGCCCATTTTGAGGACCTGGAGCAGTGCTATTTCTCCACCAGGATGACTCGTGTCTCGGGTGAGTTCTCTTGTGGTGTTCCACCTCTGATGTCAGGCACCTCTTGCAGAAAAGCTTTGCTTTTGAGAGAGCAGTTTTCTCTTCTTTGCATGAGAATGTCACTATACACATTTGTGTTCCTCAGATCATCCCGTTTTGCTATTCTAGACCAATCTTTGAAGTTGCTAAATTTGGAAAACTTAATCCTGTCACTTTGGAGGGGCACATGTAATCCCTTACTGTGAAGGGCAACATCCACAATAACAATTTTTCTGGTGCCTGTTCTGAAGATGAAAATGCCTGAAAGCAGAGGCTGAGTTGTCTTTCCACTAGATGTGGTATAAACCCAGTATTTGTAAGCATTGCTATTGAAATGCTACAGAGGTATAAACATAAATGGATACATTCTCCTGTATTTAGCATGCAAGAGGACATGTGGAGGTTATCCTTTATCTAGATTGTGTCTTGGTTAACAAATGGTTTGGACTACAGAAGCTGAGTGTGCAGCAGTGCTGTTCTCCCGTGGGGCACACCTTAGATTTAAGGCCTGTTTTGGAGAATTAGAAGCTGTTTTCAAAATTGCTTAGATTGCCTCATTCATAATTGAGTAACAGTGTGACAGCAGCTAGAGTAATTGCCTAATAGATGCATGGGTCTTAATTACACACAAGATTCTCCTAAGAAATGAGAGGGTCAAATAAGTGTGTCTTGAGGGCAAGGAGAGTTGTTCTGTAGCCTCTCTGGAGGAGAAACCAGCTGGGCAAGCAAAGCTTCAGGCAGTGGACTGTGGCAGGCAAGAGATTTGCAGCACCAAGCTTTGAGCTGCAGCCCATATTGAGTGTGACAGACTGCAAGGAAAGCAGCCAGCCCTCAGGGGGTGGGAGACACCACTTAGGGATGAGAGGAAACCAGGCACAGGTTGCTGCAGCAAAGTATATTTACTTATTGCCTTGGAAGGCAAGGACTAACCTCACAAGCCAGGATTGCTGGGGTAGAAACCACTGCTTTTTTCTTCTGCATTAATTTCATTTTAGTCTCTTTAAAATAAATAAATTTTAAAAGTTAATTTATAAATAGCTCCAAAAATAAAAGCTGCAGCATGTCTTAGGGAAGCTCACTCTTAAAAGTAAATGCATCTTCTACCTGCTTGAGAGTATGGACTGGCTCAGTTCTCATTGTGCACAGCAAAATGATTTTAATAAGGAATGCAGCATGTTGGGAGGTTACTTCAATATCTGAAAGACTGGAGAAGCACTTTGCATGTGTCCAGCCAGATCCCTGTGTAGTGCTAGCAGGTGCTTTGCAGAATGCACTTCTTCACAGCTCACACTGAGATGTTTTCATGCAGAGCTGTCTTGGTGATGCATAACTGTGTTTATGTAAAAATAAAACTTATTAACCAAGGATAACAAATGGGGCTTTTCCCAGCATTCCCTTGTAGAAGGCATTCTTCTTCATAATTGGAACTATAAATATGAATGCAGTGAGATTGGTTTTTTGTATTTGTATGTGTCAGTTGCACCAAGAGCAGAGGATTTGCAAGTGCAGGTTTTCCCCTAAATAAGGGATAACCTATGATACTTGATTAAGTTTTCCTCTCCTGAGTCATTCCTGCATTTTGACACATTTTAAATGGGATTTAATGTGGATTTAAAGCTTTTTGCACGAAGTGCCTCTGACTGTTTGAGTAGGGAGTGGAGACATAACATTACTGTAATTATCAAATGGCCTTGCACTTCAGTGGGGTAAATGTCTTGAGAAATAATATTCGGTTTTCCAGGCACACACAGAGAATAAATTATAGGAGGACTGTGTGCTTGATCTCTAAATGAGGGAAATAGAAGGGTGGCAGCTATTTGTCCCTATCACAGTGCTGAAGGAGAAGAGAGTCTTTGAAAAACCTGACTGATGTTTGTGTTGCTTCTCGAGCTGTTTCCTGTAGTGGTCAGGGGCTGATGATGTTAATTTAGAGCAGCACTTTGTTCATTTTGTACCTTTTCATCCCTCTAACATGGATAATGTATTTGCTAGTACCCCAAGCATGCTAATTACTAGCCTTCACTGTTCCTTTATAGGCTCAAACATTAAACAGTGCATATGAGGAACACTTCAAAATGCCTTACAAGCATAGATAACAATTTCTGATGGCAAGGAATTACCAGAGTGCAGAAATGATTATTCTCTGTGTTTTCCCGTAAGAAATCACAGCTGGATTTTGCTTTTATAGATCAGCCTCTCTTTTTTACACCCTGGTATTTCCAAGCCTTTCTAATAAATGGATCTTGTTGTTTCCTTATGCTGCTGATAAGGCTGGCTTAACTAGTGGGTGGAATTGCATCTCTGTTGTGGGTATGTGTGGTTTCTCTGCTGCTGCATTGGATGCTGAGGTGTGCAGTACCTGTGAACCAGCAGTGTTAGCTGGAGCTCCCCTAAAATGAACTGGTGCAAAAAGAAAGTGAGGGTGGAAGCATTAAAGAGGGGATTCTGAGAATTGCTGCACATTTGAGGGGTCATTATGAAGCCTGAAGGCACTAACTGATGTTTGGCTGTGGGTACATGATCATAGTGGGAATTCAGATTTACTTTTCAGGCATTGCTCTAAGTTAGGAATTTTTCCTTATTTACAAAATACTAAAATTTAAAATGGTTTAAATAAAATTACGTTCCTACTAAGAAAAGTTAGGACTTCTGAGAATTCAGTGAATGACTTTCAACTATCTACACTGCAATTTGCTTTTAACTTTTGTAGTAAACTGTTCCATTTCCCACAGAATATTTATCATCATTATTCAAGCTGGCTCAATTTCACCTTGTCTGTTGAAGGTCATAATTTTCACAAAACTTTTAGTACAGGGAGCCTTCTGGTTTCATGCTTGTCTTCCTTCTCCAGCCCTGAAATGATTCTCACTTAGCTCTGTTGCTTTTGGAATAACAAGAGAAGTATTTTTTACTAAAAGTATTTTGAATGTAATTGACACCAAATGTAGACATACTGTAACAGAACAGGGAAAGGGATATACTTTCACCTCTGTTGAAAACTAGACATATCCTTTGCAGTGTATTTTGATATGCTTAAAAGTTTTCTGTTAATAATCTATATGGCCCATGGGCTCTGAATGTGAGTGAAATAAATGAGCTTACAAAATTGTATTTGACTTCTAGGCAGATTCTCAGCACAGTAGGTTCACCCAGATTTCATTTGTGCTCTGAAAAGCTCAGAATGCCTTCAGAGAATGCCAGAGATGAGAGCGCCTGGTTTTAACCAAGAATCCTCCCCAAATAACAAGCATCACCTGGAGACATAGATGTTGATTTTTGTGTTTTGCTGTTGGTTTTACCTTCTTACTCTTTTTCTGCCCCCTCCAATGTTGCTGCCCCTTCCTAGATGACAGCAGAACCACCAGCCAGCTGGATGAGTTTCAGGAGTGTCTGTCCAAGTTCACGCGCTACAATTCTGTCCGACCGCTGGCAACGCTGTCCTACGCCAGTGACCTCTACAATGGCTCCAGCATAGTGTCCAGGTAGGGCACACTCAGTGCTGACCATCTGGGTGTGGGCTCCTGAGGCTGACTTAATAACCCATATTAAGCAAATTATTGTTGGTGTATATGCCAAAAATATATATTTTCCAAAAATAGTTTCACCGATATGTGACTGTGTGTGATGATTTTGTGACTATCATTGTTCTGTGAAAGCACTCAGGTACCTCAGTAGTACTTTTTATTCCTGTTGGTATTGATTAAGACCAAATCCAGAATCTTTGAGGTGCCAGTATCAGCAGCTGTTGTACAAAGCCTGCTGTCTTCGTGTTAGCTTAGTTGTGTTGTAAGTGATGCAGTTCTAGCATTTTAAAAGCCAACCATCTTGTTTGGTAGTCTTAAGAATCTGTGGTGGTTTTATATTTTGTTGGTAGGTCCAATCACAATGGCAAATATTAAAAAGCTGAGTTGTTTTTAGCTGTGATTGCTTGAAGTCTTGGGCTTTTGAAGCTGTTTATAGTGCTGAACACTAGTGAGGCAGTGTTATAAAGCCAATGAACAGTTCTGTTCTTGCCTGCAATTCCTCTGTGTCCCAGCTGTGCAGGGTGATCATGTCCTGTGTACTGCTGTTGAAGCTCATCTGAGCCTCCTGTGGACCAAATTTGACACATAGCTGGTGAAATGCTTTTGACTGTCTTTCAGCAGAATCATTTTCCTCTAGTTCAGGTCCATGAACCAGCTCCCTTAGGGATCAGGCTATATAATAGAGCACATGAAGAGGATGGGAATTGCTGCAGCACTAACCTTAAACTGGTTTCTCCCACCCTGGGGGTTTTGCTTATTTGTGGTAGGTTGTCTTTGGAGCTCCTTGGGGTAGAAAAATGATGGAATATCTTAACTAGGAAATCTTCTCTGCTTGGCATATGTACAGGACCTGTTTGAGCGTCTTCCAAGCACATTTCACTGATTTAAATGTTTGTTCACAACAGTCTCTTGAGAGAAGGAGTAGTATCATCCCTGTTCTATATATGGGGAGCAGGAAATCCAAAGAGACCGTACCTGAGGTCTTGGAAAAAACATTGTGTTGACAAGATAGATTAAACTTGTGTTTTCTGACTTTTCATCTAGCGCCTTACAAAGGGGCCACACAAAGTGACAAAAGAGCTTGAATGTTTGTTGAGGGACCCCCAGAAATTTGCACTATTGAAGCAATTGGAGGCATTGTGTAGCAGATTTTGTTTAAAGCAGCATTGATTCCTTAACTACTGCAATATGTAGCAGGAATGTGTAATGTCCGACTCAGGCAGAGGTCAGAGCACAATAATCAGGAATCTGACGTATCTTTAACCTGCACTGATTGGGTTCACACCAGCTGCAATGAAATGCAGATGGGAATCTCACTGCAATGTGGACAAACTTTCTCAGCTACTAGTTCAGCATGGATTGGATTTTGCTCCTTTGCCCTTTCTTCTCCTTGACATTCTGCAAAAGCAGCATTTTTGTGGTATTTGCTTAGAAAATGCTGGAAGGACAGTAAACCTCACTCATATTCTGATTTTTGGGTGAAATATAAGTTTGAAAATGTTTGTTACTGTCATAATGAAGATACAGTGAAGCCTTCTTCAAGCCAGTCCTAGAACTGGTAATTAAATGCATTTTACTGAAAAATAACTTGGTTTCCAAGTCAGTGTTCTCCCCTGCTCATGCTTTTTATTGATCAAAGCATTTGAGAAATTTTCAGAGGTTTTAGTGTGCAGACTCAGACAGTTCACATCTGAGCATGTCCTTCGGTGCTTTGGTAAAGCAGCTTTGCTGAATGTGCTGCTGCCATTTCTCTTGTTGGCTTCTGGCTATTCAAACAGTTCCTGTAAATCAGAATTTGTTAATCAAGAATTTACACTTAGAATGTGTTGGCCAACACAGTCTGGTGTTCACCTTTTTTTTTTTTCATTTAAACTGATAGCCTCAAGTTGTGAGAGTCTGTGAACTATATAAGAGCAGCTTTTAAGTATTCACACGTGAGCCAAATTAAGGTATTTAAAAAGTGAAATAATGCTTTTAAGATGCTGTGAAAGTTTTATTGTTTATTTGGAACACTTCACTGATCTTTACATGTTTTCCTGGGCATGCAGTAGGAAACAGTGATGAAATGGCAGAAGGTTAAGTCTTGGTGTTTAGCTGTTGCTATTGAGACAAATGGATTTAAATACAGAGTTAATACAAGACTAATATGTAAGAAGTCTTCATAAAATTCTTAGGCAGTATTTTAAAGAGAGATTTTAAGTATACTTCAAAATACAAACAGAATTGACCAGAAGTTAAATTTCCTTGTGTTTTTTTTTTTTTTTAATAAGTTGCTGTTACAGATGGACAGCATGCAAAAGGTTTGGTTTGATTGCTCTAACCCTACATAAAGTTCACAGATGACTCCAAAAGATCTGCTGGCTTAAAAAACTTTTTTTTTTTTTTTTTTAAAAAGATGTATTACCTTTAGGTTCACAAAGGAGAAGGAGGTAAATAATCCTTATCTGTAAAACACTGATGTTTAGAAGTGAAATAAAATTGGGTTTATGCTAACAGGGTGAAAAGTGTAATTAAAGACTGTGTACAAATAGGCTGAAAAAACTGTGGAACTGGGCAGCAGCAATACCCTCCTGAGAGCCTTGTGGTAAGAATGTTTATGGATGTCTGGACTTAACTGTGGACTACTAAAGAACTGTAAATATATGTATACAACTGTATTACATATGTAAACATATGTAATAAACAACTGTAAACAGTGTTACTTAAAAAAAATCTGATTAAATGTTTAGGAATGCTCCAGTTGCCTTTTAGAAAGAGGAAGCAGAGAAGGAAAATTTCAACCCTTTGTCCTTTTTCCCTTATTTTCTTCAGGAATACCAGATTATCAAGAAGAATGTTCAGGGAAAGCACATTTGAGGCTTTGCTGTTGCAGGTTACTGAGTTTGGCTGTAACATCAATTGGACTTCAGCATGCTTGCAGGATGAATGTGCAAGTATCTCAGTATGCTAAATGGCTTTTTAATACACTCACTTCTCTTAAGTACAAAGTATTTACAGTTTTCACAAGTATATTAAATTTTGTTAGAATTGGGCCAAGGAATAAATTTTCCATTTATTATTCCCCCAGACAGAGCAGTTGTCAGAGCTTAACTTTCCTTCTCTCTGCTGGCAGTGGCAGTAAATGTAAAGTCTTTCTTTTAAAGATGAGTCTGTAAACTGCTGCGTTAGCATTACAATGATTTATGGAGAAAATTGCTTTACCACTGTCAGGGGCCTTCAGAGAATAATGTGGCAGTCTTTCATATCTGAGAAAAAGAACAGGAAAATCCAAGAAATGTACCACAATGAGGTGTCTCTATGAAGCCTGGGTACCAGAAAGCTGGTTCTCCCTGCTCCATGATTCCCAGCTTTGGGAACATGAGGAAACTCTAAAGTTTGGGGGCTTTGTGTGGGTTTCTGTCATTGGCTCAGACTTCAAATTCTTCCAGATTAGTTTACTATTTCTCTGAAAGATCTTAAAGTGACATTTAAAAGGTTTTGGATAGGTGACACTAACTATCTAAATCTAAAGGCTCTATCACTATCTAAAGGCTCAGTGATTTACATAGAGGCAAATAAACAACTTGAAGTTTTGGATGGAGAAGCCTTGGTTGAATCTTGATCCAGTGTTCAAAAACTGCATCTTACCTTTGGTGTCCATTATATTTTTCCATTGCTTGCTCATTGTTCCATTGCTTCTAAGTAATGAATGAGATGTGAAGAGGTATCTCTTAGTATCCAAACAGTATGACTTTCTGTTTCAAGATCTGGTTCAAGATGGCATATTTGTTTGTGTTCAGCCTTTCAGTAATATGACCTGAAATTCTTTCTTCAAAGGTGAGCTTAAAAGAAAAAAATCCATTATGAGTGAGTTTTTAATGTATTCATTGAACTGTTTAATTTTTCTGTTGCCCTTTTTACTTTGGACTGCAATTATTTGTCCATATAAATTCTCAGATCCAGACTTTAACAAGATACTTTTTAATTCTGAATCCACCATAACAAGCCTTTTTTTTTTTTTTTTTTTAATGCTTGGGCTGTCTAGGATTAGATGAGCCATTTTATTAAAGTTTGTGACCAGCAATGCTTCTTGCAGGTAAAGATAAATTAATGAAATGGAAACAGGATTATGTTTTAGTGTAGTAGATGCTGCTCCTTAAGAAATGAGGAAGGCTGGATTTTTACTTATAGCCTATTAAAAAACCATTTTTAAAATGGACTCTTATTTACAAGTGGCAGCTCAAAGCTGGACAAATCTGTCTTATTTGAACTATTCCCAAAAGTAGAAGGGAGTGAGAAATGTTTGGATAAGGTAACCTAAATTGCAGAATTACCAAGGAAACTTGAAGTATAATTCCCTAAACTTACTTGAGGTTTGTGCTTCTCCTGTGGTTCTCTTACTTTCCTTCATCTGAAGTTCTGGGTTTTAGATCATGCATTGTCTGGGGCTGAAATGGGATTTTTGTTTAATTAGAGCTGAGTAAAGCACAGAGCCTTTCCTTACTTTCCCATCTTTCTCTGGAGTGCTGAACTGATAAATTTCCTAGTACATGATTGTGGTCTGGGTCCCTTGAGCAGAAGCTAAATGTGACTTGTACCCAGCCAAAGGGTTATGCAGGGGTCAGTGCTGATCTCTGAATTCAGAGTTCAGGGACACTGCCCTGGAACACAGCCCTCCAAGTCCCAGGATGGGCTGCTGGTACCAAGCACTGACACCAGAAAAGAGCTTATTTGCTTTTATCTCCAGTCTTGACCTGCAAAGTAAACCTTCTGGTGACCACAGTGATGCTGCAGAGAGTAGTTTTTTCTTTCATCAACATAAGAGCTAAAACTTAACTTGAAATTGGGAGGTTAATGAATGAAGTGGCATGGCTGCCAGTGGAACCTAATCTTTTTCCTACTAATTTCAGACAATTTGGCAGTAGGAAAAATCTTTTTCTCATTAAGCTCTCTTAGTACTTGAAACCTGTCTTCATCTGCAGACAATTAGATGAGAATTTTTAGTTGAATTTCAACTTCATGAATTGTCATAAATGATCTGTTAAAAGTATTGAGCAATCTTTTCATTCATTTGGGAACTGGCTTATAAACAAAATGTTTTAAATACTGATTGCTCTTCAGGCTTTTTCTTTTTTTCTTTCAATATCTTAAAAAATCAATATGCAGTTTATGCAATGAGTTTCCATGCTTTGCCATGTAACAGTCACTGCCTGCAGCATGGGATAATCCAGTTTTGGAGTAGGATTCTCAAAGGGATGAGAGTTCCATCCTCAGATTCATTCAAGAACAGGCTGAAGAAAGCCCTGAGTAACCTGGTGTGATCAGAGCTGCCTCTGCTCTGACCAGGTTATTGGGCTAGAGACCTCAGGGTCTTGGGGACTGTACTTGTGATAAAGGTACATGACCAGAGCATTAGAAATTGTACATTTTGCCCTCACTTTCTACTGAGCATCTTCCTCTGCCCTTAGTTTTGAGAAGAATTTAAGGAGGAACTCTGTGTGTTGCTTGAACATGTGTAGTGCAAAGGGTATTTCATTTCTACAAACCTTATGATCACTCTTTACAATTTCAACAGGGTTGTATTTATTGGATTTAAGACTACTTTTCTTTTGAAGAGAAGTTTCCTGAAAGTGCAGGAACTCACAATGGATGCTGTAGTGTCAGAAGTGTACTTTGAGAAATCAATATTCAGGTAGGAGGATGGTACTGATGCCTTTTTCAACCTAGAAATGAAACAACACATGCTTTCAACACAGGATAGAAGGTAATATAAAAGTGGATCTTTATTTTGAGGCCTCCAGAGGCAGTCATGGAGAATATCCACAAAAGCCTGTCCACATGGGGTGAATACAGTTTTTGTAAGTTTAGCAAATAAGCAAAATTGACAAAAAAACATCAATTAGGAGGACAAGTGGTGATGCAATTCCCCTCCAGGTCAAGCTCCTTCTCTGGACCACCCCCCCTTGGTACTAGCTGTACTTTATGAAAATGTGTCTTGAAGAATTCTTCTCAACCTTGGTAACCAGGAAGAATCAAGATAGTATTGGGGCCCTGGAATTTGTTTTATCTTTCTGCCTACAGAAGGGGCATGGAAAGTTACTGGGAAAACTAGCCACTAACACAATAGTCTCCAGAGCTACAAATATGTGTGCAAAGAATACAGAGAAAAAAGCATATAGAAAAAAAAGCAAAAACCAAAATGGCATCTTTAACATATGAAAATTTCCTTGCATCATTGTATCCACCCCTTTTGGTTGCTCAGGATGAAAATCTTTTCAGTGAGGCTGGAGGTAGCTGCCCTTCCATTCCTGGTGATGTTGATGTGGTAATGGATGTCATCAGGCAGCAGTGGTGTCTTGGCTCAAGAACTGGATGGGCAAGCCACAAAAACTGTGGTTCCAGCATCTTGCACATACAGTTCACATTCTGATTGTTTGTAAAAGTCAAAGATGGATTTCATTTAATCCCCCCCAATTTTATAGCTTTCATTTGGCATTGAGTGTTGATACAGTGAATTCTTTTTTCTGTGTAAAGACACAAACCTCTTATTAATAGAACATGGATTTATGTATCTTATTACAGTATTCTTTTAATTTTCTAGCCATATTTGTTGTAAATGCCTGAATTTTTTGAAGAGCTAATGATCTGAAAAGTATTAGCATGCCTTTGGATTTTTTTTGTTTGTTCCTGGCCAACTAGAGACATTAGCCTGTTAAATGGTGGGTAGTTGAGCAGTATAATAAGAGTGTGTTAAAGCATCAAAGATATGTGGTGTGGGCTTAAACGATTCTGAGAATAAACCTTACAAGCAGCTCAGCCTGGAGAAGAGGCTTGAGCTCATGATTATTAATATATCATCGTTTCCATTAATAAATACAGTTTCTGAGGCATGTTTGGGATTTATGTGCTGCATAGTTGTTTCATAGAATAAGGTAATAAATAACACAGAATAAGCTATGAAGTGATGTTTGTTTTCATGGGATTATATAAAGTGTGCATACATTTGTGTAAGTGAAGTCAGAAGAACTTCTCTGTGAGACTGTGGAATTAAGGGTATACATAAATCATTCTTTAGAAAAAGTAAAAAAAGGATAGCATTCAAAATACTGATGAAATAAGATTCAAAGTGCCATCAAAACAAATCTCATTAAACAGTTTTGTCAGCTGGATGAGAAATGCTTCAAATGATGCTTTAACCTTGTTCTGTCATTACCAGGCAATGGGAACATTGCAGTTAATTGCCCAAGCCCATCCTCTGGCTGCTTGGGAAAGGCTCATATGTGGTGTATGGATTTGGTATTTAGGAAGGCTGGTGCCTGTTGGATTGAGCTGGGTTGTCTAAAGAGGTTACTGTCTCCAGCTGTCCCTCCTGATTCTCTGCAGGCTGTCTGGCTGGAGGACTGGTGGCAGTGTCGGGAAAAGGCAGAGGCTTGGGGTGGTGATTTGTCCTGTGAAATGGGACCTCTGGCAGTGTGGTCAGCTGGAGACAAACAGCTGCTGCTGCCAAATCATGGAGGAAGCATTAACAGGAGCCTACAGACAGAGTGCATTGTTTAAAGTCCGAGTATTGATGGAAAATTCTCTTTCAGATCTGTTTGTTCCCCTGCCTCATCAGCTCTGTCAGCTGTTGCTGTGCTCAATTTTAAAGAAACAAAATCCTTGTTGGTGTAGTAACAAAAAGGTGGCTTGGAAACAAGTTTTATATCTAGAAGGCACTTCAGTACTTGCTACTGAATTCCTTCCTACTTAATGATAAGATGATGCTTTTTTTCAGACTACCTTACAGGCTGTTGTGGAGCAAGGTTTCCTCTCTAAAACCTCAGCTTGGGTAGAGGCTGCTATGTTCTGTTCCAGCTGAACATGAGGAACTTCTTTCCTGTGCAGTGATGGTGCACTGGCAGATTGCCCAGACAGGGTGTGGAGTCTCCTGAGATATTCCAGAACCATCTGGATGCAAGGCTGTGCCATGTGCTCTGGGATGATCCTGCTGGAGTAGGGAGGTGGCACCAGATGACCCACTGTGGTGGCTTCCAGCCTTATCCATTCAGTGATTCTGTACTGGAAACACTTCCCAAACTTGAAGGCAGATGAGAATGTTTGGATAGCTGTAACCTTTTCCACCTTAAAGTTTGAAAATGTTGACTCTGTGCTGTGGCTGCTGCCAGCTGTTCATAACCCACTGTGTACCAGCCCAGCTGAGTGAAATGGTACCTCCTGGGTTTCAAATACAGATATAGGTTACCCAAAATACTGCAGCAGGCAGACTGATCATTTGGCTTGAATTTTAAATAGTGTCATAAGGAACACTCTGTGTTTAACTGTTGGCATTTTTAGTTAAATTTCCCCTGCTCCAGGACATTATTTAAAATGGTGTTTGTGGAAAAACTGAATCCAATCCTCATTAAGTTGCAGGGTAGTCGTTTGCAGCAGCTTTGGCTCATTGTACTTCTGTGGATCTGGCATAGAAACCCTGGCATTGTCGTCATCTTCTCTTCAACAAGCAGAAGAGCATCGCCCAGCAGTAAAGTGACTTTTTATCAATATGCTTTTAATTTGGTGGCTTGCAGAATTCAGCAGTTCCCTATAGGTTTTCTCATCATTAGTGTTAATTAAGCCAAGTTCCCCTAATGCATGTATGGGAAAAAACCTTATGCAGCTGAAGAGGCTGTCTCTAGCTATAATCTTACAGCCAAGACTGGGACTCTGCTATGGCTTTCTGGGATATTTTGGGTTGTATTTAGAGGAAATTAGGTTAATGGTAACTTCTTTGCAAAGTAGAGAGGAGCATGGTTCTGAAAATTGAGCTAATGCAAGGAGCCCAATTAATCTCACAGCACTATATGCTCTCATTGGGTTTGAAAAAAGAACGACTCCGTTTTATCTAGAGATGACAAAGCATAAAAGTCACTCTGTTGGGTTTGATTTCTGAGCTGTGAGGTGGATCTGAGCCTGCCAAATCTCCTCGATTCAGGTTTAATATTCTCCTTTAAACAAGCTCCTTATGGAACAGGAGTATTATGAAGTGGTCTCTGTTAGAACTGCTGGCATTTCATTACACTTAAAAGGATTTTTATAAGCAAGAAGTGGGCCTGGAACTAGGTCTAATGACATTACTTTGTTAATGTGGTACCTTTTTATGCCTTTCTTCAAACAGAGCAGAACAGCCCTCCAGGCTACTGTGCCTGTAAGAGAGATCCTGACAGTGTGACTGCAGCATGGCTGTGCAATGATGTCTTTCCAAGGGAGCCCAGAGCTCAGGACTGTCCTTCCCTGTGCAGTGTAGGCTTTGCTGGGCTAATGCAGCAGCCTTCCCAGCCTGTTTCCCTGATGGTGGGGGAAAGTTAAATAACACACACAGCTGACTTTCCAGTTTCTGGTTTTTGTGGTTCAAATAGGGGTTTGATTAAGGTAACATTCTCATTGGATGTTTGGAGCCTGGAGGAGGAGAGGAGATGGGAAGGGTACCTTGGCTGCATTCAATGGAGCCTCTGGAGCTGGGATATTCCAAGCAACTCCAAAGAATGGCATCAGTCTGAAATAGCTTAGGGTCCTCTGTCCCATGGTTTTTATTAGACATCCATTAGACCTGAATCTGATCCACTGAGAGTAGCTAAGATGACTTCACCTTGATCAGAGGACAAATCTGGCAAATTTCTGGTGATCTAGGGGTCACATCTAACCTAAGGTAATGTGATTCTTCAGGATAAAAGTGTTTACTGTCTGATAGAATGACTTTGAGTGATAATCTCATTTATGCATTTAACTTATCTATCCAAATAACAGTTTACAGAGAATTGAGGTTTAAGTGGTTCTTTCTGACTAGAGATAGCAGCTACCTGTCTGGGATCATGACATGCTTGCTCAGTTTATATTTTAGAAAATATCTGGCAGCCTGGGAGTTTGAATCAAGAAATATGTTCTGCAGTGGTGGTCTGTCCTTGTCCCTGTGACACAGATTAAGGACTCAGAAATAAAAGCAGTGACCTTACTTAGGTGGTGGTGCTCTGGAGTAAGGAGTAACTAATGGAACTGCTGCTTTATTATAGAGAAAAACCTCAGTGGTTTATTTCATCCACTCACAGCTTTAGCAGAACAAGCTTTTGGTACTGAAACTTCATATCCTTTGTTTCAGTAGCTTTGGTTTTTATGTGTGACAAAATGTAGACTTTGAGCTGATAGAACACAAAGTCTGAGTGCTTTACTGCAGCTTCCTATACCTGAATATAGCTTTGTTTTTAAAAAACATGTTAGTATGCTAGTAGTGCATACTTAGTGACACTAATTACCTTCCTTAATTACTTAAAATATCAGTCTGCTGTAAGCAGTCTCTCAAGTGTGTGATATTAATACCAATTTCTGTATTGGCCCCAGGTGCTTAACAGTCTACAGTGGTGCCCACAGTGTTGGATTGTAACCTAAATATCTAATCTTTGGCTTTGGTGCCTCAAAATGAACATTGGAAAGAGACAGCCAGGCTTGGGATTGTTCGGAGTGACAGGACACCCCTTGGAGGAGGCCATGCAGTGGAAGCACAGAGTAAGAAAGACTTTAAGGAAATAAAAGTGAAGGATGAAAACTGCTGCTGGCATCTCTCATTCTTCTCACCAATTAAGTCCCAACAATATATTCATGTTGTCATTAAATATGGGATTCCACAGCAAGATAGGAGTTGATGTTAGAGATACAGAAATAGAAACAGCACTAGGCTGGGGAGAAACAGAATTGAAAGGCTTTGGTATATCCAGAGAGGACAGTATGTCTGTGTGTGTGTCTCTATTTATATATCTATATAGATATATACAGCTCCATGAGAGGGACTGAATCATCTACTTTGTAAAAATGGCAACTCCTACACTCACAGATCTTGGTAAGGAGTCAGGGCTGAGGCATTTTTGGTTACGGTGGCAATTGAGGCTGTGTATGTGAAGGGGAGAGGGGCAGTGGGCTGAAGACCTTTACCTGTAACTGGTGGTGCATTAAAGGCAAATGCACTTAGATGCCTTCTCCCTGCCTTCTCCTGTTTTCAAACAATGGATACAGTGCATCCCTGTTGATATCTGGTGTGAACCAGCTGTACATGGATTGCTGTTGTCAGCAGTTCAGGAGTTACTACCTGAAACATGTGTGTGCTTCTTAAAAAGTGTAACTGGGAGGGAGGAAACCCTCCTCTGTTCCAGATCAAATCTTCTGGCCAGTACCTCCTAGCTGTAGTGTGACTTGTTGAACACCAGTCTTGCTGTTGCCTTGCTCATAACCCTTTTGGGGAGGCAGCTGCTCTATTCCTTTAATCAATTTAGTTGCCCATCTGTATGCATTCCCTAACTCCAGCTCATCCTCCGGGGATGTGGAGAACAACTGCACACACCAGCAGGATGCAAATGTACTAAGGCTTTACACAATGGTAGAGCTGCTAAATACTCCTTCTTTACTCTTTCCCTGCTGCTCTATCCTCAACACCAAAGCAGGCTTCCAGGCATGTTTCAGAAGCAATTTATTTCATAATTCTATTTGTTAGCTATGAGTGTTCTCCAAGGTCACAGGCTTTACCATTAAAATAAAGCAGTTGATTTATAATCTCACAGATTGGGAATTAAGATAAGCAGTGGAGAAACCAGAACCCTTGAGGATGTGCTTACTTTCTAGCAGCCCTTAGTGATATTTCCATAAGATGTTGGTTGTCAACTTCTTAAGAGAAAGAAAGCAGTGATTTGGGAATGAGAGATGTCTCTCTTCTATTTTCCCTAAAACAAAACTGTCACATTCTTTCAATCTGATTTCTGTAAGTAATTCTGTGGCATGTTTATAAAGCTCTTTCAAATATCCAGCAGTTCATATGTCCCCAAAAGATTCCTTATAGAAATTTGCTTAGTCTTGGTTGGTCAGAAATGTGGAGTTTAAAAATAGGTTGAACAAAAAGGAGCAGTTGATAACTGTTTTTAACAAGTACATCTTTGAGGAGCAAGGACCACTGCTGGTCCAGAAGGTAATTTCACTGGAGGTTTTAATTATTTCCTATTATTCTATTGCATGTTGTTATTGAGCTAATGAGGAATTCACTAGGACTGTGGAAATGTATCACCTGCAAAACGGAATGTTGTCTTTCTGAGCTGGCTCTTGTGAATCTTTTGACAAGACAAAACAAAACTTCAATTCTCCAGTGAATTTTCATATAGATAAGCAAGAGCTTACATTGACACAAAGACTTCAAGCAGCAGGTGACAGGAGTACCCACGAACCAGTTAAATGCAAATAAGGCTTGCATAATACTAAGTGTATTTAAAAGACTTGCAAGAAAAAGCATTAAAATGATGGTTGCTGTGCAGGTAGGCTGTTTGTCCTAATGCTGATTAGTCCAGGTGTAAGCAGAGCTTTGCAAGTTTTCTATGGTCTATAATGCACTTGATTAGGTAGTTAGATTGTTCCTATTTTTATTTGTAAATCACTGGTGAAAAGCTGACTGGCAGAAAGAGAGAACACTGGCTGTTCCAGGACTGAGCACAGGTGATGGGAGGCCAAGGCGCAGGTGTGTGTTGGTCTGCACTGTAGTTGTTTCTTTCTGCATTCTTTTTCTCCCTGCAGTGTCTTTGATGTTGTTTGAAGGTCACAGGTCTGACAATTCCATTACTTAAGGCTTTTTATTTTTTTAATGATGTGTTAACTTTTATGGGCCTCTTTAAACACTAATTTGTTTTGTCTACAGCATGTCTCTATTAAAAAAAAAAATGAATTAATACTAGAGAAGCAAACCCAACCCAAATGAGAGAGGTTCTATTCTGCTCTAATAACTTGGCTTTTTACCAGACATTGTAATGCATTCTTTTTCTTTCTTCAGTAGAAGGCTGAGGGTTTAAATTGAATCCAGGCAGATGAATCACTGCCATCACTTTAGTTGTGCTTTACCTGAATCCACAGGGCAGAGAACAGGAGAAGAGACAGTAGTTCAATTAAGATTGTGGTACAAGTAAATCCTTTGTATTGTTATAGAGGCTTTGATTATAAAGTTCTTCCACAGAATAGGGTGAGCTGACAAAACAAGACAGACCTGAATGGTATTTTCATCCTATGTGTATAAAAAGTGATTTAGATTAGTGCAGATCTGGGGAGTGGGGAGAGCAGCCTGGATGCTTAGGTGACTTCTTTCCCTCTCCCATTTTATTTAAATAGATGCCTGCATGCCTGTTTAATTCCCCAGCCATAAGCATGTTCCTCCCTGCATTTTGGAGGCTCATGATTCTGCAGGCTGCACCTGATTAGCTTTTCTAGCAGTCACTTGTGAGTGGGGCCATCTCCTGCCACTCCTGGGAGAAGTTTGGGTGCCTGAGTTAAATGGCCAAGTTTCAAGCTGCTTCATTGAATTATTTTAAAGCCACAGACTGCATATCAACAGTCTTTTCTCTCCATAGTTTAAAAATAACTTGATGATATCTCCTTTGCAAGGACTTGAAAATTCTGTTGGTGTTTAAATTTATCTTTCCTTGGAAACATTGCATTGCCTTTGACTCCTCAGCTCTGTGAGGAGCGGAAAGCTCTTGCTGTTACAGCAATGGGGGCAGCCTGAAGAGCCCTTTCTCTTCTTGTAAATTGGTTTAATGCCTTCTAATTGTAGAAGGGTACCTTAAATACCCCTACTCTCAGGATTTTGAATGTGGAATTAGTGTAAATTCAGTTTTTTCTGCTGCCATTAAGAACTTCCTCCGTGGTTCATAAACACTCTGGATTCTTAAGGGGGAAAAAACCAAAGTGATAGAGACAGCAGGGATTTAAATTAAGAACTCCAAAAGAGACCTGTCTAAACAGTAGACTGATTGCTTAATCAGAAGACTTGGGGACAGCTGGTTACTGACCATAGAAACCTCCTGAGTGAGGGCAAATGCTGCTCCCACCCTTTCTGGGGAGTGTCTCATTGAGGCTGATGCCCTCAGAGGAGACAGGTGTATGTGCACCTGCCCTGCCAGCAGTGCCATAGGCTGCAGGAAAGCAGAAGCTCCTGGGAAGTAGGATTACTTCCCCAGCTGCTGGATGTCTAGCAGATTTCTCTCAAGCCCTTCCAAGCTGTGAAGGTAGGAATGACATTAGCTGTTTGTAACCTGCTGCCTGCCTTTCTCTTAGATGTGTTTCACTACAACCTCAGGCTTTTCTCATTTGCAGCTTAACTTTGTTATAAGTTGACTGCTTTTACTTCCAGCTTCATTGATATTTATTACAAACTTGCCCTGCGGGTCAAGAAAGAAGGTGCCTCTGTTTGCACAAGCAACCCTAAATGGAAGTCATAGTTGTTTTTACAGTACTGATGATCTGATTTCAACCCCCTGTGGTTACCCAGGGAATTTAGAAGGGTTTTTTTTCACAAATGCTGCTTTGCTCTGTATTAGTACTTTAAAAGTTCCTGAAGCTGTTGTACACAGGAGGAATCAATGGGCAGTCATGCCATGGAATGTTAAGCATGTTTCCAGGACAAGCTCTTGGCTTTGACCTTTGGGTACCATGCAGTGTAGATGGTGTGGCTGGACTGAAAAACCTCCAGAGCATGTGAACAAATACCCTGGCTGTGGAGGGTGATTGTGTTGCCACAAAAATGGAGCTGTGTGTGTTGTTGGGGGATGGATTAGAGAACAATGCTTAGAGCAAGAACTCCACACTGTTGGGGTGTGTGCCAGATCTGACCAGGGTGTTCTGAACTGGGTATGTCCACACTGCAAACTGTGATTTTCAACTCTGCCATACCAGGATGTTTAGGAGGTAAAATATCCTCCTGGTAAGTATGTGGGGTATTTTTACAGAATTCTCAACCTATATTTTTGTTTCTCAGTATTGAGTTCGACCGAGACTGTGACTACTTTGCCATCGCTGGAGTGACAAAGAAGATTAAAGTCTATGAGTATGGTACAGTCATTCAGGATGCAGTGGATATTCACTACCCTGAGAATGAAATGACCTGTAATTCCAAAATCAGGTAGGCATTGATTTATATTTGAACTCAGAGTGCCTTTTCCACTTGATTGTTTATGTGTAGCAATTGTTCTGCTTTCTTTATGGGAATTGGAGAGGAAAGGAGGAATGCAGGCACTGATGGAGATTGGGTGGCACAGGCACTGTTACTTGTGTTTACTGGGTTCATCCAAGGCTGGATGAACAAAGCCCACATATCTGGAGGAGAAAAGGCAACAGGGAAGTAAACTGCTATTGTGTTTCTTGCAAATGCTGTTGGATACCTGCTCAAAGTGGTGGATACATGTTCCAGGTGAAGTCATAGCTTGTCCAAGGTAACCTCTGTACCTAGTTCTTCTTAACAGATACTGATTCTTCATGTTCTCTTCATTGACCAGATCCTTTCTGTTCTTCTGAGAGGTTGCTAGTTCTCAGGAAATGTTCCTCACTGGCATCTTCTACCTGGGAATTTTTGTCTGCGTGAAGTACTGTTCTGCTGGGCCTCATAATATAAAGCTCCTGAGAAAGGACCTTTCTTGATTTTTTTTCCTTCTGTGCTATCATTACTGTGAACCCATTTTTTTATCCCTTTAGATGTATTAAACCAATGAAATATAGACCACCATGTTAGAAACTCAACTGAAAGAATCCAGCTAAATAACTTTAAAATTCTAATTCAAAAAATCTCTTAAACCTCAGAAGTAAATAATAGAGGCAATCAAACCCATTCAGTATTATAATACAAGTCTCCAGCATCTCTGTTGCAATAATTTGTTTTTATTTGTTACTCTACATTTTAAAAGCAGTAAAGCACCCGTGAAAGTGAAAGTAATAAATTTATGTAACAGTCCAGCTTCCATGAAAACAAAATGTTGTGCAACAAAATTAAGAATGTTTGTGAGCCTATTTAAGAGCGTAAAAGTCACGCTTTGTTTT
Source organism: Melospiza georgiana (assembly GCF_028018845.1). Lineage (NCBI taxonomy): Eukaryota > Metazoa > Chordata > Aves > Passeriformes > Passerellidae > Melospiza > Melospiza georgiana. The sequence goes on from NC_080438.1 coordinate 5,390,369, forward strand.
GTAGCTGACACATTTCTAAAGATAGCTCAGTCATTTCTGTGTTGCTTGTGCTCATTGTTCCCAGGAATTACATAACAGTATTTTATGAAGGGAAAGATGTAAATGCTGCTGACCCTGGGACTAGATTTCACAGTGGGTAAAAGCAGCCTGAGTCGTTTGTATTGATATGCTGTACTGATTATGGAGCTTGTGTTTGGCGGGGCGGGTGAAATATTCTGCATTTTTACCTGAGTTTGCACCATTCAGCTTCATTTTTGTGGAGAGATGAGCAGAATAGTAGGACAACCATCTCGCAGTCTATTAATACCTTTTGCCTTAATTAGAAGGAGAAAAGCAATATGTGTTTGGTATTTCTTGGACAACTTGAAACAAATTCCAAACTTGCAGTTTCAGTTTTGACAGGGGAGCTACCCTGAGAGTTGTTAATTCCCCCTTCCTCCACAGCTGAGGAGGGTCACATTAGGGCTTTCTCTGGTGTTACTCATGTTGGCTTTGTGCTCCAGCCAGGATGCTGCTTGCTTCCAAGATTTTTCTCATTCTCAAATTTCATGCACGTATATATTTATGTGTATATGACAATGCTAAATGTACTGTCCCCTGACCGTCTTCCTCAGCAGAGGGGGATTGGGTCCTCTCTCATTTTCTTGCCCTAGTTTCTCTCATTCTTTTGAAGAAATAAATGGTGGGGGTTTTTTCCCCCCATCAACCTCCTCCAATTATATCAGGCTTCCTTTGGCAGGTAGGTGCTTTTGGCTTTGACAAATAAAGTTGGTCTGTCAGTCAGAGGCATCCTTGCTATATCCATTAGCTGTGCTGCCAGTCACCGGTGCCGGGGCTCGCTGCTGCAGCGTCAAGCAGCATAATTGCTTGCTTTTCTGAAGTGGCATAGCTTGAGGGAGAAGTTAGAGATGAAGGCTGCAATTTCATTATGGAATATTGCAGTGTGCTGAAAATGTGCCCATATTGTAATAGAAAAATCTAAATAAGTGGAGCCTGCTCTTTGTAAAAAGCCTCAGTTTAAAGCCGTTGATCTTAATTTGGGTGAAAGTGCAGCTTCTCCAGGAGACTTTACCTGTGAGTGCCCCTTCTGTTATCAAAGACAAACATATTTCTGCTCTAGCAAATAGGTGGTATTTTTCTTCTTGGCAGAGATGCAGGGGTCTGTGTGCAGATGGGATTTGGTGACATGTCTCTCCTGGTTAAATTGATCCTGGTTAACCTTGTTCAGAGCAATGATGCTGGAACATAAATCATTAGCGATGATGTTGGTGACTCAGCTTTCAGAGGAGCAGAGGCTCTGATGGGCTTTTATAAAAGCAGACAGGTGACAGCATTTGTGAGGACTTGTGTCTGGCCAAGAGCAAGTCTGGCCCAGAGCAGCTGCGGGAAGGGAAGCCCGTGCCTGGGCCGGGGCTGGCGCCAGCCCAGCCCTGCTCTGCCGTGTGCCAGCTGGGTGCCTGCTGAAAGCTTGAGCTTCGTGCCAGCAGTAATTGATTGTAGGCTTTCCTGGAGCAGAGCCCTGGTACCAGCTGTAGCTGAGTCTCTTCCTCTTTTCCAACCCCCTTTTTTTACACCCACCTGCTTCTTAAATACATTCTTTTTTCATCATCTGCTAAGCCTTCTTATCCCTATTTTGAAGAGCGGGGAGGAAGTCGGTGTGTTGGGTTTCTGGTAAATGTGCATCGCATCCCCTGGGAACAACAGTGGCATAAGCTTCCAGGAAAAACACAAGATGACACATAAATCCTCATAAAAATCCCATTTACAGATTCATAGCTTCAGTACAAGAAACAAATCCTGGCATTGTGTAGCAGCTATAAACAGCACCCTGTGAGCTAATTATGACTTGCTGTGTCCCTAGCTATGGCAGGCACTAATCTGCAGCTCCCCCGTGCAGGAGATGGGAAAGGACAAAGAGGAATGGCTAGCAGCAAGCCACAGCTCTGCTCTGATTTATTCAGGAGGCACATTTGTTGTTTTGCCATAGGTCACAGGGGGAGACAAAAAAAGGAGATCTAGCATTCAGGTAAAAAATTGGCTTTAGGCCTTGTTAATCTACAGCAGGTGATGTGTGAGTGTGGTTAGGTAAACACGCTTTTGAAATCCGTGTTTAGTATTCTGCATGCTCACCACCGTGTGTTTGCAGCATCTGTACTTCAGTGATAGATGTTACCACAAACCTCCAAAATCAGCTGCATCTGTTTAGTCAATTGCAGTAAAAGCAAGGCATCAGTATTCTTTCTTTTTTAGGAGGCTGCTAATATTTTACAGTTTTCATTTTTTGGTGTCAATAAATCAAATATGTGATTGCTATATCCTAATAGTGCTTCATGGGTGTATTGCTGTCAGCTTTGAAAATGGCAGCCACTTCTTGCTATTAACTTTAAATTAAGCAAAAACTTGTCATATTGTCTTTTTCATTGTAGACTCTGCAATTTGGAATGGTATGAGCTGGTTGTGTTGGGTGCCTGTATTTCCAATGCAGAGGATGTTTGACAATAAACAGGTTATAAGGAAATATGTCTTCAACTTGCATTAATTCAGGTTTTTGGAATCACTGATTCACTTTGCAAGAAGATGAAATTTTTCTCCAGAAGTATTTGTCTTTAACCATAGCAGAGGTTTTCTTTGAATTGATTAGGAAAAAAGGGGTTTATTTTAAAACATTCATCACAGTAATGTAATTCCATATGTCTCTGAAGTATTTGTTTCGTGTTGTTATTCATGTGGATGTCCTTTGCAGTAGTAGATCATGCTCTTAAAAACATTTCAGTCCTAAAACTACCAGTCATCAGCTGGCTCATGGTGACAGAGTGGGTCTGAAGCACTTGGTGCTCAGAAGCAGATCAGACCACAGGAGTTTGTGCCTTATTAAAAGCTTTAACTTGATTTAGCTCTCACTGCCAGAGGAGTGGTTGACACTGGGTAGCTTGAGCTGGATTTGAGACATATTAGCCGTAAAAATACTGTCTCATGAAAGAAAGATCAGCATAACTGACAACACTAACTGAGCTGGCCCACTTGTGTGTCTGAATAAAATGAAGGATGCACATGAATCTCTACAGGGTCAGGATTTCTGTGTGGCTGGATCAGATGCTGAGGTTAGGAGGGTTTTTCTGAGGTTGGTGATTAGCTTTCAACTACAGTTTCTCCAGCTTAATCCCCTAGAAAGGAAAGCTATCACAACTTCTGATAAGATAAATCTCTGGGGTGTGACTATCACTCTCTCTCTGGATTAAAGAACAAAGCAAAAACTGGGGGAAAAAATACAGCTACTGTACTTAAAATAAAAGATGGCATCACACAATGCCTTTTAGTCCAGTGAATTATACATTCTCTCAGCCCTAGGTAGTGATTTTTATATAATATCTCAGAGCCTTCATACTTCAGTTTCTCCTGGATGTGGCTGCAGACCATCTAAAGGTTGTTTACAAAAGGTTATTTTCATTAATTTCTAGGGGCTTGATAGTTAATCTGAGGACTGTGTAAGCTGCATTTTTGGTTCATATCACCTTTGACTTTCCTTTGCCCTTCTCCAGCTTGCTCCCTTATGCCTTTTTTGAGTTTGTTACCCATGATGGCATCTCAAGGGAACCCAAAAAAAAAATAGATGTCTTTAAAGCTTCAGCAAAATTGCCTGTGTTGGGCATGGAAGAAAGATCAGTGGCTCCCTTAAGGGGAATGTGGCAGAGAGTTCTCAGGCCTCTGCAGGTCCCTGGAAAGCCATATGGAAGAGAAACACATCCCAGGTCCAGGACAGCCTTCTTCCTGGTGTGGATTGTCACAGATGCCAGAGGATACAACCAAAGGACTTCTTACAGAGTGACTTTTAGAGGTGCAGAGAATGATAGGACAAGGGGGGAATGGTTTTAAGCTGAAAGAGGAGAGGTTTAGGTTGTGTTAGGAAGCTGTCTGCTCAGAGGGTGGTACAACTCGGGTTGTCAGAGAAGCTGTGGCTGCCCCATCCCTGGAAGTGTCCAAAGCCAAGTTGGACAGAGCTTGGAGCAACCTGGGATGGTGGAAGGAGTTCCTGCCCCTGGCAGAGGAATGGAATGAGGGGACATTTAAGTTTTTTTCTACCCCAAAGCATTCTGTGATTTCTATGAAAGGACAGCCTACCTGCAAAGGGAGCTCCCCTCTACCTGATCTAACCCTAAATTGCCCTCTACAAAGGTTAATTTGAAGAATTTAAATTAGAAAGAAGCTTAGGTATTGGAATGTTAAAGGAAAAGCTCTAGTTTCAGACTTTGTAAAGAAAGTTGGGTGGGAATGAGGGCAGAATTAAGGCAGAGAGCTGGAACAGAGTTGATTTTGTCTTACTATGATCTTTTAATCATATTACTTAAAAATGAAAGATTTATGGTGTGTGTGACTTAGAGGATGTTAATTGAACCACTTAGTGGCTGCAAATCCCTAACCATTTTTCACCTGTCAGTTCCTGTTTTCCCCTCTAAGTCTGTCTATAAATGCTTTCCAAATGAATGTTAACCCCTTGCTTAACACCATCATGCTGCAGTGGGATCTTTGCTGTGCCAGAACTAATGAAAATGCTTTTGGGCACAGAAAGCATGTTTTTCTCCATTTGTACCATCAGTGAAGTATTTTAAATCTATCGCATCTCAAACAGAACTGTTAAACTCTTGTCCTTTACATCTTTCTACCTGCTCAGTAATTCTTAATTTTCATTGTCTGGGGTGATTTCTTTTTTGACAAGATGTGGTTATGCGATTGTTCCACCTGAGTATGAAGAGAATATTCATCCTCTAAGCACCCAAAGTGTCACCAGCACATCAGCCTTCATCTAGCAACCTTTTCACTTGCTGGTGTTGTCTGATGTCCTCTCAAAGCCATCCAGATAGGAGATGGCTTTTTAAGATATGGCTCTGGGTTGTATTCTTTCTGCTTGTACATGATGGCTTCACTCACAGATAATTTCCTTTCTTCCTTAAGCTCCTTGAAGCCCTGACTTGAGAGGAGATAATCTGGTTGGGAGGACAGGTTTGGACTGATAAAGGTGTCCTGTGGTGTGGTTTCTACCTCCCTGCCAGCGGCTGGAGACTGTTCCCAGCCCCAGCTCAGTGTGGTGGAGCTCTAGGGCTCTGAGCTGCTTTTGCTTCCATCAGAGACTGCTCCAGCTGGAAACATGACTCCAGGTGTCAGATGTGGTTAACTCTGGGCTGCTGCAACCTTCACCTCATGGAACTGGTGGGCAGTGCCTGCCAGCTCCATTTGGAACTCGGGGAGTCACTAAGCTTCTTGGAATAAGGCTTCTAGTAAATCATAGCCTGTCAACACCTGCTTTTCTGTGTAGGAACCTAATGGAAGTAGAACTGAAATAATGATGGCTCCTTGATGGTGCATTTGTGGACAACTCTCATGCCTACAAGGGTTAGGGATACTTTACTTAACATCTTCTCATTAATGACAAATCATGGAAGAGGTAAAGCCAGGGAAACCATTGCATGAGCTGTATCACTGCAACCATCATCTTAGCAGCTGGTGGTTAAAAATGATGACTTATATTGGGTAAATAAAATTTTAAGTTTCTGAATGTAAAGTTTAAAAACCAAGGAATGCTGTTAAGTTGCAGCATAGTCAGGAGCAGAATGCCAGTGTTGCTTACTGCTACTGAACTAATGGAAAAATAAATGTTTAACTACCATGAGAAAGGAAAAGGGTTTTTCCTCTTCTGTGTGTAAATTATTAAGGAAAACAGGATTGAAGGGTATAGAGGAACCAAGAATTTAGCAAGGTATAATACTCCTAAATCAGTATCCATGTATCTGTATCGTATTTCAATGTGTAGCTGCTCTGATCAAAGCAGTACTAAGAAGTTACAGAATTGTGGACTTCTGGTTTGTATTGTTGGTTAAAACTTGGCCCCAAGGCTGCCATGATCCAGTTATGCGTGTCAGAGCTGCTCGAGGACCCGCATGAATGGGATCTGTCAGCTCAGCTTCTGCTCTGTGCATCACACTTGATACCTACTGGCATGCTTCTTTGCCAGATGGTCCAGAAATTGGTGAACAAGTATTACAAATTTTCTTACCTCTGTCATTGGGAGTCAGAGTGGAGGCATGGTGCCAGAATGCTGCGAGTGTGACTTGGCAGTGCTGCTGCTCTTGTTTTCTCTGCTGATCATTAGATTTTGCCAGTGGAATCATCATTTAGCTTTGCACAGCCCCTCAATTCAGCTTGAAATAAAATCCTGTGTGATACATTTTCCAGTTCTTGATCAGAAGCATTTCCTAAAATATTCATAGTAAACAAATTGCTGTTTCCTCCTGGATGTGAAGGCATTTTTAGCATTTATGGAAAGCTGGAAGTATTTTCTCAGAAGTCAAATTTTCATGTGCACATAGCTACATATATAGAATATTAGCTGTGTGCTGCAGGAGAGGTTGATTTACTGTCCATGCATCTATGAATTTTACATATACAGCTACTCTTAGGTAAGTAGTATATGGTATAATAATAATTTGGTATAATAATATAGTATAATATAGTATGATGGTAATTATTATTAATTTATGGTATAATAATTTGTTTATGGTAATAATAACAGTAGTGTCTATTGCTGAGAGGTTAAGGAGTCAAACCTTGAGCTCTCTGAGAATTTGTGTGGTATTCAAATAGCAAAAAAAAATCAGTGTTTGAAATAATTGCATTTTTAAAAAACTCTAGATCCTAGCACTTCATATCAAGGGGCAAATATCTCTTCAGCAAACAAAGTTTTACTTTTAATTTGTGGAATAATGTTTGTTCTATTTCTAATGGGTTTTGGTTTTTTTTCCCCTAAGCTGCATGTTTCAGTGGGGTGTTTTCATCAAGGTGCTGTCTACTTTGCAAAGATACTCATTGCCTAATGTATTCCAAGAGTGGTTTTTGTGTTGTATGTTGATTTACTGCAAGACTGACCAGGGTTTGCTCTTTTTAAGCTGTATCAGCTGGAGTAGTTACCACAAGAACCTGCTAGCCAGCAGTGACTATGAGGGCACCGTCATCCTTTGGGATGGATTCACAGGACAGAGATCCAAGGTCTACCAGGTAACACACACCCAGCAAGGAACATTTCCTGTTGCATGTACAGTCTGAGGTGCTGCTCCTAGTCCAGCAAAAGGCCTTTCTGTTCCACAGGAAATTGATATTCCTCCTGTTTGGGAAATGCCTCTCATGTGCACAGCTTTATTGAGCTGTAGTCCTCCAAGGGAGGCAGCTCTGTCTTCCTCTCACAGTTGTGAGGCAGTTAGGTTTTTCTGCTGCTGCTTTTGGGTAGGGAATCTACACAAGGAGAAATCAGTTCCTGGAAGCTGTATCACCTTTCTTTAGAAGCTTCATTTGCTCCATACCTGTTCCACTTCTGTAGGGGCATAGAATATAAGGAAAAATAAAGATAGTGTAGAAAGTAATCTTACCCCTAAGGAGTTTCAGCTGGGCCAATTATCAAAGATCAGGAATAGGCCTGACTTTAACAGGCCACAGCTGTGACCAATGAGAAGAAGAGTGCTATAAAAGTGTGGGGTGGCTGGGTGAGAAGGGAGCTGGGGTCAGTTGGCTGCTTTGTGAAGAAGGAAGAGTCAGTGCTCTGAGGAGCTGCTCATGGGAAACACCAGGAAGGAATGGAATTCTTGTGATAAGGAGACAGCAGTATGGAACCCCTGCAATAAGATAACAGCACACTTCAGTCTTTGTCAAAAGCCTTTTGTAAAACTGTAGTGATGGCCAGCACAGGTGCTCGAGATGCAGAAGAGCAAAATGCAGCCTTGAATGAGGCTGTGGGAGAAGGGAGCACAAGGCAGAGCAAGGCAGGTCCGTCCCCGCACAAGGACGAGTTTCTGGCATTTTGTTTCTTTGTGAAACTCAAACATCGTGTTTGTATCTAATGGCTTCTGAGGAGCTCATGATCAGAACAAGGAGGTTGGAAGAGGGCTGTTGTGTTTGGGAGGAGGCTGGAGGTGCTGCAGGTTGTGGTGTAGGTAGCACAGTCCATTGGAACTGGTCAGTGATGATGGATGAACTACAGACTCCTTGACAGTTCAACATAAGTTTTATGTCTAATCAGCAGATTTAAAATTTACTGATTAATGCAGATCTTCATTTCCAGACAGAAGGAGCCTTGTTAACCCCTGTCCTGTAAGCTAGTGAGGAATTGTGCGAATCTAGGAAACTCAAGTTTGTTGTTTCAGTCCTAATATGTCACTATGGGAGTTTTGCAGTTGATTTCAATGGTAATTATGAAACAAGAGAGGAAGGTTTTTTAAAAAGTTCTTATTTAGGCCACCGTTTACCTTCTCATTGTTTTTTAGTCATTTTATAATGCCTGTTTTCACTAATCCTTTGCATATCTCAATGAACGAGAAATTATACTGGACAGAATAAATCTAGTCTGTTTTCCCCTCAAATACATTTTGCAATTCTTTGAGGCTGAATAATGAACCTAGAGACGACCAGCTGTTGCTTGTGTTAAAACAAACTCATTTTGCTTCCTATCAGATTACTTAAATTTTTTATTTGGATTTGCATAGAGACATTGACATCTGCTTTGCATGTACTGAAACCCTTTAGTGACTTCATCCTTGTGAGCTTTTTGTCTTGTAAGCCTGTGTGAAGGCTTTACACAAGGGTTTTGACTGAATTTCAGATTTTATTCAGTGTAATGCTCTGCTTTCATGTGGGATGGATAGCATAGCAATTACAGCTCTTCTGTGTTTTGAGGAAGAGTGTGCAGTCTTAATAATATTTCTTTCAGTGGTAAAACAGAGGATTAGACTCCAGGAGACTTACTTAATATCTCAGCAGGAAGGTGAGGATTTCCTGGACTTTCAGAAAGGAGGTGGTTGAAATGAGCATCTTGTCAGTATTGGGAAATACTTAAAAATTGCTTATTAATATTGAAAGATACAGCTACAATCTAGAATAAGCAGCTGGTCATGGTGGAACCACAGACAGTCAAATAATGCTGCAAAACCAGGTTTTTAATGTGTATATCCTGATTTTTTTTTTTCCTCTTTCCAAGTAAAAATGAAATCAGTTTTAATTTTTAAAAAAGCCAGTCTAGTGTTCTCTGCTTTCCTGGCATGTCTAGCATATTGATAGGATCAATCTGATTAGGAGAAAAGATATTTTTTGAAAAACTGCTAAACATAGTAAGCTTCTGTCTCCTGGTCCCTGCTAACAATTTACACCAAACATGTATGTTTTCCTTTACTATTTTTATCATATTGCAGCTCACTACCTTGCAATGTTGTTCTTGTTTCTCTCAATAGGAGCATGAGAAAAGGTGCTGGAGTGTTGACTTTAACTTGATGGACCCTAAGCTATTGGCTTCAGGCTCTGATGATGCCAAAGGTAATGTTTTATTTCAGACTCTGTATAGAAGACACAAGCTCTGTGTATTCAATGGGAAGAACAAAAATGTGCTATTTCAAGAAGCTGATTCCTCAGCTGCCTTCAGTATTGTAATTGCTGAGGTAATGTGGCAAGATATTACTGAACAGTTTGGATCTTAGAAAAAGAGAGGCTTTGTTTGGATTAACATCTCTTGCTTCACATTTTTTTGTGTAATGTACTCTCAGCTAACATTCTCCTCCAAACAAACCAAAATGTGTTTTAACATTAGTTAAACTTGTTGAGTTAAAGCCTCGGGGCCTTTCAAAAGAACAGCATGTATTTATATTTCAAAAACAAGGCTGTCAGTAAAACAGCAGCAGTTAAAGAATGCCTGCTGCTCTTTTACCTGTAGCTCTGCATGTTAAAGACTGTGTTTCTTGGAGCTTTAAGGACGTGGATGGTGGATTGTGTAGGAGTGCTGGGAGCAGCTCTCAGCCTTCCACACTCCTGGGCCCATTTGAAAAAGCCCTTCAGCCAAGCCCTTTTACATGGTGGTAAAAAATGTTCCTCTTCTATATAGGAAGCTCCTGAAGAAGAGGATAGCACTGAGGGAGGTGTAGAATTCTTCCTCTCTAATGAATAAGAGTTTTATCTGTAATGTTTACAGTATCGAATCAGAGTTATTTAACAGCAAGAGCTTAAAAGTTCCTTTCCTAAGCAGTGGAGATCACTTCCCCCAGATGGGCTGATAGAGAGCTCTGGACAGGGCTCTTCGTGATTTGCTTTGAAATGATAAATTAATTTTTCATCAGTGCTAAACTTTGTAAGCTGCTCTTACAAAGAGTGCTCTGGAGCACTCTTCCAAAAAGCTTTTAAATGCTGTTCCAAAAGAAATTAATGTTCCTCAATTACATTTGGCAATAATAGAGTCATAGAATGGTTTGGGTTGGAAGGGACCTTTAAAGCTCATTTTTCATTTTTTTCCAGCCCCTGCTGTGGGCAGGGACACCTTCCACTGTCCCAGGTTGCTCTAAGCCCCACCCAGCCTGGCCTTGGACACTTCCAGGGATCCAGGGGCAGCCACAGCTTCTCTGGGCACCCTGTACCAAGGCCTGCCCACCCTCACAGGGAAGAATTCCTTCCCAATATCCCATCCAACCCTGCCTTCTGGCAGTATGAAACCCCTCCCCTTGTCCTGTCACTACAGTTCCCAAAGCTGGTAATTCCATTTATAAAACTTTAGTGATTATTTTTTATTTAAGGTGAGTTTAAAATGTTTTCAGTACACTTCCCCTTCCTTTTGTGGTGGAAGACAGGTATGTTTTCTGTGTGCTTAAATGCAGCAGGAGTGAATATTCACCTTGTAAGTTAACAGCCTCTTCATCAGTGCTCCCCACTCTTGCCATGCATATAAAAAGCTAATCTGGCAGGTGGATCTGCATTTATTAGCATGTTAACAAGGTGTCCAGTTTTGCAAAGCCCAGCTGCAGGCAGAGCTTCTGTCTTCATTTTAACTGTTCACTTCTTCAGTAATTGTCTGTAGAAGTGTACTGTTTACTTAGAAATTATTCTAATAAAGCCTGCAGATCCACATAACCTGCATTTCAATTCACAAAGGTCTTTTGAAGGTGTATTGGGGTTTTGGTGGATAAAACTGGTCTGGAACATTTTATCCTCTATTTTTTACCATGACTTGCCTGTGATTTGCATATATTAAGAGCCCTTTAGAGACAAATTGAGTCTCAGCAGAGATTTTAGAAGTTTTTGAGGTACAGATCAATAGCAGCAAAATGTCCACATTAATGTTGTAGTGTCCATCTTCCATTTGATCACACTGAAAGGATTAAATGTGAGGGAATGGTAACACTCATGACACATGTCTTCATTGTAACCTGCCTAACTTAAAATTTTGTCCTTCTGCTAGTGTTCATGGTGGTTTGGCTGAATCCTGGTCAGTTTTAATACACAATAATACATGTGTGGCCAGGTAGAGTGGCAGGAGAGATCCTTTATCTACTTTTCCTATCCCCTTTGATTTCTCTGCCCCTTTGAGGCCACACCGGGTGTGCGGGAGCTAATCTCATCACAAAGCACAAGTATCACATTTCCCTGTCAAGTGGTCAGGACAAGGCAGCCAAAAAAGGGACAGCTTTGCCAGTTCTTCCTGCTTGCTGTGTGTCTGCCTGTCTCTCCTCTTTTTTTCAAGTCAGAAGCTAATTCTGAAAGTAGATATGTGTTGGAGAAGGTGCTTATGAATGAAAAATCCTTTCCAGCTCTCTCTGCCAGGGCTCAGGCACTGCAAAAGGGATGCTAACAGTGCTGTTAGGCAGAAAATTATTATCCTGTAATTAGCAGCAGCATCCCTGGGCCCCAGGTTCTTGCATTGTCCATCTTGTGAGATGAAAATAATCCAGAATATGCTTATCTGTGGAAGATCTTCCTACTTTCACAGCAGATAATGACAGCATAAAAGCATTATTGTACTTAGAATAACTAGTGTGTGTACAAACCCTTCACTTTCATCTACAGTTGTTATGCACTCTCTTTTTCAAGGGGCAGAAGTGCTTGTGTATGTCTGTAGGGACCCAAAGGTATACTCTAACTAGATAGCAGTGAGCAAAATTGGTGTTTACTTGTTCTGCAAGGAGCTTGGGGAGTAGGCACAGCCTTAATTTAAATTCTTTTGTGCACATAATAATGGCAGGAGCTGTGATACTCATGTAAGTACGAAAGGGTGAATTTCTGCTCTTGGAGAAGAAAAGATGAATTTTGTCAAGGCAAAATGATGGCATCAAAGTACCAGGACAGGGCTAGAGCTAATCCACTTAGCTAATGACTTTCAGCTGTCTGTTCTGAATTGGGGGTGGAGTTTCATGGCTATTGTAAAGTTAGCAGATGATGGACAGTGAAATATTTGGTGATGCTCTGTGGGTAGAATTTGTCTTCACTGGGATAGATGCATTTCTTTGAGATGATCAAATATTTGTGTGGTCTGACTGTTTTTGAAGCTCTCTGAAGCTGAAGAAAATAGAAGAAGCACTGATAAATTCAAATTAAGAAAGCATCCTGGTTTTACATCTGTAGTTTCTTCATTATTCCTGGCTCAAAAGTGAGAGGTAGGATAGAGCAGGAGCACTGAGAGCTCTGAGTTTGTAGCAATAGTTACTTTTCATTGTCTCCTGGCAAGGAGGAATGCAGGCCTGTGTCTCATTACATCTAAAGAAAGTAATTTCCATGCTGCCTCAATAAATGAGACCCTGGTACTAGTCCTGCAGCTATTTTTTTTTACAGTGCACTTAATTCAGCAAGCCAACACAGATATGCAGATATGACTTCATTAAAAAAAAAAAAAGCCTTCTACAGAGGGGAAATGGCCTGAGACTGGTGGAGTCTGCTCCACCAACTTCCACTGGATTGTTTGGGACTTCATTTTCATTGATGCTTCGTTCCTTCGGCTTCGCTTGACTTGAGGTGTTGGTATTTATTGCTCTCAAAATATCTAGCTGAACCTTCAGTTTGGTCATTTTTCTGGCTAAAAATTCAGTAATTTTCTGGAGATTTGTGAGGTTGTTGGATTGATTTAGTGCAATTGCCTTGAAGAAGTCAAGATGATGTTGATGTTTATTTTTTATTGACAGTAAAGTCTGTGCCTTATGCAAAGAGTGCCCTGCAGTCACTGCCTACTGCCAGTCACCAGTTTACACCACCTTCCTGACCCCTGCATGAGGCAGTGGATCCAAAATTCTGCCTAGCAGGACAATTCAGCAGCTTTCTCCTTTCCTAGGGATTCTGCTAATCTCTGCAAATGAATTTTCTGGTAGCAAGATCCTATTCCTGGCTTAGAGCTTCTCCAGAGTAGCAGCAGATGAGCAGATAAGAACTCAGAAGTGACAGGCTGGATGAAACATCCTTACTCGGTGTACCAACTGTGAACATCAACCTTCAGCTATTGTAGTACAAGCTTCTGCCTCTTCCAGTCAGTGTTTAGACACAGAACTGATGCATGGAAAATTAACTGATGAACTTACACATTTGGTGTAAATCTTCAACTAAAAAAATATCTTGAAAAGGCCAAAACATTTTAAACTGAAAAAACTGTTCTGGAGGCAACTTTTTAATACAATAGTGAGGGATAGGTATTTAGCCACATAAAGATGTCTCTCAGCAGCTGCAAAATGAGAGAAAATATGCTTTGAGAACATGTGTTTCAGAAATAGTCAATCTCAGATGGTTGCTTGTCTCATCAACACAATTCTGGATGTTACCAAGACATCTGTGTTGGATAATTACTGCCTCGACCCTAGCAAAACCCATGAAAGCTGCAGCAAATAAACTCTACCCTTATGAATTATGCTTTATTAACCTGTCAGTTCTTTTTAAAAAATAATGGGCAGTTCTAGGTAAAACTTGACATGTTTCATTATGTGTTGTTATGTGTCCCATCTATCCTTTTTATGGTACTGACTAAGATTTAATTGGAGCCCTGCATATCTCACAGCAGTTAGATCACAGAAATTGCAGGCTCTAATCTGTGCCTGTCACTTGTAAAAAATATTATGATGACTTTGAGCACATGGATTGTCTCTTCACCAGATTAAATGGCTCAGCTTATGACCTGCAAGCTTGAATGAAAAAAGGAGCCAAGCTGAAGCAGAGCCCTCAATTAGCTTTTGATACTGAGCTGGGACCAAATGGCCATTTGTTTGTTGGGGGGGTCAAGGAGAGACTTGGCTGCTTTGGATGCAGCTTTAAGTACCTGGATGGGAAGCTTCAAAGAAAGCCTGTGTTGTTTTAATACTAGATTTTGGCAGAGTATTGCTCTGAACTTGAGATCATGTACCCACCCCACACTCCTCAAGTTGAAGTGGTGTTGTCTGCTGACACTGTTCTCTCATAAACATGTTTTATTTGCTTCTTATCTCATCCATAAACTTGATGGCCTTTACTGCCACCAGAACTTAGACTACTCATCTCTTGGTGTCTGTTCTTTTAAGCAAAATGTAAATATTTTCTTGTTCTCCGAAATTCTTCCCTATTCCCCTCTGTTCCCAAGTGCAGAACATGGTGGAGAGGCTTTATCATCTCATCTTGCCTGGGAGAAGAGAGCTTCTTAAGCCATGCTTGCAAAGCTGTTCTTTCATTTAAAAATGTAGCCAGGTGTTTAGGATGAGTATTATAGCTCTGATCAATGAGAATGCATTTATTTCTGAAAACCAACCTGAGGCTGGGTGCTGTTTTCATTGAATTTTACATAATGCTTCTGGGCAAACAGAATCTGCCCCTGGGGTTTGTATTTCTGCTGGTGTCTTTGTGTGCTGCTTTCTGATGGTTCCAGGCAGCTGCCAGATATGCACACAGTGCTGTATTTACAATGATTCCTTGGTGTGCCCTGAGCTGTGCTGTTTCCTCCATCCTTGTATGGTCAGAATCAGCCCAGCCTTGTTGCTTTCATTGCTTGCCATACTATCAAAAAGAACACTGGAACCAACCTGCCAGTGTTCCTCCTTCATCTTCTAAAACGTCCTTGGATAATCCAGCTGGAAGCCTTGCCTCTCCCTCAAAGCCCCTGGGAAATGCTGGCCAGCAGGTGACACAGAGGGCCCCTCAGAGGGTGGGGGACACCCCATAAAATTGCTGATCTCTCATGTATTGATCACAGTGGCTTGCAAGGTTCCTGTTGTTTTGCCATTTTTGCTCACTTCACCTCCAAAGTGATCTTTCAGTAAGAAGACTGGAGGATCTGTTGGCCACAGATCTGAAGAAGCCCTTGCAGCTCAAGGGGATCTCTTGAGGGGATTTTAACCCTTCATGTAGCAACTGCATGTTTAACATTGATAATATGTTAAACATATGTTAATAACATCTTTAACATAGCTTGCTTTGCTTCCAGCCTCAGACTGTGATACTCCAGTACAGCTTGATCCACTCATCAAGAAAAGAGGGAGGGGAGATGTTTGTTTTTTCTGCTTGTATGAATCAGTGGGGCTTGATGCCAATCTGCTGCTCCTTTATCTGGACCAAATGCAGTGCATTGTTTAGCTTTTAATAATAAGATTAACTATGTGAGGAGCACCTGGTACTCTTCATCTTAAGGTTAAATGGTGCTTGAAGAGTTTCTGGCAGGTGGGGAAGGCTGTGTTTTGAAAAGCCCTGGTGTTTTTTGTTGGTCATTCTCTGAAGCATTGGAGTGCTTGGTGGAAGAGCCCTTTCTAGCACATAGTTTAATCAGTGTTCATGAGGCACTCTCATAGAACAGTGAAGTTCTTGTACCAAGGGATTATTGCATCATAGGAAGCCAACATACTGATTTCTCTCCTGTCTGTGCCAGTTTCTCAAGAATAAAACAAGTTGTTCTCACTCACTGTGCATGCAATTAGGTATCTTTATTCTGTGCAAAGCAATTTTGCTGTGGAGCATGGAGTTCTTGCATCCCAGCACAGTGACAAGGAACAAAAAAGAATGTAAGTCTTCCTGTCCTTGGTTGTATGAATCTGCACTGCAGTAACCTTAAGCACTGAGATTATAGCATGTGGTAAATCACCTGCTCTGATATTTACAATGTGGTCTTGAGAATATTCTCAAACTTGCCAACCACCAGTGACAGCTGACCCTTCAGACTCACTAATGTTTTAGCAACTGAGGCTTTTCAGAATGTTGTTCATTAAACAGCTAGATTTTAGGCCTTTCAGATGAAGTTCATGTTTTTGTTTTTTGTTGATTCATGTCTCTTTTTCCCTTTCTCTAGTGAAACTGTGGTCTACCAACTTGGACAACTCAGTTGCAAGCATTGAGGCCAAGGCTAACGTGTGTTGTGTCAAATTCAGCCCATCTTCTAGGTATCACCTAGCTTTTGGCTGTGCAGGTAGGTAAAAGGGATTTGGAGCAAAGGGATATTGTTTCTTCCTTCCTTTATTCCTTACTCTCCCCAGAGATGAGGTTGGCCACTGTGCCCAAGACTGAAGTGTCTTTGCAGTTGAGAAGTTTTACTCAGAGACATTTTAAGTGCCACAGTGCTGTGTCAGTGTCATGCCCCAGCCTGGCTTTTTCATTTGGGTGCCTTTATCAGAGATAAGGCAGGTAAAGAAATCACCCAGTGCATTTATTGGGATCTCTAAGGCAACCAGGCAGAGCTTAGCTCTGGGAGTCTCAATGTGTTATCATGATGAGTGCTGCTCTTTCTGATTTATAATATTGTTCTATAAATGCCACAAAGCCATACTGGGGATTTTAACTGGTTTTACCTGAAGCGTGCTGTAAAGCTGTGCATGTTCCCGTAGCTCCAACTACAATCCCTGTGGGTGGGCTCATGTTTTCCTAGGCTGGGCAAAGATGGCTGTTAACATTTTTATTTTTTTGAATTAGTCAGTGGGGAAGGCACAAGGAGCCTTTTATTCACTTAGATTAAATGGTTCTTGGTGATAACACAAAGATCTGAGAGCAAAGCAGGTGTCGCTTTGGGAGGAAGCTGTACTGTGCTATGCATACAGTAACTAAAACTCACAGGTGCCTATAAATGTTTAACCAACTCTGCATTTCTTTCTCCTTGGGGAGTTTTAATGGACTTGTAACTACTTGTTCTGACAACATTTGTTCTCTCTGGACTCTGGGAGATATGTTGATCATTCTTGCAACCACTAGTTTGCCATTTCATTCGAGTGTTCTCATTTCCAGGCCGGTTCTACTTTGGTTGTAACTCTTATGAGGCAAAAAATTAACTTGCATTTTGAATCCAAAAATGGATTCAAGCTGGAGTGTAAAATATTGACTTGCTTGATAGTCATCTCTCTGAATTTTAGTGAATTACATGTAAAAATAGTTGAACAACAATGCCTACTAGCAGCATTTGAATGAGAAGGGACTCTCTAAGGAAAGATGAGCACTAGCTCCAAATGGATCAGCCACTGATTAAAATATTCCTGTAAAAACACTATGAAACAATTCTTCTGTGAAGACAATGAATAGATAACTGGGATTCTGTGCCACCTGAAAGGCAGAGAGATAAGGCACAGATAAATCAAGGAAGGCTTTTGGAGCTGGAGGGCTCATGGGGTAGGAGCAGATGGGAGTGTCTCTGTCCCCACACCCAGATCTAACAAAATGGGTTTGTCCTCAGCAAGTGTGTTGAGAAAGAAGCATTAGGAAGCCCTAAAAGTTTCATGGAGGTTTTAAAGGACTGCATGCATGTTTCTATGATTTAGAGGATGCTGAGAGGTGAAAGGGAAAGAAGTACTGAAAGAAGTGTTTACATCTGCTTGATGTTTGGTAATTGAATCTCTAAATAAAAATTAAAATGGATATTTGATTGATATTATGATTGCTGAAACAATTATATGGGGTAATTGAACCAATTGAAATTACTTCCCACAATGGAATTCTAATTGATCTTTCAGCCATAAATACATGTGGGGAAAATGGGGCATATTAAAAGAAATGCTGGAATTTTGAAAGACATTATTTGTGAACTCCTAAAAAATAATCAGAGCAAAGAAATGAGTTAGTGTCTACTTTCATACCCCATATAGTAACACAGTCATGTTTAATGTGTTATGATGGAGACAAAGGTTTTTCTTCTCCATCAGCTTCAGCTAGTCTTGCTTAATAATTTCATTTAGTTTGTGGAAAAAGGAACATAACCGTTGAATAGCATGAGTTGTCACATAGGCTATAAAATTAATAAAGGAAGATTCAAAGCTGACTTCCTTGAGTAGTACTGGGAAAAACAAGCAGGGAACAGGGCACACTGACTTGATCACTCCTTTTTGCCCCTGGCAGAAATAAAAATGAACAGTCCATAATACTAAACACTAATTCAGTGATCAGTGTAGTGGCCAATTTCAGAAAGCTGCCTTAGCCCTGCCTTGGCTTGCTCACATGCTAAGAGGATTTTCACATTTTGAAAACTGTTTCAATTACTTATTCAGTGATTTGTTCAAGGATAGAAGAGCCGAGACTTCTGAGCATTTCATGCCCCACTCAGTCTTGTATTGCATTTAAACAGAAGTGCTGTTTCTGTATATGCTCTCAATTTATTTGTTGATTTGATGGAGCTTAATGCTATATATGTGTCTGTATTTTTGTGGGTATATATGTATATATCTATAGTTTAAGACTTGATGAGGTAAGCAATTCCTAAAATTGTTAGGGAGAAAGTATTGGTACGTAGTATTTGAGCTATAAAAGGAAGAGGTAAATTGATTTACTATACTATTAATTACATGCACATTTCAGTTCCTTTTTTCTGTATGCAGAATAGCTGAAAGCCAGCATCACTTCTTTAAGCAATGTAATTTTGACTGAAGTAGAAATTTTTTCAGGTTGACATTTTTATTTTCTTTAAAGGTTCTCTCTTAACCATTCATAAAGCTGGAGCATCTTTTCATAATGTCCTGTTCTTTCACACTTTGCTTAAGAAAAGCTCTGCCCTTGACAATTGCATCTTGCCCAATTGCATCCATCTGTTCAGAATGGCTCCTTGAAGTGGGTTTTTCTAATCAGATGCTTCAGCTAGATCAGCGTCTCTGTGCTGGTTCCTCCCTTGCCTTCACCACAGAAACAGGATGACCATCTTAAGGTCCTTGTCCTTTCCACCCTGTCTTACATTTCTTCTCACTTTTTTGTAATATTTTAGCTGTTGGCCCACACAGCCCATGATGCTGCATTGTGCACAGGTGAAAGGGTGAGAGGTACCTTTCTGCCTTTTCCATTTTTAAAACTCTCTTTTACAGGAAAAATTGTAAGCAAGGTCCCTTAGAGATCTACCAACACAGGCCATGAATTAGGTGAGCTGCTGCAGCACAGGGTTCACAGCCTGACTTTGCTTCCAAATCCACCCCTCCAGTCCTTCAGTTTCCTCCTTTTATTTGGCAATGCACCATGGAAACTGGGTGCAGGTGGAAATGGTTTTGTTAAACCCAGATCTCTGGTTCAAGATTCCTTACAGAGAATGAAGCAGTCAGGCTGTGAACCTTGTGGCACAGTGACTGAAATGGGGGGGTTCTGTCACAGGATTTGCTGTGATGCTTTCATTTAAATATAACCATCTTTAAAAGCATTGTTAGACTGTATATCTCCATGAGGAACACTCTTCTCTAGTAGAGAACACTGAGTTGGCTTCAGATGATGTAGGTATACAAGCTTTAGATGCCACTATAAAAGCAAATCCCAGGATTAGCATCTAATGTGGATGATATATAAGTTTCTTTTCTGGACTCTTCACTCTGAAGCTTTTAGATGACCAAAAAAAAATTATCTTGGGTAGCTTAAAACAGAACAAATGGGCCATAAACTAGAAATAGAGCCTATAGAAGAGAGAAATGGATATTGGTTTGAGAAGTAATTCACTTAAAATCAGGCACTTCAGGTGAGAGGAAAGCTGGTGTGTCTGGCTGCAGCCTGATAAAATCTGTTGCAGTGGAGAGGGCACATAAAGAAGAAAAGACCCCTTTTGTCTGTTACTTTAATAAAATATTCTATTTGCATGCTTTCTGAGTTGAAACATTGTCCAGTATAAACTGTAATCACTGCCAAATACAAAATCAGGTCATTCTGTGGTCTTTTTTTAAAAACAGATAGGGTTTTATTCTGAAATTAGCTATATAAATCATGGCTGAAGTTATTATTGTTCTGCCTCAGCAATAGCACTGATGTCCTTAACCCATATATTTTCTAGCAGTGCCGTTTCCCTGCTTTAAAAAGAAAACTAAAGGCTGAAAATGCATCATGCACTTCGCAGCTGGAATGGCCAAGTTGTGCAGTCTGGGTGAGATCAGACTGTCTGCTAACTCCAGTGAGCTCAGTGTAGCTATTGATAGTAGGAATGTTTTATTCCCAGCCTGCTGTAATAGTGTCAGCAGCTTCCACTGACTTTTTATTTCCCATATATTATGCAGAGGTTTTGTAAGAATTCAGAGACCTGAAGTTTCTATGACATTAGGTGCATCATCTCCTCAAACACTGTATTTTTTTCTCTGTAGGACCCACAAATCTAGCAGGTTGAATTGAGGGCTGAGAGAGGTTTCTCAGGGCTGCAGAGATGCAGGACAGAGACTGTCTCCTCTGCAGGAGCTTCACAAAATAAGTGCAAGCAGCAGAGAAACACATATGGACAGGATAGCAGCTGAACAGCTGCAGCATAGTCAGAACTTAAGGTTTTGGTGCATTAGTTTTAGCTTTGGTCAGTCTCTAAAACAGCTTTGCTATGTTGTCACAAACTCTTGTTAGTGTGGGTTCAGATGAAGTGACCACAGCAGGGAAAAAGTGGGGTGGTGCTGATTGATGCTGATCTTACTGCTTAGAGCAGCAGAGTTGGAGGCTGCCTGCATTGGAGATGCCATACTCCCTCCTAAACACCCCAGGTTTTGCTTTTCCATCTCTTCCTTCACTCTACCAATTGCATGGCCAAAACTGAACTGCCTTTTTCTGGATTAGGGTATTCCCTGATCCACTGAGCACCAGTGCCAGCCCCAGACAGGTTTTTGGCAGCCTGTACCAATGCCAGTGTTTGCTAACAAGGGGCAAACCCTCAGTGAACATAAGGTGTGCTCTTAATGCTGAGCTTCTCCTCTCTCACCAGCTCTCTCTCTTCCTTATTCCCTTCCCCACTTTCTGCTTTTCCTTTGAAGGTGATTTTGTCCTTCCCACCACGTTTTCCAGGCTGTTTAAGGATGTTTCCTGTGCACCATCTTTAGCATTGCACAATGGTGTTGTATTCTGATTTTGAATGGTCATAAAACTAATTTAAAGCTAGGGATCAGTAGCAGCATTATGAAGGACTTCTGTTGTTGTGTTAACAACTTTGTTTTCATTTGCAGCTATTTACCCACCCCTTCAGGTCTCTGCAGCACCCTGATGCACTTCCACTTCAGGGTCAAAAGTGGCTTTTTTATCATCATCATTCCATTTTTCTAATATACCTGGTGTCCAAGTGGGGCCACTTTGGAGACTCTCTTGGCCAGTGAAATATTGATTTTTCTGCTGCAGTAACTGGAGCAGTGATTTCTCTTTTCCAAACATCTCCCTGTAGAGTTAGCCTTGTACATTGTCTCAGATCTGGGTGACTTACCTGCCTTGTCACTCAGCTCAGAAGAATGATGGGATATTAATGACCAAGAAGGTATAGTGTGCCTTTTTGGAAGAGAATTAATGTTTTCCAGCTGAGAGCAAGGTCTTACCTTAATAGATTCTCATGGGTGAGCAGTGTATTCTGTTGAAAGCCTGCAATGACTCAGGAAGGATCTATCTGTGTGAATATATGACATGTTTAGGGTGGAGTTAGGGCTTGAGCTATGAGATTACCTTCAGTGTATGAACTGAGCTCAGTGTTTAAAGGCACGGAGAAAGGCTAGGCATTCCTTTCAAACCTGTGAAAAACTTCACAGCAGTGAGTGCTCAGAATTCAACCTTGATGAAAGCAGTAGCATGCAGCAGTTCAGGGCTTGCCCATTACTTGGATAGGGCTTTACCTGCAGTGTGTCTTTTCATTTTGTGGGTAGGTAATAATAAACCTTCCTCTAGTCCATGATCTCTGAGGCTGTTGGCAGGGTAAGTAGGGGACAAGATTTGTGTTTTGGAAGTGCACATTTGTCACCTTTAATTCAAACTCATTCCGGAATTCACTGCAAAGCCTTTGTTTGTTTTGCATGGGAAAGCATTTACAGCACTTCAGTCAGTTAAGGGTTGTTTGTTGGAATCTGTATTTTTGGCCAGTAAGGCTGTGATCATATTTCTGTCCCAAAGTACTTACTTTAGTGGAAGCACTGAGCTTAGTGGGATTTTTTAGGTGAGGGCAAATCTTTGAAGGTTTGACTTACATGCCATCCCTCTTCATGGACCCTGCGATGTAAATGAAGGTGAGATATCAAACTAAGCCCTCTGCTGTCCTTGGTGAAGGACAAAAGGACAAAGGAATGAAGGACAAAGATTGGTGGAGGCAATCTTTCTTGCTCTGGTAGGTGGATCACATTGTACTTCTGCTCAGGACTGACAGTGAGAAGAACTGCACCTATACCATGTTATTTGAACTTAAGATCTTTGTAGTTAAGCTGATTTTTCTGTTCCTGCACATCAGAGATGCTGCCAGATCTGTCAGGTAGTGTCTTCCTGCCTTGCTGCCACTGCTTCCTAGGAAATCACAAAGGGACATGAAACTTCTCATCAGTGTGCAGGATGTGTTGCATGTGCAATTTTCACATAAGCCTTAAGAGTTCAAGAGCTGATAGAACTTTTTTACTTACACAGAAAAAGCAGTATCTGACTTGTCTTGGATAAAGCAATTGCAATGAATAGTGACTAACAATATAGAGACCTACTGGGGAGTTTCCTAACTTTGTCCCAGAGGTCATCACACTTCAGTAACAAGTGAATGAATAAAATGAACTTGAAAAGCTCCATTTGATTCTCTAGAGAAAAGGATAAATCTGTCATTGGCTGAAATGAGTGTGCTAATTGTTTGCTTAAATATTCTTTTCATGAACATTTTGTCTTACAACTGGCACAGAAGTCATTTAGTCAATGTGACGAAATTCAAATTTAAATTGAAATGAGCCTTGGAATTCAGGAACAGATAGCCAACTCCAACATTCATCTTTTTCTCAGAACGCCAAATTGCTCTTGCTGCTAGCTATTGCTGTATCCCTTAAGAGTTTAATGCTTTCCAACCTCTGCAGTTTTACTGGTAGCTCATTCAAAGGAATTGCTCTTTGGAATGACATCCTCTGTAATGGCTTCCTGTGTTTTCTCCTGTTCAGACTGCGTGGATTAACTGTTCCAGGCTTTTATTTGGCTACTGTGCTTCCATACTAACTGGTGAAGATTGTCACATAGCACAGGAAAATCTGTAACCAGTGAGTGCAGTGTGGGCTCTCATCTCAAGGGCATCTTTTCAGTGTCTGAGCATCTAAACATTGCATGAGTCTTTAAGAGTAGAGTTTTGAATGTTTGGGCAAGGTTCATATCAGCCATTTAAATCTCAAGAAAATGACAAAAAATGAGACTGTAGATGCATGTGGAAAACCAGTTACGTTTCACATGACTTGTTTCATTGCCTACTTAGGGTATGTTGCTTCTTTTCCACCTGTGTATCATCACATTCCTGTGCTTGTTTCCCTGTGTACACAACCCACCATACCTTTGGTTTAAGCCTTCTTATCTGGAGCTTGGATTTTAGCAATTGTGACACTTCTATTCCTCTCTTGCACTGGAGTCTGCTGTGAGGTCAGTTTAGGTAATGAATCAGATAATCATCTCCAGCAGCTAGTTAACACTAATATCTCCTCAGGCTAGTGAAGCAAAATGTAGTTCTGGACTAAAATCAGGTTTGACTGATAATTTGGCCAACTCAGGTTCTCAGGAGCCTGCACTTCCCTTTCCTTAGAGCTGCTTTGGCTGCTCTGAAGCCTCTTTGATTCTCTTTTTATGATGTCTGCTAATACAACAGAAACCTGAAAGCTTCATAAATGCACTCTTAAAATCCTAGGGAGGATGTTCCTTTCACATCCATCTTTTGTAATGCCTCAAGGCCTTGTCTACATGATCTTGACCTCTTGGAGTGTGTGCTTCCAGGGAATCTGACTGTGCTGCCCTTTCCCTCCATCACAGCTCTGTGACTTGTGCAACTTTGATTCTTTCAAGAACCAGAGCTGACATGGCTTTGGCATTATGAAGAGTGTTTGTTGTGTACAGTATGTATCTGAATTGAGAGAGATGTGTTCAGCAAGTGCCATGGTATTTTTAGCTTTTATAGATGTACCCAGCACTCCATGTACAAGTATGGCTCCTGTTTCATCTCTTCCAAGGTCTAGTCTATTGAAACAACATGGATTGAAGCACCTTTTACATAGAATGCCTGTTCACATGTTTTAGGTGTCATAAAATTTATTTTGGACATCAGCTTACAGGCACTAGTGCATGTAGAGTTATGCATTTACATAGTCAGTGAGAAAAGCTGTGTTAGGCGCATAACTGAATGTTGCATCTGAACAGTGTAATTATTTTTTCCTCTTTCAGATAGAAAGAATGAATTCTTTCCAAAACTTCAGGTTATTACTGCTATTTCTTCATTAGTTTTGTAGCATTAGTAAATCCTGCTTCTGTGTACTGAATATTTTGTTTCTCCAGCAGTCTGATAGACAACAGCCCTTGAATTGAGCAAAAACCATCTATCCCTTACTCCTGTGAGAAATTGCTATAGCTCTTTAAAACCATAAAGGTCAAAGTTTCAAAAGAGTTCTAGAGAAATCTGTTTTGGTTCCCTCTCCCTTCAGAGCCCTTTTGTCAACTGATTAATATCTAATGTTTTATGTCTCTTCCTTCTCTCCTTAATGTAAGACAAGTTATTTAGGGTGAAGGCTTTATGGGCTGCTGGATCAAAAGCTTTAGACAAGCCAGTAACAAAATGTCCCCAGTGTGTAAAGACCATTATCCATAACCTGGCAAATGTCATCTGTAACTTTGAGCTATAGGGAATCTGTGGAATACAAAGGTTAAAAACCCAGTTGGCAGTTCCCATCAAGGCTGCTGTTCTCTTTATCTGTTCAGCAGAGGGAGATATAGATCTTTAGAGGAATGCTAGTGTTGGTGTCTATTTTTTAAAAAATAGTACAGCTGGTGTGAGTAGGAGATGCAAATCCCTGGCTGAAGCAGGGTATAGTGTTTCCTGCAGAGCTCTGTCAAAATATTTCAAGTGCTGACCTGAAACCCTGTGCTGGGACACCCTTGAGCCTTTCTTTTGTGGAAGGGTCTTATTGTGCTGTTGGTTTTGCCAGAGATTAAACTGACAGACATTCAGTCTAACCTCAGCTCTTTATTTCAGTTTTCATGGAGTGGAGCTTTCTCAGTGTGCCCCTTTTATCATCCATTTTCCTAAACAGAACGCTGTTGGTCATTTTCCTTCTTCTCAAAGCTGTTTTCTTTGTTTGTTTAAATGAAAACCTGTGCTGGATTTGTGTTGAATTCCCTAAATATGATTTTTTTTTTTGAGGGTGGATTTCCATTGGATTCCTTAAATCTAATCTTTGGAGGCTGTTGCCCATCATCTGTATTGCAGTGTAGGAAAATGAGATTAAGTTGTCATCTCCAAATACCCATGTGCCTTGCTCTGCTTTAGAAACTTCCTTTCATCTCCTCACTAACATCATGGGCTCTGTGGCTTCCTCACTTTAAAGGGTTTAGTTGTTTGGGCTTTTTTAAGATTTTGCTACCAGCAAAATGAATCATACAGACCTTGCTTAATCTTGTATAGTCTTTAGAGCACATGGGGGAGGTTTTCACCTGCAGGGAAAATATGTATTGAATGCTTTTCTCAAGTTCAGTCCCTTTTTGGGTGGCCACTGAATGTTTGACACCTGTGAAGATGGGGTGTGCAGGACCTCCCCAGGAGTCTGGTACCACTTGTCTAGACAGAGCTCCGAGAGCAAATATAAATGAAGTACTGCATCCCAAATCATCTTGGACACACACCTGAAATACAAAATAAGGGCATTGTTGCTGTGGACCAGAGCATTGCTTCTAAAAGAGATTGCTGAGATTTCCCCAGGGCTGCAGAAAAAATGGTTATTCAGAGAAAACCTGTTCCTTCACTGCAGAGGAAACTCCAGGTAAAAGGAGGAGAAAAAAGCAAAGGCATCAAATGAGTAATTTTGTCTTAATTATAGAAACAAAGCACTTGCAGTTTCTACTGGAAGAAAAAATTGTGAATACAAAGCCATATCCAGCAAACATTTTAATGTGCCTGTGATAATGACTGTTGGGATAAATTTTTCTTGCTTTATTGGGGCTTTTTTGGAAGGGAAGGTACAAACAGGAAAAATAAAAAAATTAGCTTTTTTTAGCACAGTTAGCTTTACCTGTGCTGCAGAGTTCTGGGGGAAGGTGTTGCAGTGACATGGGTCATGAGTGACATTCTGCTGTCTGCTCCTCACGTGATTTGTCATGCTGCAGGAGAGAAGCAGCACACTGCATTCTTCAGCAGGATGCTCCAGACAGTTTTGTCTGCAAAGGTTCTTTGCTTCAGGCTGTATCAAACCCATTTTTAATCTCTTGCCTTTACAGTAAAGGAAATTGTTTGTACAGAGGGCACAGATGTCAACTTACTGTGTTGATATTATCTAATTCCTTCTTCAGAAAATTCTTGTGCTAATTTTTAGTGCAGGCCTTTGTTCCTGTGAATTCAAGTCCACTTCTCCCTGTCCCTAATGCATTGTCATCTCTTTTCTTTTCCTGAAGCATCTCTTTCTTTTATGTAGTGGAAACTCTCAGTCTTCCCTCCCAGAAGTGGTTTGTGATAGACCAAACCTTGTGCTCATCATATCCCATTCCAGTATTACTCTCTCAATTGAAATAGATCTTTTTATACTGCTTTGTTGGCTGGAAGGCTTCTTCACCATTCTTTGTCAAATGCCCAAATGCTACCCTGCATTTCTGTTGCTGAAATAAAGATCCTTTTTTTCCTCCCTGCTGTCTCTTCTGCCCTGGAAGAGATTTTTTTGGGGGAATTGTCATTCCATGAAACTTCACTTGTCTTGTTGAGTTGAATTATTCCCAAAGATGGAATGTTCAGCTGTCCTATGTCCCCAGTCCTCTCTCCAGAGCAAGACCCACATAAGGATGTTCAAACTCTCCAGCCTGCCTTTCTGCTGTAGGGAAGATTAAATCTGTACCCCAGACTTTCTGAATAAAGCTACCTCAGACACATGAAGATCTGCAAGTACTGTTGTTTGGTATTACAGGCTTGGCAGCAGTTAAAATTGAGCTGTTCTTTTTCACTAGTAAGAAAAAAGAAAAGTGAATTAAAGGAGAGCTAAGGTTGTATGACAGTGCTTCATGCCACCCCCATTGTGTGGGTGTAGATAGACAAAACCTGAAAGATCTGAGAAGCCAGAAACCTGTGCAGCAAAACACAGCCCAAACATTATTGCTGTAGTGCTGAGAGGTGGGCTAATGCCTTGCCTTTCTTATGTCAAGAGCAAATAGCTTAGGCAAGTTTGTATTAAAAAAAAAATCTCCCTAATCCTTTGACATAAGAGCACTTTCAAGACAGCTGAGGGAAGAGTTTATAGAATTGTCTTTGGAAATGCTTAGACTGTGACTGAGTAGGGCTCTTGAACACATTTATTTAACTTGGAAATTGAATCCAACTTTGCAGTTGTCCCATCCTTGACTGGGCAGTTGGAACGGCTGGATTTCAGAGGTCCCTTCCAACCTGCAGTATTCCATGACTTTCAGGGCCCTTGAGCAAAAATGGATTTCTGACAGATATGGCATTCTATATAGGATTAAGTTTCATTTGAGCTTCCTCATAATTAAATTCTAAGTTGTCTTTCAAACAGCCTTTGATATCATTGCCTTGGCAGGGAGGCTCCATTTCCTGGTGCAAAGGTACATAGAAGATCCACTGGGGAAGTTCCACTTTTTTTATTAATGACTTTTCAGTAAGTCTGTAAGTAATTCTGGCGCTAGGTAGATGGCCTTTTGAGATTTCCTCTGGAATTTAAGGAAACGTCTTTTCAAACATTTAATTGGCGGGGTTTGGGCTCTGATGACAGCCTTTCCTCAGGTGTTGTTTACCTGGCCCTTGTTCAGGTTTCTCTAAGGACCAGGGTACCCTCACGTGCCATGTCATCCTCAGTGTACTGTATGGAAGTACAGTGATTTGAGTTTATTTTTAAACCAGGATGTTTTTCCTTTTTATCTCCTTCCTCTTTCTCCTCCCTAACAGAAGAAAGGTTTTTCCCGGTGCAAACTGAGGTCTTTGAGTCTCCTGATCCTGTTTCCATTTTTAGTCCAGTCAAAGACTTTACCTTTGTGGATTCAAGCTTCCTTTTTTAGAGCAAGAAATCACACTGAGCTTGGCCAAAAAAGAGACTTGGTTAACCCAGCTAAAGTTCTGTTGTTCTACCTCTTGTTTATCTCTGTTCAGCAAATACTGATCAGGATGACACATCAGGTAGGGAAATAACAGTGGGTGCTCTTTCCTTTTATCCAGAGACACTCAAAGCAAGCTTTGATTTGAACCACTGTACTCTGGACACTCGAATGCATAAGGATGTAGTTACATTTCCCTGCTAAACAAGTTGCCTAGATACAATTCTCAGAGCCCTGAAAACTGAGTGATCTTGCTTACACTTGGTATACAGAGGAGAAACGAGTGAAAAAAGATCAATTTGTGTAGGTAGATGTTTAAATATATATATAATTGGATTTCAGCTAACCCCTTCAATGTTTGAGTGATAGAAGCTTCCTCCAGGAACTCTGAAATCTTTTCTTTTTTTAGGCAATGGAATAAAACTGAAATTGAAATGTTACAAAGTCATGTCTCTCCTCTTTCACTTGATGAAAAGCATCTTGTGGGCTTGTTTTATACCCTTTTGTTTTGCTGTTCTTTTGGTTTCCCCAGCATAATCTAATTGATGGCAAGCAGAGGTATCTTGCACCAAATTTGCTCTGACTCGTTTGCCTTGTTAAAGAGGTCATTTAAATACACCCCCTCAGACTATAAATGTCTCTCATTGTTACTGCTGATGTACAGAGTTTCACTGGTGAAAACAAGCCAGCCTTGATCCAAGCTTGAAGTACATATGGAGGAAAACAGACAAATGAGGAACATGGGGCAATCATGAGCTGAGGACATGAGTTACTAAATGTAACAAATCAGACCATCATGGTAGAGAAGCACAAGAGCACATTAAAGATTACACTCCAGCCTGAGCTTCTGTTTCAGTAAAAGATCTGTAGGTAGCATGAGATATGCAGGACTGCAGGCTCTAGCCAGAGCATTAATATATGAAATTATTTTGACCTTTAGGTTTGTTATTGAAGATGTATTTTATTTTAAAAAAGTCAAAAATGTGCCTTGATCACAGAATAATTCTACCAGACCACTTAATTCACATCTGGCTGCCTACCTGACAGCTGTGCATTTCAATATGGGCATTTTCTTGTCTGTGACATTTATCTGCTGTGGAACAAGGAGCATCATTATATTCTCAAGTCTGTGAGTGCTGAGAAATCCAAGTAATGTAAAGGACTTCTTTTTTTAATGGATCAATAATCTACATATTGAACAGTTGAGAAATGTGCATTTTTAAATGACTGAAATAAGAAAAATGGGCATTGATTCTCCAGCAATTTAGTTTTCCAGAGGAGAGCCACAGAACCTTTGTATGCAGCTCTTGGGTCTTTCTAGTGGCTGCATCCTTTGAATATAAAACTGTTGCATTGCAGGTAAATTTTTGTTTTGCTGTCCTTGGCTTGATATTCCTTCAAGTAAGTGGTTCTTGGTTGAAAAAAGCCTGGGGGGGGTCTTGTGAATTAGCTGATGCTGATTAATGTTCATGGTGAAAATGGGTGAAACACATGACCTACAAGATGAATGTTACCTGGAGAGTGGGGTTGCTCTGCTCTCTGATTTTGTGTGGGGGGGTGCTCAGTGAAAGACAGAACTGCTGCTGTGTGCCACCCTGTCATAACCCTTGCTGCTCTTTGTGGAGCTGCTGTGCATCCCCGCACAATAAGAGCTTTACAATAGGTAGTGTTGAACCTAAAGCCTGCTGGTAGCAGCAGTTTTGTAAATTTTTTTAACAAGTCTGAATGTGAGGAAAATCACTTTTGGGAAAAACAGACTCTGTCCTTTTCTTTCTTTTGTTTAAACAACTAAAAACCCAAGATCAATTCCATTTTTCTTAATAACTCGGAGATTACCTATGATGCTGCTGGCTCCATTAGCAATTCCCAATTGTCTTATTTTAGAAGTTCTGAAACCTGATTTTCTATGACTATGTAACCAACTCATGAGCTCATTTACTGCATCCCTACCCCTGCAACCAAGCTGAATGTGAGAATTGAGGCTGAGGAGGTGCTGATCCTTTCACCTTGTTCAGCACAAACCCATCCTTCTCTTTTGGCCTTTTCCTGCCAGCTGGAGTCGTGTGAATTTATGAGCAGCTGAGCAGAGAGGGATGCCATCCTTTGCTGACATGGGTTGTATTTACTGAAGAGGTGGCAAGATCTCAAGAGTTTGGAGAAGTCTGAATCCTTGATTAGTTGTCACTTGATGGCTCAAAGGTGAAAGCAGCAGTGTCTTAAGGGAAGTAAGCTGAGAGTAATGGAAAAGTGCTATTTAAAAACTCAGGCTTGTGGTCAGAGACCTCTGCAGCAATGGCAGAGCTCAGCTGTCCTTTTTGCCTTCTGAGATCACTTAAAAATACATGTATAAAAAATAAAACGACTTGCCAGCAAACATTTGAATTCAGAAGGTATAGCAGCAGATTTCTGTCATGCTCAGCTTCTGCAGTGACATTGAACTAGATGAGAATTGTTCTGGAGTGTTTAATTTGTTATGAAATATATACATGTTCTTTCCCTTTATTTCATCAATATTTAAATTAAGCCTGAATGCAGAAGAAAAGGTGAAGCAGGGAGCTGTTGCTGCCCAAGGGCTGGGCAGGCAGGAGGCTTTAACTCTTTAAATGTGAATTCTAAAATGAACTTGTTCTGAGTGAGTTTTCTAGTTGGGGGTATAGATTAGCTGAATTATGATATTAATGTTAATTTTAAGGAGCAAACAGGAAACAAATACCCCTGGTGTTGCTGGTTGGCAGTGGAGCATGGTCTGCCAGGGATGCTGGAGGACCTGATAGGTTCTTGTGGAGTGCAGGAAGTGTTTGATTCCCCTCATTGCCGACTCCATTTACCCCACCTTCATCTGCCTCTTGGGAAAATCTCATTTTCTTAGCCTCCCAGATCACCCTGCCACCTCACCTCTGACCTGCTGGTGTGCCAGAGATGCTGCCCATCCCAGACAATTTCAGCTCATCAAAGTCCACCGGGCAAGGCTTTTGCTGAGATCTCTGGGAGTTGTATTTTTCTCATTTCACTTCACTTTGGGGCTCTCTACTTCCTCAGCAGATGGCATTTTTATCATGTTTTTTGTGAAGTCCATATGGCCTACAAGAGAGAGTATCTCTTTAATTGTAAAACATGACCACCTGTTCAGATTTTAATGAGTGCACTGAGCATTCATCTTCATGTATCTACTTAAAAATAGCTGCTTCAATTGAATTTAAAAAAAAACAAACAAAAAACTAAAACCCATTTGGGTGCCAACACTTTGTCTGGTGAAATAATCAATTAATAATTAAGTGGCTAATTTTGGAGCCCAGTGGCCTTGCTGGTTGCCTCAGACCTGTTGTGATGAGAGCAGACAGTGATTGATTGCCCTGCTGATGCCCAGAGGCACAGCCGTGCTGGGGCCAGATGCTGCCAGGCTTTGAGCTGTTTACTGGGATGTTTGGAAGGTGAATGCAACTTCATGCTTCTCTTCTGCAAATAGACTTGTCTGCCCTGCTACAGCTCTCTCCTCTCTGCATTGCTCCAGCTGCTCACATGCAGGTATCCCTTTCCCTGCTATTTCCTTGAAGGATGAAATCTGTGCTCAAAAAGGTGCCCTAATGATGGGCCAGTGTTGAAACTGTAAGCAAAAATAGACTTGAAAGGCTTATCCACTAACTGATTCCTAATAAAAAACCCTGCTAGAATAATTCTGCTCATTAAAATAGCAATTGCCAGTTAACTGTTTCACAGCTCCCACAGGTCTGCTGCATAAATGAAAAACTGTGGAGTTTCTTGGCTCCAGCTTTCAGGGAAGTAGAAGGGACCAAGATGCCCAGATCTTGTTACAGTATTAATGCTTAATTCAGAGTCCCTTAGAAAATTAACCCATTGTGCAATTAGCCTGTTGCAACATCATGTTGCTGTACAGCTAATTAAAATACCCAAATGATAGGAGCACACTGAGATTTGGTTGGTTGGAGGTTTAGTATTTCAGAGATGAAAGACACAGGAGCTGTTTGAAAGAGTGCTTGGGGCAAAGCATCTTCAGTGCTGATAGTAAGGGGTGCAGGAGCTGCTGGGTTTCAACATAAGAGTAATTTGGCAGTGTAAGTGGTGGAGAAAACTTGGTGTGGCTGCTTGGAGCATCTGCTTTACACCTTGAGAAGGAAGGGAGCCAGAAATCCTTACCCAGAGAGACCTCTGAGGTGCTCATCTGCAGACAGTAAAGTGCTGGAAGCAGTGAGAGGGGAAGGTGATTTGCCTGCCCACCTTATTTTATTGAAGGTGTTTCTGACCCAGTCCCCACTCCATGACCCCCAATTAGCTCCTTAATCTGGGGGAGGAGCTCCCCTTGCTGCTCTGGTGATTGATGTAAACCTGGTTATCCCTCAAACCACATGGGATTTTGAGACAGCAGCTCTCTCAGTTGTGCAGAGGACAACACCCAGCTTTGAAATGCTGTGCAAATACAAAAATAGCTGTAGCTATTGGCTTTTAATTAATTTCTATGTAGTCTTTGTGATCAGCTTCTACCAGTGGGACATTATTTCAGTGGAGGAGGGTCAGAGCAGATTTCAGCAATGTCTGGGTATCACAGCTTTCTCAGAGAGATGTCCAGCTTGGTTTCCATGTATGTGGCCTTCCCTCCCTGTTCTTCATGACTAGCAAGGGGTAATTAAATGAAATTCAACATTAAAGGCTGAAAGTTGGGAAGGAAGAAGCTTATTAACCTTCTTGAGCTGGAAGGAGCACTGTGGGGGTGTTTGGGGCTTGGGTTTCATGAGGTTTCTCTTCTTGTTTTTCTGGTTTCTTGGGAATTGATATTTGGCTGTGTAGAAAAGCAAACGTATCACTAATTCTGCTGTGATCCCTTTCATATGGTTGTGGCACTAGGGCACATCTGTGAATTAAATCTTAAAATGAACTGGAATTTAGTCTGTTCCCTCATTAGCAGAAATGCTAATTCTTTCTTGATTGGTAATAAAGTCAGAGCAGAGAAGCAAAAGGCAAAGGTAGGAAGGTTATCCATCCAGAAGCAAGCATGACAAATTTAATCCTGTTTTTCCACAGTCCAGTTTAAGTAGCAGACTCTGAGTTTTTACCCTTGAATTCTTCAACAATTTTCAAAGAGGGGACAGCTTGAGGAAGGAAAAGGAGGAGGCTGGGAATTGGAAAAGGCAATTGGAGTGGCTGGGCAGGGAGCTGAGAAGGCAGGCAGGAGAGGTGAGAGTCCTTTTAGCTGCTGCCTTGAACAGGGTCATGGAGTTTGCAGCACACATGTACAGGCACACACATGTGAATGCACCTTCTTCCCTTCCTGACCCTTTGAAAGGGAGCATGGCCCCTTGTCGAATGAATTTTGGGGCTGTTTGAAGAATCCTCTTTTGCTGTAGCACAGACTGTTTATCCTAGACAGGGCTTGAAGTGAGATGTGGAAACTGCAGGCAGGATTTTTATTGTGATCATTCCAAGTCCTGTGCATCCTTCCCAAATGATTAAATGTGGAGGTGCTTGAGGGTCCTCAGGACAAGGGAAGAGATGAGAATCTTGACTCCATGTTTCAAAAGGCTGACATTATTATATAACAATATATGATATGAACATTATATGTTATATTAAAATTATGTGGTATTATATTATATGAAAATTATGCTAGATTATATGGAAAATTATGTGAAAATTATATTACATTCTATTATATGAAAATTATATATTATATGAACATCATATTATGTGAAAGTTATATTATATGAAAGTTACATTATACTATACCAAGTTACATTATACTGTAGTTACATTATATTCTATGAAAGTTATATTCTAAAACTATACTAAAAGAATAGAAAAAAGGATTTCATCAGAAGGCTAGAAAAGAATGAATAATAAAATCTCGTGACAGACTCAAGAGAATCTGACACAGCTGGCTGTGATTGGCCATTAATTAAAAACAATTCACATGCAACCAATCCAAGATGCACCTGTTGATAAACCATCTCCAGACCACGTTCCACAGCCATCAGATAATTATTGTTTACATTTCTTTCTGAGGCTTCTTAGCTTCTCAGGAGAAAAAGTAATTGAATAATTAAAATTAATTTAATAATCAAAAGTATTACATTTATTTAATAAATAAATCTAGCTAAAGGATTTTCATAAAACATGTCAGTGACAAAATG
Source organism: Melospiza georgiana (assembly GCF_028018845.1). Classification (NCBI taxonomy): domain Eukaryota; kingdom Metazoa; phylum Chordata; class Aves; order Passeriformes; family Passerellidae; genus Melospiza; species Melospiza georgiana. The sequence goes on from NC_080438.1 coordinate 5,424,700, forward strand.
TAAATTCCTTTCTTTCCTGGTGTGCAGATCACTGTGTTCACTACTACGACCTCCGCAACACTAAGCAGCCCATCATGGTGTTCAAGGGGCACCGCAAGGCCGTCTCCTACGCAAAGTTCGTCAGCGGCGAAGAAATCGTCTCTGCGTAAGTGTTGCCTCTTAGGTAGTGTTGGAATATTTCCTAATATAGCCAGATGGGACATGCCTGCGCTTGTCTGGCCCTTGCTGCTTGACCAAATAGCACCAACTGTGGTGTTTTCACCCCACAGACACTTTTGGCTGGCTAGGTGCTGCAGCTGGGCTAGTGGGGACAAGTCCAGGCCTGCAGGAGCTCTGGTGGCTGTGGGATGGAGCTTTCCACTCATAACTGGTCTGCCCCTTGGGTTTACCTCTGGTGGAGAAGCTTTAGAGTGATGGTGAAGGAAAGGAGTCGGTTCTGATGGAGGGTTTTAATCCAGAGGTTTATTCTGGCTCACAGGCCTCTGAATGGAGCAACTACTCCAACAGAACTCTCAACCGTGTGGTTTGCTCACCCTTTTACCCAGGGGAGAAGGGGAGGGAAGGGGTAGGAAGCCATCAACCAGGTCTCAAGGGACAGAGGACACCTGGATGGCCCAATGTCCCCCCAGGGGTAGAGAGCATCCTGTGAATTCTGCCAATCACTCGACGCCCTTCTGGAATTCCAGGATTGACAGACAGTGCTGGGAGGGGGAAGGAGAGGTGACTGATACACCTGGGAGGGAATTATCATGGGAGGAACTGGGTTTCGGAGGTAAATCCTGAAATCACAATGCAACAATGTGGGCTAAAAACTGTGCAGTCCTCACTTCTCTGTGCTCTTCAGAGCTGCTGAGCAAGTTCACCTGTGTGGGTGGCTGCTCTCACAGGCTGCTGTGCTTTTGGGAGGCAGATCGTTGCTTTCCTCCAAGTCAAAAATAGAATTTCATTTGTGGTGTCACTTGGCTGTGCTCTGTCTTGTGGAGCTGAAATGCTTAAGAGGAATATGAAGACAACTAGATGTGGCTCCTGTGCCCAAGTGCTTACTTTGGGAAGCTGCAGGTGGACTTTGCAGGCAGACTGAGTTTTTACCCTTGAGTTCTTCAACAGTTTTCAAAGAGGGGACAGCTTGAGGAAGTAAAAGAAGGAGGCTGGGAGTTGGAAATGGCAATTGGAGTGGCTGGGCAGGCAGTGTGTGTGCACTGAGGATGCTCTTGACCAGAGCTCTGTGATGGAGAAAGCTGCTGGCAGAGCCCCGGGGATAATAACCTGCAGTAGAACACAACTGATGAGTGACAGAAGAGATCAAATAGTACTGCTATGTATATGGTCTGAAGAGGAGGTTTAGCCACAGCCTGAAAGCAGCTCAAGTAGGACTGACTGTTTGATCTGTTCTCTGGTAATTTATTATCTGCTCTGTGAAGGCCCCTTTTGGGCTTATATTTGGGTTAGAAAGTGGACAAAGAGAAGCTGTGTTTTGTGACTAATAGCATGCAGCTCTTCAGCCAGGGCAGACCATAAGATCTGCTGTGGAGGCCCTGAGGAACAATATTCTCCAGCTTCTGTTCAGTTACATGGCCAGATGTGTCTGCTCCAAAGCCAGATGTGGCTGCCTCCCTTCTGAATGCATTTTCAGTCACGTGGGATTGAATGAATTAATTTTCACTAGGTCACCTAGTGAAAATTGGCAGTGGCTGGCTGCAAACCAGAGGTGAACCCTCTTACCTGATGGGGAAGGTGAGGGGCTGCAGGGGAATCTTGGATCCAGACACATTCATGTCTAACCCCTGAGGGCAGCAGGGCTGGATCACAGGAGCAGCTCTAGCTGCCTTGTGCTGAGCCAGTGGTTATCCAGCTTGGTTCTGTCCCATGTTTTTACCCAGTGAAATACAGCATTTTAAGGTGTTTTCAGGCTGCAAGAGAGTTACTGTGAGCTGAGCCGCATAATGGAGGATTCCCTGGTGGCTTTTGGTACTGTTTAGATTTAATCAGCTTCTCTCTTCTTACTTCCATTAACATTATAACTCTATATAAGGCTGCAAATTCATATCTGGAACACAGAGAAAATTAAATTTAATGCTTTGAACCGAATCTCTGTTAGACAAAGTGTTTAATAGAAACAGGAGGAGGCTGGGAATGTTTTACAGCAATAATCAAGTGGAGCATCATTTATGGGATATTTTAGGACAGAATGGCCCTGTTCTGTTTGGGCCAGCATTGTGAGAAAGCATCTCCCAAAGTTCTGAGAGGAGTTATTGATTGAGCTGTTAGAGCTGTCAGACTTGGACAGGCAGCAGCAGGGTGAGGGGACTGACTGAAGGGTCCACCTGCCTTCTGGTGTGTGAACAGGGAGAAATGTCAGAGCAAATTATTTTTCCTGCCTTTCCTTTTGCAGACTGGGTAGAGGCAACAGCAGTGTAGTGATTCTCAAAAATCAAGCACTGATTTAAGAAAAAAATTATATATATATTCAGATTCTCTAAATTTCTAGCTAAAGCTGTTTTATGGATTGCATTGATTTTCTTTGCCTTGTAGAGATAGGTTTTGACCTCAGGGGTGTTCAGAACTGCCTGGTATTTAGCACAACACATTGATTACAGTGCTGATTTACAGAGAGACAGATTTAACAGAGCAGCACATCCAAGATGTTGTTTTGGAGAGGATATGAAACCAGAAGAGCAGTGTAACACCACCAGGATCAATGGCCTTTGTCTCTCCTTGCAGTTCAAGGGTGGATAGCTTTCTTCTTTCGTGGCTTGCTTATCCTAAACAATATAAACATGGCTAGAGCTTGATGGGAGTTCATAAACAGTTAAAACTCCCCATTAGTAATAGACTTAAGTGTTTTTATTTTAATGAAGACACTTAGTAGGTATGCAAGTGAAATATAAAGGTGAAGTGCCTGTGTATCTGAGGTCTTCTTGAGGGGAAGCTAAGAGCAGCAGCTGTCACAGGAATCTGACACCTTGTGGACAGGGATTAGTCTTTTGCTGGTTTTTTTTTTCCTTCCTGCAGGAAAGTTTAGTGTCCAGGCAACTCTGAAGCTTTTAAAAGCAGCATTTTAAAAATACACCTGTACTAATAGCACAGAAAGTACCTGCCTGTACTTGTGGGCCAAAAAAAAAGCAGGAGTATATACTCCTTTTTACCTTCTGTGAGCTGTTCCTATGAGAGTAAGGACAAGGGAAGGGAGAATGAGCAGCAGTACAGGGCAGGCACAGATGTGGAACAAGCACCAGGCAGAGAAGCTGAATGCTCTGTGTTGGGCCTCCCATCTCATCCTGGGGTTAGGAATGCATTCCTGTTTAAGTCACGGTGTTACAGATAAAATTCATACCTTCTTTCTGATCTGACCTCATCCTAACTAATAATACTGCCTAACAAATCTTGCTGCAGCTCCCTTATCGCTCCTTTGTCATTCCAGCTGTCATTGAGGACTGAGATAAGCTTTTTTGCAGGATAGCACAAGGTGCAGCTCTCCTCTTTTGTGCTATATTTTTAGGTAAATGGGACGTTGGTGCAGGGCTCATGTCTTACGTCATTGGTAATATTTGATGGATGTTGTGTGATTTGAGTTTTTCCTTTCAACTCTAAATATTCAGGGAGCAGCAAGGTTGGTGACATGGCCTGCTTCCCCTCCCTCCCAGCCAGGGGGCTGACAGGTCCTGCTCCCAATCCTGGGGATCAGAACAGCACTATCCCTTTCTTTAAAATGGCTTCATGGGGCTTCAGTTCCACCTTATCACCTTTGTTCCCCAGTTGTGTATCTCAGTGAGTGCCAGAACACCAGAGCCATGTAAGCTGGGATTGCTAGGAAATAATGCCAGTGAAGTGAGAGATTATCTTCATGTCTCTTCAGCTTTGGAGGAAGAAATTAATCCTGTATCTCCTGGAAATGTTGGATCTTCCTATTTGAGATCTGCCAGGCAGCAGATTAGTAACCCCAAAGGCAAAATGTTTTCTCACAGTAAACAGAAAAACGTTTTGAAGGCAGGTATATTTGCATTTTGGGGAATCATGGGAAACAATGATTGTGATTCAATCCAAACATGTTTTCTATATTTTGAATAGTAATATTGAACTTTCCCTGACAAGGTGAAAAAGGTAGAAGCTTGAGTTCTGTATCTGTGCAGTCTTGATTACACATGAGAAAAACAGATTTAATTTTAACAGCAGCTCTGAGCCCCCATGGGTTTTTCTGTGCTGCTGTTTGGTATTGGGCAGGAGGAGGAGGAGAATGTGCTTCAGGGCACTGGGGAGTGAGGAGACTGCTCCTACTCAAGCCCTGGAAAGACATGAATGAGAGTTGCAGCTGGCACAGAGAAGGGAACAGATTTTATCCGTGCTATAAAGGTTTAAAATATAAATAACTTTGGTGTGTCTTGGATCTGTGAGGATCTGGAGGAGGCAGTGATAGCCCAGAGGCCGTGCAGTTCAGAGGAGGGCTCTGCAATTGATAGGAGAAAGGAAGAGTAATACTTCAGGGAAGTTTTTATTCAAACGTGTAATGTGTTTTGACAGGCTTTTAAAATAAGGTGATATCTTTCTGAGCTCAAGCTGAGCTGCAGATGATTGAAAGTGGGATAAATCTCCTGTTGTGCACTAAGGCTTCCTACATTTACATTGTCATTGGAGTGTTGAGGAGCAGGGTGGCCAGGGAGGAAGGAGTTCCTGCCATATGGCAGCAGGGTAAATTTAAGTGTTGTTTTCAGGTCAACAGACAGTCAGCTGAAGCTGTGGAACGTAGGGAAGCCTCACTGCCTGCGCTCCTTCAAGGGTCACATCAACGAGAAGAACTTTGTGGGGCTGGCGTCCAACGGAGACTACATTGCCTGTGGTGAGTAGAGCAGCCACCCTGGTGTGCTGACAGGGCTCCTCAGAGCTGGGGCCTCACTAGTAGCAAAGCACACCACCACTTGTGCTATTTTCTGAATTTCCACACTCCTTCCCCTCCCAGGGAATGGCAGTGGCAGTCCTGACCTAAGGGGCTCTGTAGATGGCTTTCTTCTGTCGCAGATGAGTTGTTTGTGCATGATGATTCAGGCTTGCTGTCATCAAAATGAACTACTAATGTCAGTGCTGCTGATATAATTTATCTATTTCAAGATCAACAATTGGCACATCTTTATGCACCACCAGTAGCCTGGACCACGCGAGGATCCAGTAGTTGTCACTTAGTGTGGCATTCTGCATGGTGAAGAGAAGAGTGCCCACATTGCAAACAGCTCCTTAGAAGGCTGAATCATTAGCTACCCCTTTGGCTGTTCTGTCCTTTCACTGCTTAAAATCTGTAAAGCTCTGTAAATCCACAGCTCTTGCTGGGAAGGCAGTGACAGGCTGATAGCTGTGGGATGAGCAGGACAGCTGTGCCAGCACTGAAGGGAGGACCTTAGCTCGTGTGTTCCCTGATTGCTGTGCAGCTTGCAAGGCAGAAATTGGGATGGATTTCTAAATAAAGCCTGTACAGTCTGCTCTTCCTTGCTTAAGCCTCCACAGACCAAGTTGTCATACTTGATTATGGCAGGCAAAACTTTGATAGTGCTACCTGCCTTTGAGCTGTGGCTCTGAGCAGGCTGGATGTAGCAGTGATTCATGTGGTGGTGCAGATACTCTGCCCAAAATGCTTTGCCTTGAGGAGTTTGTGGAGGGTTCTTGGAATCCTGGGTGTTTTGCAGGTGTGCTGCATGCTGCAGTTGTCTTGTAATAAAAACATGTCCTGTTATTAAGTGTGATGGAAGTTTGCTGTAGAGCACTTCCAGCAGCCAGGGCACCATGACCACGATGACAACTGCAAGGAAATGTCTGGGCTTGTTTTAAGCAATGAAAGAGCTAAGAACCCTTATTTCTGCTTGTTTTAAGCAGTGAAAGAACTAAGAACCTCTTAAGAGCTAAGAACCCTTATTTCTGTTTGTTTTTACAAAATCTGATCCTGTATTCTTGTATTTTTTATTTCTAGGAAGTGAAAATAATTCCCTTTACTTATACTATAAGGGCCTCTCAAAGACACTGCTGACATTCAAGTTTGATACAGTCAAAAGTGTCCTGGACAAGGACCGGAAAGAAGACGACACAAATGAGTTTGTGAGCGCTGTGTGCTGGAGGGCACTTCCAGATGGGGTAAGCTTTCTGCTCTGGTGAAGAAGGAATGCCTCCTGCTTTCTCACAAAATAGCCTTGCTGAGGGTTTGACTGTGCTTGGGATTTTCCTATTCATGAAAAGTAAGGAAAAGTAAGGGTACTTGCAGGTCATTGTGAGAACCTTGATGATTTGCAGGGTAACTGAAATGCTGGGGGAGAAGAGATTGCTGTGATGTTAACTCTTCCACATGGGTGTTTGAATTCCTCTGTATGCTATCTAAAATCCCAAAAGCAGCATTGTATTTCTGGCATCTGATGTTTTTTGTGGGTGCATTAGTGGGGGTTTTGTTGAAGATACTCATTGTGAAGCCTTGTCTCAATGTTGCTGTGCCTGTCTGGGTTTGCTCATTGGAACACAGCCTTTGTGTTTAGATGAGTAGATATGTAAAGTGCCTGTTCCAATGGCACTGAATTCACATCCCTAGCATGTGTACTAATGTGGCAGGCAGACCTGATGCAGCTTTTGTGAGTGTGGCCTTTCAGAATGCTGTTTTTGAATTCAGGGTGCTCTTGAAAACCTTGCATTAAAAATATGGAGCAAGTAACTCTTGTGTGTACAAGATTTGCAGATCAGATACTTGAAGGGGCCTGTTGGGAGGGGGCAAAATGGAGTTGATCTTAAATGCACTCTTCCAAGTAGATGAAGTGAAATGTTGCATAATTGCTGTCCTGAGATGTCCTATTCACAAAGACAATGTCTACCAATCTGCTTTCTGCATGTGTAGACACTACCCCGACAACTGTGACCTAAACTCACTTCAGATGAACACTTCTGAGTCAAAATCAAAATAAACCCGTGTCTGGAACTGCTCTTTGTGTTTAAAAGTAAGAAGTGGGCTGCTGTGGTTTGAACAGCATGCCAGTTGGTGATGTAGGATCACCAGCTTTTTCTGGCTGGGCATTTTGTAGGGTTTGGTATACACGTCTCAGGTGAAGAGTGGCTGTTGTAGGTTTGGTAATTTGTCTTTCTGCGGGATAAAAACATGCTGTGGGAACCTGTGTTTCCAGAAATGCCCTTCCTTGAGCTGCCTTGACTTCAGTGCTTGGATTGTCTTGCCCATTGCTCGTCTGGGCATCTCTTCTACAGGAAGAAGCAGAGATGTCTCACCCGTGGGGTTGTGTCTGTTGCTGTCCACTCCTCAGCAGTCTCTTCTCTGATAAATGTGCTCTGATAGACCTTCTGCTTAAGTGGCTGAGAAACTTCTAAGCTGTCACCAAGGGCTGTGAAACAATTCTTCATAATCAGGATGAAAAATACCATACAAAAATGTAACAGTTAAATCAGGGCCGTCAAGATCACACCAAATAATGTTCAGGCTTCACTCCATTAAGCAGCATTCAGAATCCATTGCTGTTCTGGTCTTTTTTTTTCTCTAGCATTCATCTGCTTTTCCCTGGGCTGCTTCTAAATGAACCTGTTTCTCCTGTGGCAGCCACACTACCTGGCTCTAGCTTTTAAAGAGAGCAGCAAAAAGCTGCCTGCAGGTGATTTTTGCCTCTGCCTGTGGTACATACAAAGCAAGCAGCCTCACTTGCTTCTGCCAAGAGGCCTCAGTGTTTACTTGCACCATCTTTTCACTGATCCAGCTGCACATTCCTCTTCTCTTCTACTGCTGCAGCAATCCTCTCTGACCTAATTGAGACTTTGCTCATGTGCTTAGGAAATTAAATTACTGCACAGCCAAAGTTCACTTATGTCCACGAAGTCTTACTCAAATGATGAAACTCTCCTATTCTTCATTTTGATAAAGTTTCTTCAATTTGTCACGGTTTTGTTTTTGTTTTTTTTTTTAAAAAAAGCTTTGCATATACAGGCTTCCCTAAAAGCTGATTTTTGGGGGTTTTTTCCTGGGCTGAAGCAGAGAAGGCCTGTGCCTCAAAATGCTGTCAGCATCTGTAGGATTTGGGGAACCCACAGCCTATTTTCAGCTTAATTACAATTTTGATCCTGGGTGAGCCACTCTGCCTTAGTTTCCTAATTATAAGAGTTAGCACACATACCTCTCAGTGCTGACTGTGATCCCACCTGCTCTGCTGCAGGACTCTGTGTGTGCAAGCAGCTCCAGACCAGCAGCCATGCAGAGCCCCAGCACAGCCCCAGATCCACAGGCAGCACAGTAAGCAAGTTTTACCATGCTGTGGGCACACTCTGCTCCATTTCTTGCTGGGCTGGTTGGAAGCATCTTGCTCATCTCCATGCTGTGGTCACAGGGCAGCATCTTCAGTTTATTGCTGAGGGTGGGAGATGCCAGCACAGCCTCTCCCCAGTGAAGCTGACTCTCAGTTTCCATCCAGTGTTGCTGTCAAGGATTGTTCTTTAATTAACCTTTTGAGATGAGATGAGTAAGTTTCAGATCTGTCAGTTATCTTGGGAAGCATGAGTATATGTACTCCTTCACTTCATGCACTTAAGTGCAGAATCTCAGATCCTAATTAAAACTTAACCAAAACTTTCAGATTAAATGTCATTGATTCTTTCTTTAAATCTATTTTTATGTAATTCAGGCTTTTACATTCTCCTGAGCCTAAGTCAAGCTGTGCTAGTGGCCCTTGCCAGAACCCATCTTTTTATTCTTTTCCCTTCTGCATTGATTTTGCTTTACTTACAAAGATGCAGAGGCCTTTTTTATTGGAGCTGTCACCTTTCTGACTCAGAGGTCCAGCAGCACCTTCTTTTTACCTATATCAAAGCCATAATGAGGAAGAAAAATTATTCTCCCTGAGTGCTTATTAGCATCTTGCACCAGGTTTATTCACTTTACAATTTATAAAAGTGTTTAGAAATAAGCACTAGCTTGTAGGCTACTTGTTCTTTTAGATTCTTTGGAAAAAAACAGGCAAATGAAAAGCCTCCCAGCAGGCTGACCATGAAGCAAACCTGATTCTTGCACTGCTGTGTTTTGGACAAAGGCAAGTAGGCTGTTGGATATTTTTAAAACAGCACCAACTTATTGTTTGTGGGGAAAAACATTTCTCCCTTCTTGTTTTATGCTAAAAGTCAATCAATATTTAAAAGAAGAGAAAGCTTCAGGATTCTTTTGGCTAAGTGATTTAATAAACATGATTTAGACATGGAGATGCTTTTCAGAGCATTCCCTGGACTAAATCCTTTAATTTCCCAAGTCAAGGATTTTATAATATACCCTTGCTGTCCATTTTAACCAGCTTGATTTGAATCAAGAATCTAGTCTTGAGATTGAAAACAACAGTCTTCTGTTTTAGTAGCATGTAAACAGGGATGCTCTTGAATACAGGGAGACTCTTGCATAGGGAAAGAAAATTACAGTAGTGGTGGTAGCTCAGTGCATTTAAACAGGTAGAGATGTCATCTCTCTTAGAAGGCTCACTGCAATTACATCTGGGTATGTGGATCATAGCTGGAGGAGATTGGTTTGTGCTTTGCTGTCCCTTATGTGTCCTACAGGATGTTTTCTCCTTCCCCAAAGGGGACACTGGTTGTTTACACCCTCTTGTAGAGTTTATGTACCTCAAACATGCTGTGTTAAATGATTGCACCTAAAGTAGCCCTTTTCCCAGGCATGGTTAGTGTTTCTCAGAAAGCAGCTGTTGAAAGAGAAACCAAGGCTGAACCTGCTCCCAGGGCAGCAAAAAGGTATTACAGCTGAACACAGAAGCAATTTGATTATGTAGATTAAGCATGGCTCAATCTATCATAATCACTGTAAAGAAGCCATTTAATTTTGTACCTGTTTGCACAAGTATTCATTACTGCTGATAAGCAGGTTAGCAGGGAAGGATTTCACAAGCAGAAATGTCAAGGCTTTGATACCAGTGAGGAGATGCAGATAAGAACAGGAGAAAGCCATGCAAATTAGCTTTCTTTTGGAGGAGTAAAGAAGGGGAATCCATTAAAGAAGGGTGCTGCTGTCTTTAATCAGAGATGGGTGGGTGGTAGGATGTACTGGGTGGATGAATTCTCCTAGGAGGAAGGAAAGCATCTCTTCCACCTGAGTAGAAACCCATGTATGTGTTTTCTCACTTCATCACTCCTCAAAAGTAATTTAAATTTATGGAGGTCTCAAAACAGTCATCTAACCATGGGTTAGCAGCTCTGGAATTCCAGGCTTCAGATTGGCTTTGGGCATTGCCCTGTGGTGAAAGTGTATTCATAATTAGCCTTGCACATCTAAACTTCTCTTTGTTAATCTAAGAGGATGAAATATTCCCTTCAAATAGGTTTTTGGTGCACCTCTTCAGGAAACAAGCTTTTCTTCTGTTCAGTTTTCCTTTCTTCTGAACATCCAACTTTGTTTCTTAATGATGTCTGGCTTGGATTCTTTAAATAGAAACTTGTAATTGTAGCACTGTAAGGTAGTCACTTAATAGGGCTGCAGTCTTGTTCACTGATGAAAAGTAGCCATCCTTTGTTTCCCAGTAGTCTTATAAATGGTACACAGTGTACACAGGAGCTAGTCTGGGGCTCTTATAATTTACAATCAGCAAATTGGCTCCCTTCACAGGAATTAATTTAGCCAATACAAATTATTTCAGGAAATGATTCATTGCCACTTTAAAGCGCTAATTAATTTGGGTGACTTATGAACATAAAAAATGAAACCTCCTTTATCATTCCCAAGTAACTGAATGGTAATTCAGTGTCATTCTTAAGTAACTTGCATCAGCTGTAACTATACCTCTTGTAGCTTGAAGCACAAATTCCAGCAGGATTTTGGGGGTAAAACAAGAAGCACCTGAAATTTCATTGTCTCTCTTTGCTGCTGAAATTTTAAAATCTTAAAATTGGTGAGAATTTTTACTACCAGCTTCAACTCAGTGGTGTTTTATTTTCACAGCATCCTCAACTTACCTGTTCAGATGTCAGGAAATACCTAGGTAGAATCCAAAAGCTTAGGAGATCAATTCCTGCCTGGAGTGATGAGACCCCAGCTGTGCCACAGGTCACAGCATGAGTAGTTCCAGCTGTGGTATTTTCTGGAAGGGCATCTGCTGGTTTCTGACTCCTCCGTTCTTTCCTAGACCAGGACTGGCCAAGAGCATTTGTGTGCAGCATCTCCCGAGCTAGAATCCTTGCAGGTTCTCCTCCAGTGCAGTCCCACACCACTTCTTCATGCTGGAAACACAGAGGTGTTCATCTTCATTCTTGTGCTTGAAATGCACAGCAGTTTGTGGAAGGTTGAGAAGGATCAGCTTCTGAAAAAAGCAAGTGGTGGCTTTGATCAGGTTTATTCTACTGGTTTTTTCTCCCCCACCTGAAAATCTTCAAAGGTCTGCTGTCTTTCTCCTTGGAAAGCTGTGTAATCCCCATAGCCTGCATGGTGCAGTGCTCACAGCTGTCTGTGGGATGGCTTCCCACTCCTCTTGACATGCCCTCTGCTCTCTCTGGTCATTGGCAATGCTTTAAACACAGTTTTCTTTGACTTTTATTTTGCTCTTTCCTTAGGTATAAACGTATTTGATTTCTCTTCCATCCTACCTTTTTCATGTCTACTGCTCCTTTACTCATTTGAAAATCTAAAATTTTCTTTAAAAACAAATGAGACCTAGAACATCAGCGGATGTCATGCTTGATTTTTTCCCCCCCTCAGATTTTAGCATATTAGTTATGTGTACTAACACACACTGTTTATATTGCTTTATGTGCTGCTTGAAAACTATTTTCTTATGCAGAATAATTTCTACTTGCAGATAAAAGATGTCACAAGCTATCCATGATCCTTTGCTCTGAACATGCTCATATCCTTTCATATCCATATCTCTTCAAATACTCTGGTTTGGGCTCTATTTTTTCTGTGGCTAAGGAGAATTATTTAAAAAATACTCAGGTGACTGACAATATCTTATTCCCTGTCAAAAACCTGTGTGTGTCACAGACTTGTGTACAAGTGTGGAGAAATTTGGGGGGGGGGGGGGGGGAGAATGTTATATTATTAACAGTTCATGCACTGTATTGACATCTCAGTCTGTTGACACTCCAACCCATGTGAAACACCATCTTGATAATGTCATTATACAAATGACCAGCTTCATGAGGAAATGTTTAATTTTGAGTGTTCGGTAGAAGAAGAAAAATACTGGTAAATGTTCTTTCCTTCCTGTCTTCTCCCTGGTTGCAGGATACCCTCTGAGCTTCCTCCTAGTGAGGACATGATCACAGTGAAGGGGAGCCAGAAGATTCCCTGAAAACCCAGCCTCTGTCCCCTGTGCTCCTCCTGCCTAGTGTGTTTGGGGCAGTGTCTTGCACCATTTCTGTTGCTCTTTAGGCTCAGTGTGGCACACAGCAGGTGCCTGGTGTGTCGGGAGCTGTGCTAACTCTTCCTTTCCTGGATGCAGAGCAGCTGCCACTGCTGAGGACACAGGGCTGAGTCTGGCACTTCTGCTCATCTCTCAAGTTCAGGTCCCCTGTGGTACTGCAGCACTCTGATATCATTGTGGCTTCTATTTTAAGAATAGCTTCTTCAAGAAATGTAGGTGGCTGAGGTTTTTCTTCTTTGTTGGTTTTAGCTTTACATTTGCAAACTCAGTTTCTCTCCTTCTGCAAGGTGAGGCTTTTTTTTTTTCCTTGCATAATCAAAGAAAATTGCCACAGGGTCAACGTTGTCTTGAATTGAAGGCAGATGAAAGTCTATATTTCCTGAATGGAGACAGTATTTACTCTTTCAGACTTTTACAGATGATATTTGCTTACCAGTGCATCTCTTCTAATGCCAAGAGGAGTAGAGCATGTGCTGTAGATAGATCTGAGGTCTTTCTCATTGGAGTCATCTTTCCTAGACTGAGTGAATGACACAGTGGCCAACATCACTGAGTGCTGCTGACATTACCATTCCAGTAGCTGATCCCAATGGTACAGCTGTAGAGATAATGGATTGCAGATCATTGCTGGTGCAAGCAGAGGTGTGAGCAGGCTCTTGCTGTTTCCTAAGCTTTAAAGAAATGAGAGCATCCCAATGCAATTGCAAATCATATTTGTGTGTTACACATGGTGAGCTGGGGATGCAAAGAAATCTCTCTGTAGCTGTTGTTAAACGTGTAAGTGAATGTTTTTCTCTTATGGGCACTTGACTGCTTTAGTAACTATCAGTTCTTTATTTAAGTATGAGTTTTATAACAGATGAACTGAAGTCAGGAGTTCACATGGAACCTAGACTTCATTCCAGCTCCATCCTCAGCTTGCTACTGAACCATAATGTTGCAAGGTACAGCAGTATGTATCATGTGGCATTTACATAAGCTATGTCCCAAACAGCACAACTTCAAAGAAAATTATTTGTCTTACTTATACTGGGGTGGAGAGAAAAAAAAGTGCAGGTTCATATTCAGGAAGCACTTACTTTCAGAATTAAATTACTGGACAGCTGCATTCCCTTTCCAACCAGTCTCAACAGTTGGGCCCCTGATATGTACTCCATTGGGCTCTAAAGCCACTGATTAAATAACTGATTAGGCTGTTGTTTTGGGGGGGTTTCAAATGATGCCTGGAAGGATATTTATCATGAAGTGTACATTTCTCTCTTAGCATGCCTTATCTTAGCATTGTGCCTTTGTCTTGGGGCATTTCAGCTGCTGTGGGAATTACAGGTGGCAGGTATTCTGTCTCTGCCCTCCTATAGCTCTTAGCCTTTGGGGAGGAAGGCTCATTCCTGGTATTTTTTTGGGGGACTTATAATCACAGAATCATGGAGTAGTTTGGGTTGGAATGCACATTTAAAGACCATCTAGTCCAACCTCCTGCAGTAAACCTGAGTCCCATCCAACCAGGCCTTGAACACTCCCAGGGATGGAGCTTCCACCACATCTCTGGACACCCTCATTATAAAAAAAAACTTCATTACATCTGTTCTAAACTGACCTTCTTTCAATTTAAAACCATTTGCCCTTGTCCTGTTGCAACAGACCCTACAAAAAGGTTTGTCCCCATCTTTCTTATAGGCTCCTTTTGAATACTGGAAGGCTGCAGTAAAGTCTTCCTGGAGCCTTCTCTTCTCCAGGCTGAAAACCCCCACCTGTCCTCACAGGAGAAGTCTTCCACCCCTGTAATCAGCTCAGTGGCCTCCTCTGGACCCACTGTATCTAATGTATATTCTGTGTAGTGTCCTGGAGCAGAGCCCCCTGCAAGCAGTAGGTCACAGCAGGATCCTGGCAAGTTCTGTAGGTACTGAGCCAATATTGCCTGATGTCAAGCTCTCACTAAAGCTGGTTTCCTCTGAGTCAGAGCATCTCCTGCATGAGCAGCCTTTGCTTTACTTTGCACTGCTAGGCTCATGCTGGCTGTTTGCTGTGTGAAGTGCCATCTGCTGAAGTCCCTGGCTGGCACAAAGTGCCAGTGAGATGAGGTCTGAGTGCTGGGAGCTGGTATCAGTCAGGCAGTACTTGGTGTGCTGCAGAGCAGATGAAGGGGGGGCATTAAAGGCAGGAGCTGCAGGGGTAGTAGAGCTGTGTGTCCCAGCACTTACTGCTAAAGCAGGACTTTGGTTTCAGAGCAGCAAGAGCAAAGCAAGAATGAGGTAGGTTTTGCACTGAGCTGACCACTGCCTTTGAAGCCAGCTTCTGTGCAGATGGAGAATTGCCCCACAAGGGTGGTGGTCTGCTGTCAGTGCTGTTGGAATTTGGTTTATAACCTCATTCCCTCTAACAAGTGACGGTGCTTCAATTAAAGTCAAACCAACTTTGCAATATTGTGTTTTTCTTTTTCCTTTTCCCCATTCTTCAGTGCTAATATCTATGGCAAGTGCTGCCAGGCCACCACCATTCAGCAGTTACAATTCATGAGCTGCATCAACCTTTTGCTCTAGCACTCCTAATTAAGCAATTTTAATGACAGAATTTAATGTTTTACACAGTCTAAATGAAGTGGAAAAAATATGAGCGGATTTTTTTTCTTTCCAGCACAAGATTTTGATCAGATAATTTAACCTCTGGGTGAATTGGAAGTAGGAGCATTTATGCATAGGTGGTTTTCTCTGCAAAAGCTTTACTTTGTGTATATCTGTGCATTAATAGAGTTACTGCTTGGCTTTGGGTATCCATTCTGAAGTTTTTTGTGTGCCCTCTGCCCTTCTGTTGAGAGTAACAAAATCCCAAGGCCTTTTGATATCCACTAATTTGTGACCAGCTTAGTGCCAACTGTGTTGCATGTTAGTAAAGTGAGAATAAAGGCTTGCAAAAAACAACTACTCAGAGGGGTTTTCTAGCAGCAACATGGGTTTGTATCCTTTAAATATGTTTAAATTTCTTTTGGTGGTGTTCTGCTCTAATTCTAGATGAACTAGGTATGTGCATGGAGTGAAAATGGTCCCTCCTTTGGAGGCAATCTTATGTCTGAATTGAAACTACCTGATATGTGATTAGGAGACATAATTATTTTATATAGGTTACACACAGAATTATAATAATCAGTCTTTTCTAAGGAAGAGAAAGCCAGCATGACAGGAAAGTTATGTTTAGTAATGTAATGAGTGCCTTTTTTGACAGAAATGGCACTGTTAAATTTGGGGTTGTGCAGCTGATGGGCGTTCACCCTCGCACGAGGTGTTTTGAATTCTGTGAGGGAAGTGCTGCTTTAAATAATTGTCTCTTATGGCACTGTATGTCATAATCACTTCCAAAATGCTTAGCTAGTTCCTAAAGCTGGAGAGAAGTGAGCTGTTTGGTACAGTACTGGATTTTTTAGTTTTACTTTAGTATGTCTGACGTGAATATTAAGTTAAGCAGAGGTGTAGCTGGGGCAGATGAGGCAGAGCATTGTTCCCCAAGTATTATAATAATGAGATACTGGAGAGAATATAGGTAATATTACATATACTGGGAAGAAATTTTGGTTCTGATCTATTAAATAAATAAAGTTCCTTTTACCTGTAATCTGCAGATAGCACATAAATAAACTGCAGTGGGAGCACGAGAAGCTGTGTCCCTCCTCATGACCAATGCTGGCAGAGGCTCAGCATCACCAGCCAAGAATCCTCATGTTAATCAGACACACATTATTCTTTCTCCTAGTTTCTAGGTTGATCAATTGAGACCTTGCTGCCTTTTTTTCCTTCCAGGAAAGACCTACAAAGCAGATTGCTCTAGCCAAGTTTCTCCAAAGACTTAAGTAACAGCAAGCTGCTCTGGTCTGGAGAGTGTGTGCTTGGGGGAGATCTTGATTTGTTTAGAGTGACATATCCTTCATTAAAATAGGTTAATAGTTCTTCTCTGTATGTCTTGCTTCACAACTTGCACATTAGCTCCAGCATTTGAAAAGATAAAATTGGACCAGCAAAAAGAAGAGAGAAAATTAGTGAAAATGAAATACAAATATCCTTATTTACTACAAAAGGATGCCGTTGGCTTTCTGTTTTTCCCAGGCTCATTCTTTGCTTGACAATGCAACAGAAGAAATTTAAATTGTTGGGAAATGCATAAAAAAGATATGGTTGTGGGGAAATTGGAAGTAGGACAGGATTTAGCAACTTCTCTTCTGCTGTTATAACAGGCAGCAGCCAGCATTGGGAGCTTGGGCGTTTTCTTTGTTTCAAAACATAAGAATAATATACATATTTAGCTTTCCAAAAGTAAACAAAGGCTCAGAGGTTTAAGAAAAATACTGCTTTGGAGATTGCTTTCAGATAAATGTTTCTGAATGTACTGTTACAGGTGAAGGGATGCAATTTGGCCGCATCTTTCCCAGCATATCCTGAATGTGAACTCAGTCCCTTTCTATGCCTCCTGGCCACCTCTGCTGCCACCCCTCCTCTTCCTCTCATAATTCCCTTTGGTTTTCCCTAAACAGCAGAGATGTCTGAGCATGGCAACAGGAACAAGGACAGTCTCCTCTTCAGCCCGCCAGTAAATTTTTGGATTTTGCTATTCATTGTGAACCTGTGAATTATCCATTCTGGAGTGAGATGGGGAGTTAAGAAAACTCTTTTATCATATAGGTTTTTTAAGTTTCTGTGTTTTTCTTTGCAAACAGATTGGAAATTTATAATATACTTTCAGTCTGGCTGAGGCTTCTGTATTGATTTCAGGTAACACATGAATGTGAAATTTGAGCCCAGCTCATCACATATCAAAGTTAATGAAGTAATGAATGTGACACCAAATGCCAGTGTCTCTGTCTCCTTATCCCCACAAACACATACTGTGTATGTGCTGTGTGTGTGGCTTTGTTTATTTTAGAGGCCATTTCATGATACAGTCCTGTATCTCTTCTTGGGTGGTTTAGGTAGGGCAGGAGCTCTTTGATCATGAGCTCTTTGTGGGAGCTTTTCTCCTGCTGTTCATAGCTCTACATGCAAGTTTGCTGTGATAAGAAAGAGGTTGTGAAATCCTGACAGAGAACAGTCATTTTTATTTTCTTATGTCCCCTGTATGTTGTCCTCTATTTCTCCCCATCTCTGCTCTGGAACATTTTAAGCATCATCAGGCTCAGAGAAAAGCAGAGTACATACCAGGTGCTTCAGCTCTGTGGTGTCTGTTGAGGAATGAGTCAACAGCAGCAACTCTTCAGAAACAAAGTCTAAAATCAAGGGAGGATGAAGCAGATTAGCTAAAAAAAAAAAAAAAAAAGAAATCAAATGCCAGAAGTGTTTGTCTTCCCTCACCCTTTGTCAGCAAAGGTGGGGTTTGTATTCTAATGTTTATGTAGCTGAAGGGTACAGAAGTGCTGTAGTGCAACACAAGGGATTTTGTTCACCCCTGTAATCCCAGTAGGTAATTCTTTATATACTTGAGTCTTTTTCAACTTCCTTTTTTCTCTATTAGTCATTGGTAGCTTAATGGATTTTGTGATTGTTGAGCTCTTCTTTTTGATGCAGTATTGTTAGTCTTAGCATGCATTCAGAGTGACAGGGAGCATTAAAAATAGTCATTTCCATTTCAGATATCTAGAGATAATTTTTTTATAGCCACTGTGTGAAAATAACTTGAACACTAGGAGAATTATCTATTGTGAGAGAGATGATTTTACTTGTGAATTGGGTTTAAAGATAAAATCTGCCTACTTCCCAAGTCATGGATTTCCTATTCATTGCTCTGTTAAATTTAATCGGGAGCAAGACTTAATCCAGAACAAAGATGATTGAATTGCTCTTAAACAGTGATGTAGAACATTACCCAGATCTCACTTCAGCCTCACAGTGCTGAGAAATCACAAGCATGAGAGAGTTGCTTGTGAGTACATTATACAAAGAGAGATGCTTTTACTCATTTGCTGGCTCATTAGAAAGTGAAATGCTTTCTGGCTTTTGGAATAAAGTTGTTAGGTGGTGTAGTACAGAAAGGGTTAAATCTGTTTTGATTATTAGCTAGAAATTACTTTGGTGTGCTGTAAAAAGGCTTGCTCGACTTGCAAAAGCCTCTGTTGGCTTTAATTTCTGCCATAAACTGAGCTGCTCCTGAGTTTGTGCAGGATGGATTGACAGATGAAGTTCCTTAATGCAGCTTTGATTCCTCTTTGAGAACCCAGGGGAGGACAAGCTCCAGCACTGGGCAGCAGAGCCACAGTGTGATCCACTGCTCCCCTTTGCTGCTAGCCCCAACAAAAACATGCTTTCAAAAATTACAGTCTGTTTTTAACCTCTTGTATTCTGCCAGGAAGTGTGTACACCTGTAAGATCATCCTAAATCTCCAGTTACAGCCTGGAATGGAGTTATGATATCAACTGGATTTTGCTCTTTGAGGCCAAGCAGAGACCATGGGGGGGAAGCAGTTAAAGGATTTCCAGGCTGGGACATGGAAACTCAACAGCCCCTGTGTTCCTTTTAGGGCTCTTACCTGAGCACAGACTTATACCAGTAAAGTTTGGGAGCTGGCATTGCTTATTTCAGATGCATATACCTTATTTAAAATAATTTTTAAGAAAAGGGGATGGGTCAAGGAGTGGTGAAGCAGCATCTTGCTGTAGGTAGTCTTGCAGGCAGCACACTGGCAAGCTGTTCCTGGAGTTTAGGAGTGTATTCAAGGCCAAGAAATTTAGGGAATTATTAATGGCACTGCAGCTCCAGGCTGTGCTGTTGGCTGGCAGTCACTGAGTGAGTAGGAAAGGCACTGTCCGTGCCACATTTAAGGCTTTGGGGCCTGTGAGTGTGCCCCATGCAGCATCTCTTTCTTCTGGTTAGAATAATTTTGACCTTCTGAGTTAAACTTTTCCACTTAATGATATTTTCCTATTATGTGAATCCTCTCTTCTTTGGCTTATTAGCATGCCTTACGTCATGTTTCATTTAGGATTTGATACAGTCAGGAGCCCAGGATAAAAGACAGTGTATAACAAGCTGGTGTAATCATGACATTTGCTAGGACTGGAAGCTGCTGGGACCAGTTGGGACTGGTCATGGGCAAAATAAACATTTTTTTTGTCCACTGTTGCAGTCTTCCTAGAGCAAAATGGAGGTCTCTGTCTGCTTTAGGACAGCCAGCTAAATCAGATCGTTCCCCTCCTTACACATGTGTTATCCTGCAATGGGAGAGCTCCTGCAGCATCCTCAGCTGCCATGTCCCACCACGTGGGGACAGCCCTTGGGCAGGATTTTGTTTGCAGCATCCACAGCTAAGGATAATTGCCAAGTGTTAATCCAGCTCAGTAGCTTAGAGCAAGACTGTAATCATAGTTATTGGGTTTTGTATTAAAATGCTCTTTTAAAAAAGTTCTTGTTAGGTTTAGCAAACTGGCTGTAAAGGTGATTGCATTCTGGTTGGAGGGATGTGCTTGAGTGGAGCAGGCTGCATGTCCTGAGATTTCCCTCCCCTCTCCATTCTTGCTGCTTCAAGAAACAGTCATTTGCTTTAAAGTCAGGTTTGCAGCTTTGATTGAAAATGACTCTGCAAAACCCCATCAGAACTGTGCATGCCACAGAGTCGCTTAAAAATAAAAATTCTAAAAGGCACCTTGAAATGTATGAACTCCCTGGGATGCCAAGGGCCATCACCTGTGGTTTGCTAGTGTCCCCAGGTAGGACCTAGTAAATCTTTGTCTGCCCAAAGAGCCCAGAAAAAAAAGGAAAGAAAGGATGGAATTGTGCTGTTTGAGGTTTGGGAATGATTATTAAGTGCTGGCCCTCTGCCTGACAGCTGTCATGGGTTTGCAGAAGTGAGACAGATCTGGGAGAGGCAGCTGCAATTGTATAGCTGGGAAGTTGGGCTTTTAATTGCTAATTAAAGTTACCATTTGCATTTGGGGCTTTCGTTTTTAAAGGATGACTTCATATTCCACAAGAAACTGCAAGCATTGTGTATTTATAGCACAGCCAAACTGGCAACTGGCTCTTGCTGCTTTGCTGGTACATCTGTATTTCACCTACTGCCTACTTTTGCTTTCCCATCTGTATTTTTTATGACTTCTGTCCTGACAGCCCTTGTTCTCCTAGTCCTTGACTCCCCTCCCGTGCAGACATATGATCCTGTAACGTTTTCCTTTTTGTCTTTATAAACAATAGGCAAGCAGTCTGATAGCACAAGTCCAAAGTCAAGGGAGCTTTGCAGATTCAACTTGACAGCTCCTCTCTGAATTATTTAAAAGCTGTAAACAAAAGAAAGCCCATCTTACAGCTTCAGGTGCCTTCTCTAGTACTGTGGAGAATGCCTGATAGGTGAATTCAGCTAATTTTGCCCATTTAGATCTATGGGATTTAGTGGAATAGCAAATGCCATTAGAATTCAGGGGCTGCCTCCTGGTATTCCTTTGGGGAGGGTGAGTTGCAGGGAGGTGAATGAGCAAATTGAGGAGAGGGAAAGTTGGAAGGTGAATGAAAGAATAGACAATTTCTGTCTAGTATTGTCTAGAATTGTGTGTTGAGTTTGGATATTTTTTTCCCTTTCACAATCAATGAACTTGTCTTAAGACATCCTGTATTTGCTTCTGACTTTAATCTCAGTCCTTGGAGGGTTTCCTTGTTTGTTCTTTTCACATCCTTAGTTTTCAAATCTAAAATGCTTTTCTACACCTGAATGATCCAGTGATTTCTGACTTCTTGGATACATTTTAGTTGCTGGTTTCCCTCATGCTCCTGGATTCAGGAGTGTTTTAGATGGCTGAGATTAGGGAAGCAGGCAGAAGGCACAATTGAGTCCTCTAGATGATGCAAAGTTCATTATTATCTTTTGAATAGTTCATTCTGCAGAATGAAGCAGGGAATATGCCATGCTTTGCATTTATTGTACTAAAGCTATAAAGCTGTACTCTCATCATTCTTGGTGCTTAAGGCACAGCTGTCTTCTCACTCCCTTCTCCCCTCAGATAAATACAATGAGGAAGCCATCAGGAGTGGGATATTGAAAGCAACTTCATGTGTATCATCTATACTCTGCATGGTTTTGTTTAATGAAGTTCTTCACTTTTTATGTACGTTATTAAAATGCAATTTACTGTATTGTCTTTATCAATACCATACAATTTTGTCATGAAAGCTGGTAGTTTGCATTGTGGCTTTACTTTGAAAACTGACGTGCAAAAATGGCTTTGAAATATCTTCTTTCAGAGATCCCAGCATCTTTCACTGTACAAAGCAAAGATCCCTGTCTTCCAAAGAGCTTTGCAGGCATGACCTGGCCACAGTTCAGGTCAGCTCCCTCTTCCATACAGTTATAATAGATTTACAGAGCCCTCAGTGGCAGTGAGCCAAGCCAGCCCTAAACCCCTTCCTGGCCACAGGTGTGTAGGAGATGGCTTTGCTGGCTGGGGAGGATACCCTGCTCTGCTGCCCCAGCCTTACCTGTACTGTGGGAACAGAAGAAAGGAAATGTTTTTAATACAAACTCTATGACTTGAATTCACCCAGGGAGAAGATTTACGTATCACTGGAATTTTGGCTGCTCAAGAGAAAACTTGTGCTTGTGACATGAGATGCATGCTATCAGAACCTGCCTGCAGGTCTTAGGCTCTGGCCATTTTTCTTTGCCATTCTCAAGTTTATCAACATCCCTTCTTCATTTTCCTGTGTGTCCTGGCTGGTGAAAACTGCACTCAGGGCATTTTGGAGCAATACCTTGAGGGGACAAAGTGTCCTATTTCCCAAGCCTGGGGAGGGCCACGTGCTCTGGTCCAGCTTGCCCAGCCTTGTCTGCACTGCAGGAGGTTTCAGGTACTTTGGGCTGCTCTTGATCCTGTTATAGCATTAGCTGAAGTGGATGGTGGAGGAGAGCAGCAGACTGTGAATTCTATCAAGATTAATGGAAATTTTTGTTTTACCTTAATTAAACTTTCACTCCTCAAATCAAAGTCCTTTTTCCCAAATCAGCATATATTATAAATAGCATTAGTATAGGTATAATTTCATGAAGCTTCTCTGTGTGCTAATGTTAATGTTTGTGCCTTGAGTTTTCTCCACAAGAAACCATTTATCATTTCTTTTATCTCACCAGGTCCTGGTGGAGGTCACTTCTATGGCTCATGTGTGTTGCATAGAAAATAAAAGGAAAAAATTTATAAATGTATCTTTTATATAAATAGTGGTTTATGCAGCTACAAGCTAGGCCACCTTGCAGGAATCCTTCTCTTGTCTGTTCTTACCACCAAGCAGCCTGCAGCCCTTTGGGTGGAAGCAGCCTCCAGGGATGAGATATTTTTGCTTTCCTGCTGTGTTTCTTCCTATTGCTGTAGCCCTGCTTTCCCCACAGATGTGTAATTCCCCACACTCCCTGCCTGCAGCCTCAGCTTGAACATCTGCCGTTGTTCCCTGCCTCAGACAGCACCCTGAGTGCTGACACTTGGAACTGGGACTCTATTCCTGTTGCTATTAAATATACTGTTCTTGGCCTAACGAGAAATGAAGATTTCCATGGCTGCCAGACTTCTGGCCCATCCACTAACACAATTAGAAAGCTTGCAGATGCAGTGAAACCATCATCCTTCTTTTCCAGCTGGCATAAGCAAAACATTTAGGAGAGTTAATGTGTTTATTGAGCACTCAAGTCCCCCCGCAACATTATTTTGAGACCCACTAATGCAATGGTCAGGATTTAAATGCATGTCCAGAACTTTCCAAGTTGGTTGGTTTAGGATGCTGTTGTATCAGGATTTGGCTTTGGTTTGGTGGTGGGGTCCCACTTAAAAATGGTTGGGTATGTTTAAGGGATGTTATTACAGATAAAGCATAGAAACTAAAAATGGAACAATTCAGGCTGTCCCTTTTTTGATTATCTATGTCAGATCAGACTTGGGAGTGGAGGTGGTTTTCATTAGAATGGGGCAAAAAAGCTACAACCTGCCAGAGATGAGATGTACTAGGTGGGTTTGTGTGGCAAGGTTTGGGGTGAAGGGGTGGCTTCTGTGAGAACTTTCCCAAAGTTTCCTCCCTGTCCAACAGAGCCAATGCCAGCCAGCTCCAAGATGGACGCAGTGCTGAGCAAAGCTGAGCCCATCAGCAGTGCTGGCAGCACCTCTGGGATAATGTACTTAGGATGAGTTGAGAGGGAAATACTGCACAACTGCAGCAGGGAGAGAGGAGTGAGAATATGTGAGAAACAATTCTGCTGCAGACCCAGAGCTCTGTGAAGAAGGAGGGGGAGAAAGAAGCTGCTCCAGGCACAGGGAAATTCCCTGCTGCCATGGAGGACAGAGAGCAGAGACCTAGAGCTTGGGGACTCTTCCCCTTGAGGAGTGAAGGAATGGCAGAGACAATATGTGATGAGCTGATTGTGGTCCCAGTTCCTTGTCCCTCTCTGTCCCTGAGGGGGAAGTGATAGAAAAAATCAGGAGTGAAGCTAAGCCTGTGAAGAAGGACTGGGTGGGGGGAAGGTGTTTTTAAGATTTTATTTCTCATTATTGTACTCTGATTTGATTTGCCCCAAGTTGAGCCTGTTTTGCCTGTGATGGTAATTGGAGAGTGATCTCTGCCTGTCCCCATCTTGACTCTGAGCCTGTTTGTCTCCTCTGTCCAGCTGAGGGAGGGGAGTGACAGACTGGCTTTGGTGGGCTCCTGGCTTCCAGCCTGGTCACCCCACCATGTTAGTGTTGCCCAGACAGCTTGGCTGCCCCAGATTGTTGACAGCCAACCATATAAAATGAACAGTAGCAGAGTAGGTATCCATTATCAGTTTTAAATAAATTGATTTCATGAATTTCTGCCAAAGTGTTTCCCTTTTTCTGACCCAACCAGCCTGGCTCAGCTTGGTCCCTTCATCATTCCTGACATCACCTGTGATTAACCCATCTTCCTGTATTTATTGCCACCATCTCTGGTTGTGATGCATGAATTATTCTGTTCTTCGACTTTTGCCTTGAAGAGATGGTGTCATGTGAGGGGTTTAGGAAGGTTTTTTTCCCAGTCTATCCCACTAGCAGTGGCCAGCATGTAACCCATCAGTTACACAGCTGCAAGACCTGTCTCCAGAAGTTAGCTTGGGTCATTTAGGCATACTTGGTATGAAATTCCCCATGGGCTGGTTGAGCTGTTGAAGCACCTGGAGCTACCAGACATATACATCTAGGACCTCAGAGCAGCAGGTGAGGGTCCAGCATCCCCTGAGCTCAGGTGTCTCTGGAGGTGGGAACTGTGCTGTGGGAAGGTCATAAAGTGTCCTTCAAAACCCCCAGCTGGGGATGATGTTGGACCATGACTGCCTGTCACAATTTAGGGCTGGTTTTCAGCATGCTTGATGGCAGTGGTTTGTGCCTCAAAGGTTTTTTTTTTTTGGAAAAGAATGCAACTGCAAATAAGTAAATACTACAGTTCCAACAGGAATTCTTATGGAGAGAGTTAAACCTCATTTAAACCTTCACCCCTGCCCTTTTTGTTTAACACCTCCTTGGGAACATCTGGATTAACCTTGGGCAAATCCACCAAGTGTATTGCCTCTGTTTCCCCACAATATTTCACTACCTCACCAGGGCATTTATTACACCTAATTAATGTTGTAATGTGTCTTTGGTTCCTCTGATAAAACATGGGGCGCGAATGCAAAGTTGTTTTTACTGATTGGATTGTTAATTAAATGTGCACATATAAATGATTTATTGGCATTAGAGAACTAAGACTTAATAATTTAAAATATTAACATCAAGGTGGTTGGATCAATTTTAAGCCTGTTATCATTCAGCTATTTAGAGACTGAAGCAAATGACACTGGGAAAGGAGAGGAAACTGCTGTAAGCAGGATTGTCAAAGGTGAATTCACTAGAGAAGGAAGAGGAGATGGAAAGATGTACCTAGTACTGTGGAAGAGGCAGCTGAAACCAACAACAGAGTGCTGAAAGTAAGGTTTTGATGAGAAATGCTATGCCAGGGACAACGATCTCAGAAATATAAAAGTCCTGAAGAATATGGGACAGATGGTCTTGGAAAGATCCAAGTGTTCTTGCACAAGTAAGAGAATTGCTGATTCAAGTGTGAAGATGATTTGAAAGAGGGAGCTGAGGAGTGTTAGGTACAGTTGAGCTGGAAGAGAGATCACTGACTTGGAAGACGAAGGAAGAAGAATAGAGAAGATAAGAGAGGTGGGAGAAGCACACCATGAGTTTGAAAGAGGCACAACAAAACCATCTGATCTGAAGCAGGGCTTTAGCAGATGGAAGTTTGCCTTTCACAGTAGGAGTAAAGGGAGTGTGCTGCAAATTAAAGAGGACCAAGCAGCTGGAATAGAATCCTAGAATATCATGAGTTGGAAGGGACCCACAGGAATCATGAAGTCCAACTCCTGGCCCTGCACAGGACACCCTGACAACCCTACCACATGCCTCAGAGTGTTGTCCAAACACATCCTGAGCCCTGTCAGGCTTGCTGCTGTGACCACCTCCCTGAGGACCCTCTTCCAGTGCCCAGCCATCTTCTGGGGGGAAAACCTTTCTCTTCATAAGTCTCCCTGCATCCATTCCTTCCCAGTGCAGCAGCTGGGAGCTGTGGTCCTTGCTGTGCTTTGGGACTGGGCTGCACAGCTCTGGTGTTTGTAGGGTGGATTGCTTGTCTTATCTAATTTAGGGTAGCTTGAACAGAAAAGCCTTTTCACATTCTGCTGATTTCTGTTTACAGCTCTGATCCCTGATGGTTTGCCACTGGTCTGCACAAAATCAAAATCTAAAAGTACCAGATTTAGATGATATGTGTGAATACTCTCATGCAGCAGATTGGTGGCTGTTTCTCCAGATTGTGTATTTTGTTCCTGATGTGAGTTTGGAAGGGAGCATATGCAATGGCAATATTAATGATAACACCCTGAGGCTTGGTTTTGCCCCGCAGTGCACTGCTGGGCAGGGCAGCCTGACCTTGGCTAGGGAGAGATTAAATACATCACCTCCAGCATGATGTAATGACTGACTGCAACAAACAATAGAAGGGAAAGGGGGGAGACATTGGCAGGAGGAATGCAGGTCTTAAACCATGCAATTGTCAAGCAGTGTATGGCATTGCGTTGTCAGATGAATATTTAGGAGTTTTAAGTCTTTAAAGAATTGATGCTAAAAGCTGTCTTCACTAAAGTAATGCCTTGCCATTTCCTGTGGTTTAGCAATATTGATATTAATGTTGTTGTATGTTTATGTATATGGTTTTTGAATGCTTATTGTAAGCTGTATTTATATACTGCTGCCATTTCCTTCAAGGTCTTGACCACATTGTTTATGGGGAGCATCTGATATCCCAGGATTTATGACTATAGGAACAAGTAACTTTAGACACCCTGTCACAGATAAATGGGCAGTGGAACTCAATATTCCTACACAGAGAGGAGGGGAAGACTTGTGCTTTGGAGGTGCAGGGTTAACACCAGAGTAATTTGTTTTTAACTTATGTTTTCCTGCCTTGCCTGATGGGGGAGTGTGCAGCAGCTGTTGTAGATGTGGATCTTGCTTTGCAGTAGATGCAGAATAATAAGTGTCTAATGAGATTTTCTCATCTTGGATTCTAAATAAATTAGATGCTCATCAATATCAGTTTTGTTCTAGAATGACTAAATTGCAGAGGCAGTAATATATCAGCAGTACCTGGGGTGGGCTTTGCTGGCTGGCTCTCCTGCCTTTGCAGAGCTTTCTTTGCCTTCTCCCCATCAACCTCATTGGCCTCCATTTCCATCTTGAATTCAGAAGATGGCATAGAAACAAGGAAATTGATGGCTGTGTACAGCACTGGATATGTGTGTACTTCGATTTTCTTCTAGCCCTGACTTATTTGCCTTGTTGATATTGTTTTTTGAGAGCTACATGCAGGAATGAAAAGGGCATGTTAAGAAGAAGGGGTTTCTCACTTGGCTGAGAGACAGCTTACTGCTTATTTGAGTGTGTCATTGGAGCAAGCCTTGCTGCTCTCCTCAGGGCACCCCTCAGCTGTGAATACAGACCTGGGGATGTCTGATAACAAATAAGCTTCCAGTTACACAGTGTTGTCTTCTGCTGGGTTGGATCTGAATAGAAGGAGAAAAATGCATTGTAAAATCCAAAATGAGAAGATTGCTTCAGGGAGTAGGAAAAAGAGCTGTAGTCATGTGTATTGAGTTGCAGGTAGAAATACCAGATGTGGAAGTGTCAGAAAACTTGAATAAAGGCATCCCAGGTACAGAGATTAAAGTTTGGAATTGCTGAAAAACAAAGGAAGGGATTCAAGGAGATGCTGAATTTCTACCTGGGCAGATTTCCTAGTGAGATGCAATTCATTTGATGTGGAAGCTGCAAACTCTGCATGATGCAGGATGATGAAAACACTAATTTGTTTGAAAACTTTTTTCTAAAAAGCTTTCCAATGTGCCCATGAATTCTGACATAAGAAGAAACTATATGTATGTGTATATGATTGCAGGCAAGTCCTTCTACAGAAAGTGAGTCAAAGCAGTGCCATAATCTTTAAATCTGTGGCTTAACATTTTAGGAAATATCCTTGTTATGCTGGGTGGGTATAATTGTGTAGTATTTGTGAACTTGAAAACCCAAAAGATTTGTGTATTTGCAGCTGGATCTAGAAAGAAGCACAGACAGCGCCTTTTTCACATGGATTGAGTTTTCTTTTTGCTGGGGGCCAGATAAGCCTAAAGCCTAAAGAGGCTTTATCTGTGTACAAAGGAATTACCTTCAGAATTAGATAAAAATACTGTTTCTAAGGATTAAAAGACACAGTTCAGGTGTGCATGTTCTGTTCCAGGTTTAATACCTAAAGAGTTGGGTGTTGTTGCTCCTAAAATATTTTGGTATAGCATCTTTTATATGTTAGACCTTGTTCTGTAAAGAAACACTTGGTGTAAAGTAATTAATTTCTGCTTGAGCCTGGTGTTCACAGTATAGATAATAAATATTCCTTTACATTTGCTCAGAAGGGATTAATGTTAGGTGAGTGTGATGGCATAGAAAGCAAATTGTGGTTTACAGGGATAGAGGGTTGTGCACCACTTCAACCAACCCACTGTGCACCTTTCGTTGGTAACAGTTGTATCACAAGAATGGGGAAAAAAAAAATTGCACATTGTCCCACTGGGAAGGGATCTAATCAGTTCAGCTTTTCAAAACCTCTTGATTTTTGTACACTGGACATTTAATTGTGTTTCCTGGGTTAGAATTTGTAATTTTCTTTCAAAAACAAAAAGCTGATTTGTGTCATACTGCAAGAAAATAACCAGGGCTCAGGAGAATTAGAGTGAAAAGCCATTAGAATCTGCTAATTACAAGATGAAGAGCAGTCAAGCAGTGGTGGTCTATTGGGGAACCACTTTTGCACATTTAGATGTGTAGAAAGACTTTGTGTGTGACATTGATGGGAAAAGTTTTGGTGAAATATGTCTTGCAGATAGCCTGCAGTTCAATCCTAAAAGCCAGCAGCAGAGTAATAGTTGCTACCTTCAGTAAGGAAGGAGTAAATTTACTTAAATAATGGAGTTTCTGTACAAACAGCACTAGATTTAGTTCAACTATATACTTTTATTCTACCTGTAAATAACAGAAGACAATTGAGTGCAAGCTTTCTCACCCAAGTGATTTTCCCACTGATTCAACAGCTTTGCTTAATTAGGCTCCAGCTCCTTGGAATAAGTGTTGGAAACACAGCCATTTGTTAGCCAAAACATCTGCTGGGGAGGGAAGGTGAGAAGTTGTTAATTTAAAATAAGATCTTTAAGAACCCTAGCTCTGAATCCATAGAACAAACCTAGCTGAAAATCCAGGAAATTGATGCTTACCTGAGTGATGGCTGTGCTGGAAGTTTGAGGTAAATCTCCTTTATTTGTGTAGAATGAGTGGCATAACAAAGAAGTGCAAATATTATGGCCTGTAGTTGTTTACAATATGGTGAAAGAGCCAAAAATTATTTCCAGTCCTTCATGTGAAAAAATGTGCACATATAACTTGGAAACACATCCATCCTAAGGAATGATCTCTTCAGCTTTTCCTTCTGATTTCCACTTCAAGGATTGATATGTGTGGGATAACAAGGGAGGAATAGTCTCAGTAAGGATTGTATTCAAGGGAAAAAAAATTGCTAGTGATTTGTGCTCATCTCTTTTGAGCCCTTTTGGGACAGGTTTGATGTCAACAGAGGAAGACTAAAATGCTCAGCTATGGTTTTGCACAAGCCCACTGGTGAGAGGGATGTGCAGCTGCAGTGAGGCAGCTTTACTGGTGAGGAGGAGTAGCAGAGAGGAGCCCTGGAGGGTGGAGGGTCTGTCCACAGCTTTTCTTCACTCCCTGAAGGTACTGGAGGGTGGAGAGTCTGTCCAGAGCCTTTCCTCACTCCCTGGAGCTGAGCCCACTTGGGTATCACTGGGTGTCCCTTCAAGGAGATGTGTGTGTGGTTTCCCAGTTGTTCATCTGGTGTCCTCTCCTCCCAGCAAGATTTTCTTACACAAGGATGTAAAGGAGTGGAAAAGCTCCAACCTCAGCTGTCATTGAGTCCCTGTTGCACTGCAGCAGCTCTGACAACTTCTGAGTTGTTCAGCTGAGTTTCTTCAAACCTCACAAAACATCCAGAGCATTTCTGATTGTCTTAATGTTGACTACTCTTGCATGAATAGCAGCAGTCAGGCAGACTTTAATTCTCCTCTGTTCCTTTCCTGTACAAATTGCTTCCCCAGGGCCATCCAAAATAGGGCTCATCTTGGAGGGAAGGAAATCAGTGTGCTTCAAAATCCAGCTGTCACCAGGTGAATAATTCCTTTGAATGATGATTCTAGCAGGTATCTCATATCCTCTGGAAGGTCCTAAACTTGATTTTGTTTTTCATTGCCATCAAGAATGTGCTGCAAAAATTTCTCTTTTTTTTGGTGCAATCAGTGAAAGTCCCTTCAAATCCCATGGGGGAATGCTCTAAAATTACTGTGGGTCCAGCAGTCATATTCAGACTGGAGAAACAGGGATGTGTCAGGTTCAGAGGTGCTCCTGTCAGGTCTGTCTTTGCACTCAAGACCAATTTACTGCCTCATTTTCCATAATGGAACCTCCTTGTGAATATCCAGCCTGTGTGATAACAGAGATTCGTGATGGTGTCAAGTCCTTCCCATGTCAGGGAACTGCCTTTCAGATTTCCCCTAATAGTGTCTCTGCAGTCCAATAAAAAAAAAAAGGCAGGAAGTTTTTTCATAGCTCTTGGCACAGAACTTCAGCCCTGGAGCATGTTAGAGCAGTTCTGGAGCTGCACCCTATATTAACATGAATCCTGACATGCACCCACCTCTGCCAATTAGATTTTTAAATTCATATGTAACACTAAAAGACAAGAAGATGCATAATTTTGATGTCCCCAGAGCTTTTTTCTATTGCCTTAAGAGGACCAAGATTCTAATGGTTGAGATTAGCAGCCACACAGAACAAAATGCTTCTGTTTGCCAGGCAGTAAACCTTAATCTATCAATCTTTGCTATGTTTGTTCATTTTTCTTCTTCAGTCTTCTTTTAGCAAAAGCAGCTTGTTCTTTCTGCCTCTCCTGCTAAGAGGGGCTGCAGGTGCAAAAAAATCTTCTCATGGGAGAAGATTCATGTGTAGAAGAGTCATTTTAATGACTGCTTTCTTCAGAGCAGGATTACTCACTTGGGCTGGGTCTCCCACATTCCCAGTGCCTCTGCTTTGGGATTTGCTGGCTCCTGCAAGCAGCAGAAATGGAAGGGATGAGTAAGGCCAGTCTTTAAACCTTCTTGCCCTGCACAAAAACACAACACAAATTGATGATGGTGAAGTAGAACATGCAGCCACAATGGATGGTGAGGCCCTGCTTTTCATGCCTCAGTGCTACAGGTAGTCACAGAAGTGTGTTTGGGGAAATAGGTGTTCTGCCAGTTCAGAGGTGATGGTGCTTTTCTTTCCATTCCTACATGTCCTGGCAAAAAGATTGGTTTCATGTGCACACAGCTACAAACCTGCAGATCTAAACAACTTCATGTCTTCTCTAGGTGTTTAACACATTGAGTGTATTGATTGTTTTACAGGCTACACAAAAGGAAGTGAATTGTCTCTTTGGAGGATTAAAAACAAGTTACTTAGCTGTGTTCCTGGAGAAGCAGTGCTGGAGTGCCTTAACAAGCAAATCACTGTTCAGTGACAGATTTGGTGCTAATTTTGCTGCTGTCTGCTCCTGTTTGCATCTCATGGTTGTGGATGAAAGCAGCAGAGCAGTGATTAGCTCAGACCCTGCTGAAAAAAACCCCAGCACCCAGGGGCTTCTGAAGAACAAGGGAGTGAGAGTAAATTACCCTCTGGCATTTTTATTTTATTTAGGAGGTAAAACTGTTCATTGGAACAGAGTTCATTTCCAGTGGCACCCCAGCAGACTGCAGCAGCAGGGTGAATTGCCAGTCACTCACAGTGCAAACAGGAATCACTCAAACCCTGCATCATCTGCACTCAGGGGTTCAGATTTCCTGCATTGCACAGTAGATTTCTGCTGGTCCCTCTCATTTGCTTCCAAAATCCTATCAGGCATCCTGGTCCCTGTTTCAGTGCCCAGATAATATTTATATATATTAAAATCAACCCCCCACAGTGGGTTTTGATTTTAATGTGGTTAACCAGAAGCTAAGTTCACTGCATTAGATTCTTAGCCACCAAATTAAAAGAAATTGCAGTATATTCTTCCTTTGAGGATATACTTTCTTTTCAGGAGCTTAGACTTGGAGGATCATTAGTGAGATGATATCAGGAGTTTTAACTAATCCTCTAATGATTGTACCAGGGTGAACAAATCTGTCTGTGTCAGTTTGCCCAGTGGTCCACCACAAGGCTATT
The DNA here is from genome assembly GCF_028018845.1 of Melospiza georgiana. Taxonomy (NCBI): domain Eukaryota; kingdom Metazoa; phylum Chordata; class Aves; order Passeriformes; family Passerellidae; genus Melospiza; species Melospiza georgiana. Next base: position 5,456,921 of record NC_080438.1, read on the forward strand.
CTTACCTGATAAATGGATTTTCACACTGAAGGGGATTTTTCTTCCTTTGTCCCAAATCCTGAGGCTGTGCAAAGTCCTGAAGTTCACGGTGAGGCAGCACAGGGGCTGTGCTGAGCTGCCTTCCCACTCCCTTCACAGCAGGGCGTGTTCTAGTCACTGAGTTCATTAAAAATGCATGTGCTAAGCATGGGATAATTACAGCAAGTTTGTCTGGGGATGGGGAGCAGCAGTGAGAGAAATTTCAAAATGTGTCTCAGAGAAGATATCAGCTGTCTTGAGAGAAAGCAGGTCTCCGTGGGCAGTGCAACAGCGTGTGTGTCTGCTGGAGTGAGGATGGCTGCAGGTCACCCCTCTGGGAGCACTGCTCCTCCCCACATCTCTGGGGCTCTTGCCAGCACCCCAGTGCTTGTGTGTGTATTTTGGATAGGATTTTGGCTGGGGAGGGTGCATCTGTGCTTGCTGGTCACATGAGGAATGCAGTCTGGAGAGAAGATGCTCTCTCTTCTCCAGCATCTGCCTGGGGCTTGCCTGACTGATGCAGCAGACCATTAATTTGCAGTCAAGCAGGATATCTCCAAATGCAACTCCATCAATTGGCAGGAGGTAAATAGATGCTGCCTCTCTGCTTAAGGCAGGGCTGGAGCCCTCTCTGTTTATCTTCCCTTTCAAACTGGGTGCATCTGCTATTGCTCTCTAATCTCTTCTCCTCTTTGTTTTACTCATCTGAAGCCTCTTGGCCTCGGAGCTAGAGGGGTTTTGTAACGGTGATTAGCTGGTTTAGTTAGGGTGCTGGAGATCTTTGTCCATGTGCTGCCAAAAGATGAAATAACCATTATTTTTATTAGTCCACCTCACAGGGAGGCTATGAGAATTAATTCATGTTTGTAAATTGCTTTGGAGATTTAAAGCTCTGTACAAGCACTAAGGATTATTGCTTTCTAATTCTTCAAGGTAGTGTAACTTATAAAGACTTGTAGCCTTGAAAGCATCTTGGGTATAGGAAGAGTTGATCCCTTTGAAATTAGATATATTTCTAATGTTTAAGATAAAAATAACTACTCTGCTGCTTCATCCAAAAAAAAAAAAAAAAAGAGGGAGGAAAAGCAATGGCAGGTTCTGATAGTGCCTCTTTTTTTTTTCCAGGAGTCCAACGTGCTTATTGCTGCTAACAGTCAGGGTACAATTAAGGTAAGTTATTTTACACATCTTGCATTTAAACACTTGAACTGTTGATAGTAAAGAGCAAGGTAAGAGACACTGAACACCCATGAGAAACCATTAGAGGAGGTCATCCTGGCTGTGGAGGTTTGCAATTTAAATGATGTATTTGCCTGTGGCACACAGTGGAGTGAGCGGGCTCACCCCAACAGTGAGACCAGTTGCAGTGAGGTGTGGAAGAGTTGCTGGTGGCCATCCAGCCCCTGCTGCTGCTGCTGCTCCCTGGGGTCCTGGCAGCACTGAGGGCCTTGCACAGGCACCTCCCGAGGCTGAGGGGCTCCCATGGCAGCACAGGCTGTGTTAACTCACCAGCATTAACCCAAGGCTGTGCTCTGGCTGCTGCCGAGGCAGCAGGGCTGAAAGCTGAGCTCCTGGTGTGCAGCTGGCTGGAGCAGCACTGAAATGAGCAGGGATGCTCCCTGCCTTTGACTCTGGTGCTCAGACGGGTGGTAACAGACAGCAGCTGCCAGCACAGGGTTTTGTGAAAGCATCAGCCTTCCCTGTGCACAGTACCAGGTTCTCAGCTCTTTAATTAAGTCTTCCAGAGTGTCTATTCAATGTATTTCTATCTGTGGAATGTCAAATGAATGTCTGTGGAGAAGACTGTCCTTCTTTATGTCTGTGTCCGTCAAGCAAAACCAGTGCCCAAGGCAGTGCCAAACTCAGCCCAAATCCAGGACTTTATCCCACATTCTGCACAGCAGCACTGACCTCCCCCTTGCTGTTAGGTTTGGTGCTTAATGCCCTAAGCTTGTAGCCCAAGCCCCTGGCAGCATTCTGGAGCTGCTGGTAAAGGCATTTACATGCTGTGTGCGGAGTTTTACACTGCATTGTCACTGTCACGAGGCTGAGGTCCTGATTGTCCCTCACATCCCTGTGGCAGTAGCAGTTCTCTAGAGCCTTACCAGAGCTGCTGCTCTGAACCTGGGAAAATCACCAAAAATACAAGACTGGTGAGAGGCCTGAGTGGTCTGTGTTTAATTGCATGTCAAGATTTTCCCCCCCCTTTTTTAGGAGACAAGGAGCTGGGTTACTCCTGCTGTTGCAGCATGTGATGCTGTAGCCTCTCATTCATAGGGGATTTGTTTATATATCATGTTTTGGAATTGGTTGGTAGTTACTTTGGTCAGCTACTCCTTAGGAAAATGGACAAAATGCACAGAAGCTTTTGATATTTTGAAGTGAATCCAGCAGCAAGTGCAGTGATTAGAGAGGAGAGGTTTTGCTCATGCACTTTGCTTGTTAATGAGAGAAGGTAGACAGAGAGCAATGTGCAGACAGCCAGGGCTGTCAGAACTCTGGTATCTCCATTTGCCTTTGGCAGCAGGAAGGTGGGATGGTCTGGGAAAGGCCTGGGTGTGCCCAGACCCACCCCACTTTGGGGACAGATGCCATCCTGGGCATCACCCATGAGCTACAGCTCTAGAGCTTTTCCCAGGGATGCCAAATCAGGTTCATGCAAACTCTGGCAGCCCCACAGTCACTTTTGTGTGCTGTCTCTAGCCCATGCCTTCAGATGCTGCTGTTCCATCCCAGCCTGCACAAGGGAAACAAGAGCACAGAGGGCTGGGATGACAAAAGCTCTGATCTCTGTTACAAGATTCCCAAGAGCTGTGTGACTGAGATGAGGGGATATGAGGCAGCTGTGGATGGTTTTGCTTCGTGGCTAATTTATCATCACACAAGCAGACATCAAAATTGGGATACTTGCCAAGTGCTTTTCCCATCTGTGGGATATTATTGCATGCTGGTAAATAAAGGGTAAGGGGTGGAGATGAGATAGAAGGGTCAGTCCTGTCTTAGAGATCTATATGCTGACATAGGAAATTATAAATGTCATATATTTCTATTCTAAATGTCTCATCTTCCTTACTAACCAGGTACTGGAGCTGGTATGAAGGGTTTTCTCTCAAGGCATGAGGTACTTGGTCCTGCTGATATGCTTCAGTATTCATCTGGGAACCACAGTGGGACAAGAAACCAAAACCACCTTGATGTTCCTCCCCAGAACGATCATGTTTGGGTTTTTTTCCATTTCTGGACTTCCTAGGACATTTTGAGGCACTGGTAACACCAGGAAGCTGTCTGCCATCAACATTAACTCCACAGACTTTGCTAGTGGTGGTGGTATGGTTGTCTAATTTTTATGATAGGAAAACAAATTCTTTTAAATAAAAACAAAAAGGAATAATAAAATTTATTGAGCCACAAGCTGAAGCTGGAAGATTGTCTTGTTGCATAAGAGAACAGATTTTCTTGTGAAGGGAGCTCACAGGAGCGCACAGGGCTGTCCTCAGCTGCACATCTCCAGTTACTTTCATCTGGACTCTTCCTCCCCACTGGAAAGTCTCTAAGCCTTACGTGGACATGCAAGCAATCCACTTTGAAATCCCATCATGATACAGTTCTGTTGTTCCTTTGATTTATTAATTCTTTTTTAGATGCATTATATGTTGAGAAATGTCACCGAGGTTGACACCACTGGAGACTGAAGTCCTCTAGTCATCCAGAAGAGAAGGACACCTTCCCTTCCCTCCTCTCCTTAGACCCCTTCCTTGTCCCAAAGGGGCAGTTCCAAAGGAGAGGATGAAGCTGTCCTCCTGTCCATGTGGGCCACCAGCAAGGTGCTGAGATGAGGGAGCTGCAGTTCCTGGGACCTGGACTGAGCTTGCCAAGACAGCGTGGGATGAAGATCTGCCTCCCACTCACCTGGCTGTGTGTGACTATCTCAGCTGGAGGAGGAAGCTTCCAGATCCAGTTACCAAAGCCCTGCACCACTCAATCACCTGTGTGGTCTGGTTGTGTTTGCCCCTCTCTGCACACCATGGAAGCCAAGCATTTTGAATGTTGGAACAAGAGAGGGGATGGAGTTGGTTTGTAATGTGTTTCAGAGCCATGATATAAGTAGCCTTATTTTTAATGGTCATGCATACACTTAATTGTACATATGGAGGGGGAATAAACCATGAAGCTGAGAGTTGTTGTTGCTTTCTTGGCAAGATAGCAGAGCAGGTAAGAAGGTGCAGATGGTCCTCATGAGCAGCAACCAGGTTAAACTGTCAGGATTGCTGCCAGAATTCATTAAGCTCCCAAGTGCATTTGGTGGGCATGGCATCTTTTCCCTGCCATGGTGTCAGAGGTGCAATGCAGACAGTGATACCTGTGGGAAGTGTTTTGTTCTGCAAACAGAATCCTCTTCCATTCACTCACTGCAGAATGTGTCTCCTTCATGCCACAGGGGCTGGGATTGATGCAGGGACTTTGCTCAGGTCTCTTGTCCTGCACATGTTATAAGGCTGACTCTGACTTCCCAGGAGGATTGTGTAATCTCCTCACTCCTTTTGGGCACAGAGCAGGGAAGAAGAGCAAGGATGCTCTTGAGGATATGAGTAAAGAAGCAGGATGAAGCCTTGTGGCAGAACTGGGGACAGGTCCTGTCCTGGTTCAGTGCTGGTGCATGTTTCTAGGGGGGCATCTGTGCTCCTTCAAAGGTAGGAGGATGTGGGACACACCACCAGTAGCATCTGGAGAGTGTCCTGTGGGGAGAAAAGTGATGCTGAGCTCCAGTGGTTCTCAAATGCTGCATTCTGGTTTTCTTCCATGATTTCTGGTGTGTCAGTGCAGGGGAAAGTGAGGAGAGAAGAGAGCACAGCAGCTTGTGTCCTGCTTGGGAGTGCTACCTGCAGCTCTCCCTTGTATGAGTAACCTGAGTCACTGTGGCAGAAGAAAACAAAATTGGTTCCTTCTGCCTGATGGCAGCTGTCTGACACATCCCACTGAGCATAGTTTGATTTCCATTTTGCTGCATTTTAAGAGAATTTGGTGTGGAGTGTCTGTGCTGACATCCTCCCCAGCCAGCCCTCTCCAAAGCAGGCTGATGTGTGTGATGATCCATTACCTTTGCTCTTCCTGCTTCCCCTGCTTTCAGGTGTGGGTCTCCCCCAGCCTCTGCCTTGTTTATCAGTGCCTATTTATTTATTTTGCAAACTGCCCTGGCTGCTCTGGTACCCCAGCCTGTTGGCAGGTGAGCTCATTCCTTCTCTCCCCCCACTTGAAGATCCTCTGTTTTTTAAATTGAAATTGCTCTGACAAAGCCAAGATCTTTAAAACAGAAGAAAAAAAGCATCTGTTTTGAATGCTGTAAGGTTACTCCTTGAATTGAACCAGGGAAAGATGTTTAACACTGGCTGCCTTTATTTTTTCAGTTTTCATTCTGTTTCAATCAAGATAAAATGCAAATTTGGTGTCTGGCCCTAATTAGAAACACAGCAGCTCATAAACACAAGTTGATGGCAATTTTTTGCCTCTGTCTCTTTGTCACAAGAGGTAATGCTCCTTATTTTAATCCCCTTAATTTTCTTGCCTTCAGGTAACTCTTCACAGTTGACAAATTAAGTCGCATATAATTACTGTAATTTTGTTTGGTTTTTTTTAAACAGCATGTGGTCAATATTTTTTTTTAATTAGTCACCAATTCAGCAAATGGTTCCTGTCAGGTTTTCAGCTTTTTTTAGAGTTGGGGGGTGATTGACTTTGGGAGGGATGTGCAGAGGTCTTTGATCCAACCCCCAGTGCAGAGCAGAGCTTACTCCAAGCTGGATGAAGTTGCTTCAGGGCCTGGAAATGTTCTCAACCAAGATATTCTCAACCAACTCAACTAAGCAAGGATTGAAGATTCCCAAGTCCCTCTGGAAAACCTGTTCCAGCACTTAACCACTCTCTCTGTGGAAATTAATTGCAGATGGTGGATACTTGGGGTCTTTATTCTCACTTTCTTCTTTTGAAAAAAACAGGTTACAAAGTGGTAACAACTGGAAGCTGCCCCAAAATGGTCTTGCCTCCAGCTCTCATGTCCTTGTAAGAGGTGTTAGGTGAGTCAGATTTTTTGAGAAAGAGAATTTAAAACCTTTCTTGGCCAGCCAGCATCTTCAATTAACTTTAAAGCATTTAACAGAAGTGTAGGAGGAACATGCCTCGGTGCTTACAAAATTCAGTGCTGGAGGGAATTGAAAATGATGGTCAATGGGAAATGTAAATTAATATCAATATGTCAGGGCTCTCCTGCAGTGAGTGTGGCCAGCTGCTAATGCCAGTGTTCCACCCCAGTGCTGAGCCCTGTTTGTTTAGGGTAATTTTGTTTAACTATGAAAGGTCACAATGACATCAGCAGATAATTGAGAAGGCAAATTAACTCCTTTCCAGCTGAAAAGTCCTCTTTCCTTTCTCACTGCTTTTCTGGAGGCCAGAAGTACCCAGCAAGGACCTGCAGCAGTCCAGGGGTGGGTAGGTGGAGTGTTCACTGTGGAGAGCTCTGTCAGCAGCTCCTGGTGTCCTGGCAGGCAGAGGGGTGATGGCATCCTGCCTCCTGCCAGCCTGCACCACTGCCTGCAGAGGTTCTCCTTGAGCCCAGCCTCATGGGATGCTCCTCACCTGATCTCAGAGGGGTTTTCCTTCCTCTCAGCAGTGTGGAGACCACGTCCTGCCCGTGTTAATGGAATATCTGTACAGGTCAGGGAGTGTCACCTACCTTAAATGCTGGGCATCTGAGAGGTTTGGCTGCTGAGAAAATAAGCTTGAGACCATGGGATCCACAAATTAGAGCAGCATCAGTGGCACAAAGACCAGAGCCCACATCTGTCTCCTGGAGAAGCACCTGTACAGCAGTCCCCCTCTGGCATTCTAGTAACCATCACCACATAGCTTGCTTTAATTTTGCTTTCAGAGTGGACTGCAAATTCTTGAAGTGATGATCGTCTCATTTCTGTTCAGTTACAAGGCAGTATTTAGGTATGTTAAGTCTTTAAATTCTTCTTAATTTAAAAATGGTTAGTTGGGTTAAAGCAAGATTAATTCTCTGCTCTGTGTGTTAACCAGCCATTTGAATTAAGTAGGTCTTGCCAAAAAGCTGTTTAAAATCTCTCCATCTTAGCTTTCACATGTTAAATCTGGCTCTGGCTGATGGCTGATCATTGTTACTCAGCACAGGCAGGACAACAATTTGCCCTCCAACATCATGCAGCAGGGAAAATTTCCTAGGAGGGGAAAGAAAGTGCTGCTTTTTTGACATCTCTTAGAAATAAATAGTGAGAAAGAAAACTAGTATGAACTTTCCTGACCAGTGTGCAGGGGATAGGCAGAAGGTGGTTCCACCTCTCCCAGACCACAGCATCTCCCAGGGCTCCCTGCATCATGAACATTTCAGGTGAAGGAGGGCTCCACATGCACATCACAGCCTCTCATCTGCCTGGAATATGAAGTCTGCAGTGTGCCTGCTGCCATCAGTGGGCTGTGCTGGAAAATAGCTCATCAGGGAGTGAGGGGACAAAGCCAATCTCATCTGATAGCTGCTTGCCTAAAACCTCTGATCCATGCAGAGAGAGACAGGTTTTATTCATCTCTCAGTTCTGCCTTCTCCAGTGTCTCCCAAATCTGTTCAGGGAGTTGTAATACCTCAGTGCTCTTGTTTGACTCCCAAAATTTGTGGGTGGAGACTTGCATGAATAGCAGAGGAGTGTGAATGCCATGAACATCTCTAACACCATCATCCTCCCTGAAATCCCTGAAATCCTTCCAGTGCCTCCAGCCATCTGAGAACTGGGGAGTGTGACCGTGTTCACAGGAGTCTGAGGATGAGGGAAGAGATGAGGATCTGACTCCATGTTTCAGAAGGCTGATTTATTATTTCATGATATATATTACATTAAAACTATACTAAAAGAATAAAAGGAAGGATTTCATCAGAAGGCTGGCTAAGAATAGAATAGGAAAGGATGATAACAAAGGTTTGTGGTTAGGACTCACTGTCTGAGCCAGTGACTGTGATTGGCCATTAATTACAAACAAAACAACATGGGCCAATCCCAGATGCACCTGTTGCATTCCACAGCAGCAGATAATCAATGTTTACATTTTGTTCCTCTCAGCTTCTCAGGAGGAAAAATCCTAAAGAAAGGATTTTTCATGAAAAGATGTCTGCGACAGTGGAGCACACTGTCTCAGATAATAATTTGGGAAGATAAGAATTTGGGAAATAATTTTGGAGGTAAGGGCTGTCTTTAGGAGGCCTGAGTAATAGCACATGATAGCTGAAACTGAGCCAGCAGCATGACTCCCAAACCCACAAGCACTGATGTGCCCTTGCAGCCCCAGGAGCCTTTAATCCATGAATTAGAAGTGTTTGTTTCAGGATTAACTCATCACAACCCCCTGAGCATCAGGAGCCTCCCAGAGAGGGCCCCCAGCACAGTGTGTGCAGGGAGCCACAGGCACAGTGCTGCAATGGGCTGAGCCATGGAGGGGTGAGGGCAGTGCAACCTGTGTGTCCCTTTGTCCATCCCACAGTGACCACAAGGGATGAGCAGCTCATGCTGCAGGATCCCAGCAGCTCTCTCCAGGGATGGGAACATGATCAGCAGCTCTGAATTTGTCCTTCGGGGACTTATTTCAACAAGTTTGTCTTGATTACAGTGCTTAATCTGACTTGTCAAGATCTCCATAAGACCATTTAGGTTGTTTAAGAGGGAAAATACACTCCTTTTATCCCCTCAGACCTGAGCAGGAGCTGCTCTGGAGCCACCAGGGCAGCTGCTCCTGTCCCATTGCCAGGGTCCTGCCTCCAGGGATGAGCCCTCACACCCCCAGCACGGTGCCAGGGGTCAGCTCCCATTTTGCACATTTGAGTCATTGCTCAGGGCACTTCCAGACTGACTGGAAGCCCTGATGTCTTCTGTATTCCCATTCATCTGGGAAGTTGGTTTCTCCTCAGTCATAACTCCATTTTCAGCCAGGGATCCATTTGAAGACACAGATGGATTGTGTCTTCAGATGGATCCCTGGCTGAAAATGAGGATTTTTTTTAAGTGAGGATTTAGATTATTTGGATTTTGACTTAAGTTCTTTGGCTACTTCTGCTGAAGCAGCATAAGGAGGTTTGCCATAAACTACAGACACATTGTTTAATAGTTACAAAAACAATTATCAAGAGCCAGTGGCTCTTTCCTGGTCCTGTGGTGACCAAAAATCATCCTGAAGCTGGCATTGATCTGCAGAGCAGCCAGACCGTGCCTGACTGGGGCAGGGGGTGCTGAGGGGAAGGGAAGAGGGGCTGACCCCTCAAAGTCAGCAGAGCATCACGCTCCAGTGGCACCAGGCCAGGCTGGAATGGGCCAAAGCCCAGCAGACCGTGATGGCACAGCCCCAGGGAGGGCTCTGAGTGCTGAGGGAGACAGGGAACAGCCCTCCCTGGGGCTCTGGGGATGGCAGGGGAGGAGGAGAGCTGATTTCCAGGCTCTTGGAATGGGATGAGCAATGATGGGTTTGTGTTTCTAGCAAAGGGCGGTGCAGCCAGGGAGAGCTCAGAGCACCACATCTGTTTTGTGAGATCTTAAGAAGCAGCTTCTGTCTGGTGCTAGTGGAGAAGACATCCCTGCATGCCCCGGAGAGGAGAGGAGAGGATGGCATCGATTACAACCTGTCCCCACCCCCTGCTTTCCTCCTGTTCAGTTTTTTTCCCTGTAGGAGATTAATGGGAACTCTTTGTCTTCTAACATGACTGTACCTTATGAATTCCCTGTCTCGTCCTCATCCTTTAAATTATCCACATAATAAAATATGTATTCAGTGATTCCAGGTCATAATTTGATCTGCTTAGGGAAGAAAAGGAATGATAGAGAAGGGTTGCCAGCATGCTCTGCTCTCCTCCATTTATCTTTATTTATCTTCTTTTTTTCCTAACAACTTGTGTGCAGCCAAGTGATGGCAATTCCAGTTCCTGTGTGCTGGTTCCTTGCAGGACAAGCATCCCCCTGGTACCCCCCAGCTGGGCAGGACCCACTGAGAAGCTGGTAAAGGAGCTGTTTGGGGCGGTGACCCATCCCAAATAAATGGATTTTGGCATTTTTAAATCCTAAAATTTGGGGTGGTGACTCCTGCCTTGCCCTCACTGTTTCTGGGATCAGTTTTATCCAAACTGTAAAGTGGTAAAACCTTTCCTCCATGCCAACCCCACGTGTGCTGGTTCCTGGAGGAAAGTGGGTGTGCAGGAGTGAGCCTGGAGAGGCACATGGAGCACTGGGGATGTGCCCAAACTGCTGGCAAAGGCACAATGGCATGGCCTCACCCCAAGGCAGAGACATGGGGTTAAGGTTCCTTCCTTTGTGCAGCTCTGGAGCTGCCAGAGTTTCATTTTAATACCAGATTAAAAGGTCTGAACATGGGTTTAAATTATTTCACTACATCCCTGTGACATCTAAAAAGTCTCGTGCATGGCAATAGCAGTGCTAAAGGGCATTTCTGCACTTGAAAAAACCCCAGGAATCTGTAATGTCCTGATGTTGCTGAGGTGTGCTGCAATTCCCACCAGAGCTGGGGAGCTGCCTGTGCCCCACAGGCCTGCAAGGAGGAGGGAGAGGGAGCCCAGCAGCTCCAGTGCAGGGTGTCCCAGGCATGGAGCACCCCCAGGCTCTCATGTGGAGCAGGTAGGTGACAATTTGGGCTGAGAAGGGGGCTTGTCCTTTCCTGCACAGGGGCAGGGAGGCTGCACCAAAGCAGGGATTTTGCCAAGAGCACACAATGCTTGTTTGCAAACAGAAATCAGGATTTAAAATCCTTGCATTTAGCCAGGGACTAACATCTCCTGTGTATCCATTTCCCCCATGGCTCTTTTCAAAGCTGTTTTTCTGCCTGGGGGCTGCAGAGCCTCTTCTGGTGGGATGCAAAACCACAGGGTTCAATGGCAGGGGTGGGGAGGTGTCAGCACTGCCTCTTGGGAGGCAGGAATTTGGGTGAAAGCTTTCAAAAGAAGGCTTCAAGGAGCTTCAGCACCACTTGTTTTGAGCCCACAGGGCTGTTTGTCTCTTGCCTGTGCTTTTAAGGGCTGTTTTTGTTGCTGATAGAGGTGGTCTGCATGTCTGGCACTGCTGGTGGGTGAGAAAGTAAAGGCTCATCACAGGGATGATGCTTTAATGATGATGAAGTGTTACCCTGACCCCAAACAGGCAAAGAGGGACAAAAGCCAGATTGGAGCTGCCTGCCATGGGGCTCCAGGCATTTCTGAGCATCTAAGGCCTTGCTGCTGCACCTTCTGCTGTGGGCAGTGGGACAGAGGGGGAAGAAAACAGTGAAGACAATGCCACAAAGCTCTCAGAGTTTTAGAAAGCTGGGGACTGTTGTGCTTTGCCTATTGTACATGTGTCTGGGCTTAGATAAACCCTTTTTGTGGCTTGGCCCTGAGATCAGGGGGAGATTTTCAGCTTGCTTTGCATGGAAGAACCTCAGTTTACCAAAGGAAGGAGATGCTCTATCCAATGTTTGCTCTCATCCCTGCCTGCAGCCTGTCTCCATCCTGCTGAGCCAAGCAAGCCACTGGTGGCTTCCCAACCAATGTTTTGAGGCTGGGGGTGGCAGCCCCATGGCAGAGCCACCAGGGGCAATCTCTGGGAATTGCCACAGCTCCCTCTGGACTCCAAGAGGGACCCTCAGGAGAGAGAGCCCCTGCAGGGTGACAGCCCTGTCTCCTCTCTCCATGGCTCAGCCATCTCACACACAATGGAGAGGTGGTTGGGAGTGTGTCTGAGCACAGGCTGGCAACAAAACAACTGTTAAATGCAGGGAGACACAGCTGATGCTGGGGAGGAGCAGAGAAATCGCTGCCAGCAGCAGCCTGGAACCCAAGGATGAGGCAGGGCTCTGCACCCACTAACCCCAATCTCACTGATGCCCCGTGGGTGTCTGTCTTCTCCTGGGCAAGCTCAAGGAGGGGCTGGAGACAGAGAAAGGTGGGGACAAGACCAACACTTAATGCCAGCAGCTGCCACATCCTTGTGCCCTCAAGGTTCAATGTGTCTCCATGCTCTCAGCATCAAAGCTGGGCCTGTCCTTAACATGCAAAATCAAGGAATCCATCTGGTTTCTTGTGTGCTCCTGGTGATCCCTGAGCACAGGTCTGTGGGATGTTTGCTGAAAAGCCTCCTCTCCTAATGGGTGTTATATATACAGGGATGTTGGCTAAACACACCTGCTGCAGCAGCTGGGCCTCACATCAATGCTGATATCAATATAAATATTGATATTTATTCACATGTAAAACATTGGAAACTGCTTGACAAACTTCCCCTGGCTGCACAGCAAAGGTGTTTGCTTCTGCCCACAAGGCCAAAGCTGGACACAGCCTCAGCACAGGCCGGAGCTGCCAGCACCTCACCCACCTGAGCTTGCCTGCATTTCCCACCCCTGCAGCATCTCCAGCTCTTTGGAAACAAATCCTGCACTGAAGGAGCTCTTTGCAGTGCACTGGGGAGTGCCTTTCCCAGCCCATCCCCAGGAGGGTTGAAGCCCTGGGGGTAAGCACTAACACAGCACCTGAGCCGCCTTGCCATCAAGCTCACATCTGTTTTTGTGGGACAGTTTTTTGGCTCTCTTGCCATTCTCTACACCCTTGCCAGCGCTCACATTCTATGACAGCAGATAATCTGGAGGCTTTGATTGAAGGGTTTATTGCTCTCGTGATCACAGTCAAACCTTTTTTAATATCTCTTTGGTTTACAGCGTGCTGCTCCCTCTTACTGCAGCCCCTGTGTATCCTGCAAGCTCCTGCTGCCAGCCCCCCATGGCCCCTTACTCTGAGCATCCTGCCAGGGCCCTGAGCACCCATCCAGGGCTCCAAGTATCTCCCTAGATCTCCAAACTTCCACCCTAGAAATTCAAGAATCCACCCAGAGCCCTAAGAACTTCCCCCCACCATAACGCAAACCTACCTGAGGTCCCCAAATATCTCCACAGCCTTGAGCATCTCCCAGTGGGGTTCAAAGGGGCTGCAGTGCCTGGTCCCCAAATCTACCCAAGGCCCCCAAATATCTCCACAGCCTTGAGCATCTCCCAATGGGGTTCAGAGGGGCTGCAGTGCCTGCTCCCCAAATCTACCTGAGATGCCCAAATATCTCCACAGCCTTGACCATGCCCTCCATGAGGTTCCAAGGGGCTGCAGTGCCTGGCCCCCAGATCTGCACAAGATCCCCAAATATCTCCACAGCCTTGAGCATCCTCCCCACAGGTTCCAAAGGGCTGCAGTGCCTGGGATGCTGCCGTGCCCAGACCGAGCCCTCCGGGACTGTTCAGCCTTCCCGAGGGGAAGGCGGTGCCTGTCCTTGTCTATAATTGAAATAGATGGAATCAGGACGGATCAACATCTAATTCCTCGCCTGGGTGAGTGGAGACATATGTTTAATTTTCTGGTGATTGGGGCTGGGAGCCGCGCTGGTTCCTGTGTGTGCAGGGGAGGGAGGATGGTGCTGCCGGGGCCGGCCCCACACAGGAGCTGCTCCTCGGGGCTGTGCTCCCCAGCGTCCCTCCCAGAAGGAATCAAAGCCATCTCCCAAACTTTTTCTGCAGAATTCCCATTGCCACGCACCTCCAGGGAAGCAGCAAGGATGGTAAAGCTCAGGGAAGTGGGCGGGTGCTGGCTGCAGAGCTGTTTGCACACAAGTTTTTTTTGAGAGAGGAGCAGCAGGAGGGGAGGGATGGGAACAGCAGCGTTTCACTGCTGGGTATCACCCCCAAGACTGCACAGGGAAGAGAGCCTGGGGCTTTCAGGCCAGCACAGAAGGTCTCATTCACTGGAGGGTGCTTTTGCTGTCACTGGAGTGATGGAAACCCCTGAGACTCAATCCCCACTGGCACCAGCAAGGCAGGCTTGTGGAACATGAGGGGGCCTGTGCTGTGTGGGTGATTATTGCCCAGAGTCCCAAAGTGAGCATGAGCAAAACAGAGAGAAAAGGGATTTGAAATGATCTCCCAAATAATTTTTCTAAATTAAAGTCTCTAGTTCTTCCCAGCATGGCCCCCAGGGACCCCTTCAGACCATCCCTGCCTCCTGCAAGCCACATGCTCTTTCCTCCAGAGACCATTCCATGGAAAACTTCTTGTATTGGCCACAAAACAAGCTGGTGTCCCATTCTGGGGTGCACTTTGCTCTGAAGTACATGTACAAGCAAGGGGTTTTGTCTATCTCTCCTCAGCATCAGGTTTCATTAAGGACCCTAAAAGAGGGTCCAAACACAGCTTTGGGCTCTGCCTGACCCTGCTTTTCCCTTGCAAAAAGGAAAACCCTTCACAGGAATTGGAGCACATGGGTTTTACAGCCAGGCACCTGCTCTGAGGGACTTGACTGAGAAACTCCTTAGTGCGTGGTCACACTGCAAACAGGTGAGTTTGGGGACATTGCCCTTGACTTTGACTTGCAGGCTCATGGTTGTGGCTGGGCAGTGACTCCTCCAGCTGAAGAAAGCCAGGAGGGCCTGATCAGCAATTCCAACTTACATGTGGCTTCTTGGGCTTTTTTCCATCAGTGTGATCCAAGGAATGTGATTTTGGTCATGCTGGTACATCTGTAGAGCCAAAGCTGAAATATCTCATTTCCAACTTTTGCATGATAGTGATGCCTTAGGCTTTAGCTTTTATATTTTTCAGATTCTCTGCTGCTTTAGTGTGTAGCTCTGAGCTTCATATTAGGGGATGGTGAGCTCTGTGCACAGAGCAGGGAGACAAAACAATTCCTGCTCCAGCTGGGGACCAAGGACAAATGATCCAAACCTCAGGCCCAAGAGCACAAACACCGTGGGCTGAAGAGAGAAAAACAAGAAGGATGGGACTTAATAACCTAAAGCTATTAGACAATTAACTCCAATAGACAACTGATAATTAATTAAAGCTATTAGACAATTAATTTCAATATGCAAATGGCCCAGAACTTATAAAAGTGTGAGATCCTGTGACCAGTTGTCCATTTTGTGACCATTTTGGTTCATCTTGGGTGCAGCCCTGGCTGGGCTCTTGTGCTCCCAAGGTGGATCCATTGAGGTCTTTTGATAAATCCCCATTTTATTCTTTAACTCTGTTCTAGGTCAGCCTTTACAAGGCATCAATAGTGTGCAAAGTTGTCTCCCAGCTCCCTGGTGGCACTCAGGGTGTAGCTCAGCCAGGTTTAGTTCTCTCCTGTGTCTGAGCCCATCCCCAAATCCCTGCTGGCTCCCTCAGGGTGGGTTTCACTCTGTGCAGGATGCCTGTGGGAAGGACTCCCCACACATCCAAGTGTGCAGAGCTGAACAGCTCATCACTTACCTACAGAGCTGAACAGCTCATCACTATTAATGGCCTTTACACCTCTCATTGAGCTTCCCTTTTATGGAGGTAGGAGGTAAATTAGGTAATTTACCCAAAGCAATGTGGGGAAATTGGGACATGAAATTGTACCTGAGGAGTCATGGACCATTTAGGACCACCTTGTAGCTGTGACTGAAAAAGGTCTGTTTTAACATACCAGGACACAGTCTCCAACCTGAGGAAGTAGCTTGCCAAGAAACCTATCCAAGTTTTGTGCAGAATTAGGTGGAATTGCTCTTCTCAACTTCGGTTCACCAGCTCAGCTGTGAAAAAATATTTTCTACTGTCAACAGTGCTATTCATCGTTGAGCAAAAAGCTTTTGGAGGCTCATTGCTTTCAATATTCAGGTAGGTTATGATGCTAAAAGGAATTAGAGTGCTCCAAATATGCTGTGGCTACCTGCTCCCTCCTCCCCAGGCAGCTCTGTTCTCCAGTCATGTACAATGGATACCCCAACCTCCCAGCTGGGTAACAACCTTCCCCCCATAATATTAATTAACCTTTGGGGGCCTGGGGGGTGTCAGAACCCAGAGTTTTGGGTAATACCCACACCTGTTCTGTAGTATTACAGGATTCCAGAATGTTTAGGTTGGAAGGGGGTTTAAAGACCATCTCATTCCACCCCAGAAGACCAGGCTGCTCCAAGCTCCATCCAGCCTGGCCTTGGACACTTCCAGGGATGGGGCAGGCAAAGCCTCTCTGAACAACCTGTGCAGGACCTCAGTTCCCTCACAGGGAAGAATTTCTTCCTAATATCCTATCTATATCTAAATATCTCATATTCCTCCATCTCCTGTCACTCCATCCCCTGTCCAAAGCCCTCTCTTTGGAGCCCCTACAGGCACTGGAAGGGGCTCTAAGCTCTCTTCTCTTCTCCAGGCTGACCAAGGCCAGCTCTGCCAACCTTCCCTCACAGCAGAGCTATCCCAGCCCCCTGAGCACTCCTGTGCCTGGATTTGCACCCAGACCCCCGCAAGGCTGAGAGGTCAAACTCAGTTGGCTCTCACTTTGTTTGCACCCCATTTTACCCCCTTCCCCCCTCTCCTCTGTCCCTCCCGTTCTGTCCCGCTGCCCCGGAGCCGTGTCCGGGGACCCCGCCTGCCGTGCCCCTCACACCCTCCTGTTTTCTAAGGCAAACAGGAGGAAGAGGATGGCTACCAGAAAAAGCGGATTGAGAAGGGAAGTCGAGCAGATACATCCCAGGGGGTCGAACTCGCATTCGTATGGGGATAGTTTTTCTGAGTCGGGGGTTATTTGGGCGAGTCAAAAGTTCAGTGCAGTTAGGAGGATGCTTAGGGTCAGTGATAGGGCCAGTGTGAATAGGGTTATGTTTATTACTCCTCTCTGGGATTAAACCAGATTCTAAGGGTTGGAAGTCGATTGTAGTTAATACACTAGAAGAGCAAGATCCTCTATAAGTAGGGGGTGCGGGGGCCCGGTGGCGGTGGGAGGGCTGCGGCGGCGGTGCCGCCCGGCTGCGCGGGTGGGATTTTCCTGCTGCCGCCTCTCTCTGCCCCCGCTAGGCGGCTGCGGGCGTGCGGGAGAGCCCGGAGCGGGGAGCGAGAGCAGGGGAGAGCCAGGAAAAAAAACGGGGGGCGGGGGGGGGGGGGAACCGAGCTGCTGAAATTTAAGGAGAGGACGGAGCGGCAGCGAGGCAGTGCCGGGGTCGCTGCTCTCGGCCGCAGCAGCCACAGGGGCTGCGGTGCCAGCGAGGGCGCCAGGCCGAGCCCGGGCACCCGCGAAGCGGGGCCGCCCCACGAGCATCCCGGCGGCAGCAGCAGGAGCGGCCCGGCCCGGCCCGGCCCGGCCCGGCCCGGTGAGTGTGCTCAGCACCGCGGACAGCTCCGCGCCCCGCGCTCCGACTTCGCGTTCCGGGCTCGGAGCTCCGCGCTCCGGGCTTCGTGCCCCGGCTCCGCGCTCCGCGGTACCGCGCTCCGCAGGCTGGGCTCCACGCTCCGCGGCGCTGAGCTCCGTGTCACCGCTCCGAGCTCTGTGTCACGGCTGCGAGCTCCGCGCTCCGGGCTCCGTGTCACCGCTCCGAGCTCCGCGCCGCTCTGCCCCGCGCTCCGCGGGCACAGCTCACAGCGCTCCGCGGGCACAGCTCACAGCGCTCCGCTGCCCCAGCCGTGCCCGGCGCCGGCTGCCCGCGCTCTCTGCTGTGTGTGCTGCCCCTCTCTCTCCAGCCCAGCGGAGTTGAGCGCGGAGGAAGCGGCGGAGGGAAGGAGGGAGCCGCGATTGCCGCGCCGCGGGGTCTGCCCGGCCCGGCCGCGGGCGAGGGGAGAGGGGGTCTGTTGGTTGTTTTTGGGGGGTGGTAAAGGCTGCCTGCACTTTGTGCAAGTTCCTTTTGTGGCTGGAATGAGATGGAAGAAATTTGGCTCTCGGCACCTGCGTCACACGGAGACAGTTCGTGGGGGGAGGAGGCTCCTTGCTGCATCCTTGCAGGCAGCGCTGGGGGCTCATTCACACCCTGTCCCCGCCAAAGCCGGGCTCCATCTCTCCTTCCCAGCCCGCTGCCTCCCTTCTGCCCACGACTCCCCCTCCCCGCGGGGGCAGCAGCATCCCCAACTCCGGGAGCTGGGAACGAACCCGAGCAGCCTCTCCATCCCTCCTTCCCTGGATGCTGTCGGCGAACGCGAAGCCCACCCAGGCTCTGCCGAGCCTTAGCCGCGGCTTTCTGCTTCAATTCACCAAAGTTTGAACGCGGTTTTTGCCTGCTCAAGCAGCAAGGCTGCCTTTCCGGAGGAGAGCTGAGCCCTGGAAGAGGGGAGAGCTTTGGGCTGGAGGATGCTGCTCCCTAAACCTGAGCACTGCTGCGACTTTCAAAGGCAGGGAGCGGAGCCTGCTTGGCCAGGTCACGGCTGGCGGAGGGGTGGATGGAGCACCTGGAGGAGGAAGGGACGCCGAGGGCGCGTCTGAGGAACGCATTAATTAGGCGAGCCTCATTAGCAGTCACCTGCTGTGGCTTCTGACAGAATCCATCCAGCCGGAGAGGCGGAGAAGGCTGAGCCCAGTGCGGGGATTCTTCCTGGAGCGGCAGGGTGCTCGATGGAAGGGAAGCATCCCTGTGTCCTGCCGTCCTGGCTGGAAATGGGCTGCACCTCGCCTCTTTAGGCTCCTGCCTGTGTTTGGGCTGAGCAGCTGAGAGCAGACATCTCCCATCAAGGAAGGGTCACATTTGGGCATTGGTTTCTGCATCCCTGAGGGACGTGTGTCTGCAGGCAGGGAAACTGAGGAATGGGCAAGAGGAGGAGGCTTGGCAGGCAGGCAGGAGGCTCGGAGGGGCTTTACCTGCACCCTCAGTGGAGCATGAGGGGTTTCTCTGAATCTCAGGTGCTCACAGCAATGAGCCACAAATGCCTGGGTTTGTACAAGGCTGGGTGGGGGAGAGGGGCCCCGGAGCACTGCCAGTCCCACCGGGTCCTTCTCCCCGCGATGTCTGCCTGGGAGCTGGGCTTCTCCTGCAGGGGTGGATCCATCTCTAGGACCACGGAGCCAGGAAAAGCCCTGCTGGCTGCTGGGGCTCGTGGTGCTGGTGCTGGGTTTGGCTGCGAGGCCTGGCAAACAAGGATGAGGAGGCAGCTTGTTTCTGGGCTGAGACTGAGGTTTCCCCTGGGTTCAGGGAGTGAGGGAAAGGCTGGGCTCCCATGTTTGTGGGGCTGTTTGTGGGGTGCAGAGCCCTGCTCTGCCCTGCCCTGCCCTGCACCCCAAAGCTGCTCCCAGCACTCGTCAGGTGGATTTGAGCATCAGCAAGGTGAAGCGGCAGGGACAGTTTGTCACCATGGATCTCGTGCTGTTCTCCTGATGGTGGTGCTCCAAGCTCCCCAATCCCCCTAAACCAGCTCAAAACTGTGTTGAGAAGTGGGAACCAATCCTATGGGAGCCTGACAGAGCTGCAGCTCTGACTGCTTCACCCACGGCTCCTGGGGGGTAACAGGCACCCAAACCTGCTGGGCTTTGGGGGGGTTCAGCTCCTGCCCTGGACAGGGTGTCTGTGGGGTTCCCAGCCTCTCCTTGCTGCTGTTCATCTTGTCAGAGCCCTCAGCAAACGCAATAAAACCAAAGAAAAAGGCTAATTAACAAGTACAAGCATGTAGGGTGTAAAGGAGATGTTTAACCTTATTATATAAACAAACATAAAGGAGACATAAATTAGGCAGGGGAAGAAGTCAATTCATTGATGGAACTGCCCAGGCAGAAGAGATAAAGGCAGCAGGAGGCAGCTGAGGGACAGGGACAGAGCCTGGAATCCTCTCTGCTGTTAATTGTGCCACTAATGAGAAACAAAATGTCAATGGGGTTAGATCCTGCTCCATCCCTAAGGTGGTCCCACAGCCAGGGTCAAAATCCCAGTGAGGGTAAATCTGGGCCTGTTGGGTGCTCCCAGCTGTTGGGCTCTGTTCTCTCAGCCCAGTTTCTGGCTGGGGTCACTGGGAGGTGGCTGCTGAGTGCCATGGCTGTAACTACCAATATTAAAATCTGACCACTCATTGGTTTGATCACAGCATCTCAGAAAACCTACTTCTTCTCAAACCACCAGTGCTAGGAGCTCAGGCTCTCTGCACCCCCTGTTTGACAGCACCATTGGTTCCTGCTCTCCCCCCACCCACCCCACTGCTCCAGAAATAAAATAAATAAATCAGAAGGGATGGGGATAGCAAATGAAAAAATAAAATAGAAAAGGGAGGGCAGGTTCAGCAGGTGTCATTTGTCTGTGTCCTGTTCTGGAAGGGGTTTTCCCCTCATCAGTCTCCTATCCCACAGGGCAGGTCCAGTCTGCCCTACAGATGTGCCTGAAATGAGCCCTGGGATGCCCAGCGCCATCTCAGCTGACTTTCAATCCAGGATTTTCCCTGTTGGCTGCCACAGCCCCAAGGGAGGTGCTTCAGCTGGGTTCCATTGGCATTGAGAGGGCATCTCCCCTCCATCACCCCTGCCTCACCTAGCCAAAGGAATGTCACTGAGCAGTATTTCCCATTGGGAAACAGTCAAAGGAACAACCTTCTTGGCAAACTCTCAGCACCAACCATCCCACCCTCAGGCTGAGACTCCTCTCCTCCTGTGCCTTCCTATTTCCCCCAGCTTGTTGTCTTCATCCCAGAACCCAATTTAATTTTCCCTTTATAATTAGCCATCACAATTTCTCCCAGCAGCTCCTTGATGAGCCCCAGGTAATTGTTTGGTTCTTTCCCTCTTCCCCCCCCTCTTTTATTTTCCTTGCTACTTTTAAATGTCAAAGCCTGGTATTTCCATAATTCCCATGCCCAGGGTAGGAACCTTGGCAAGGTGCTGGCAGCAAAGCTGAATCCTGGCTTCCAGCAGCTGCCTTCAGTAAAACACAGCGCTGCCTTTAACCAGCCACCATGGAGAGCTTGTCCTGCTGGCACATCTGGGATGGCAGAGGTTGGGAGACGATGAGCAGGTGGGGGATCAGAGCTGTGGGATGGCACATGTTCCATCTCCTCCTTCTCCTCTGTGGGTTATCAGAGCTGTGGGATGTGCCATCTCCTCCTCCTCCTCTGTGGGGTTTGATGCTCTGGGGCTGGGCACTGCCAGATATACTGGTGGAAAGCTAAATCCTCCCCTCATGCTCCCTGGGGTGGCTGGGGCTTAGGAAGGGGTCTGGATTCCCCCAAAATCATCAGAAAAAGGACAGTAGAAGATCCCTGCTGAGGTCCCTTTCCCTAGGAGGTCTGGTAAGCAGAGATCTTCATCCAGACATTGTCCTGCTGAGCTGTTTGGGTTTGTGGGCAGCTTAACCCAGGACATGCTAGAAACCATCCAGCTACAACCTCCCCAGCCTCCCTGCCTCTCCCTTCCCTCTCTCTCTCTCTCTCTCAGCTTTATTGCCAAATAAACCCTTTTGGGAGGGATTTCTGCTCCCCACCTCTTTCCTCAAGGTGCATGGAGCTCCAGCAGGTCACCATGGGGAAGATCAGACCTGGAGCCTGTTGCCAGCCTGTGGTGGTGCGGATCATTGCTAGAGAAATTAGCCAGGAGTGTTCAACTGGCACCTGGGTTGATGTGGGATGTTCCTTTGGGCCAGCCAGAAATCCCTGTCCTGTTGGAACCACAAATCCCACACACTTTGGGCAAATGAGATGCTTGTAGCTGCTCCACGTGTAGGAAATGGTAATGGCTGCTCTCCTGAAGGATGGTTTGGCAGAGGTGAGGGATTTGCTCTCTCCTTCCCCTCCGCTCATGAGAGCCATCACAGGAGGGAGAAATCAATTCAGCTCTCTGTCCTTCATCCCTAGGGCAGCTCCCTGCTCTTTCCCTGCTCCTTTGGGGAGAATGTCCCCCTTGAGGGCACACGGGGCTGGAGGCTGGGGTGCAGCTGGAGGGGCCTGGCAGCAGAACTGCTCCCCTGGGTGCTGATATCCCTCTGAAGTGCAGAAATCCCCCCAGGTGGAAGGAAAAAGCCTTGCCTTGGCCTCCTGGCATCCTGGGAGCCAGTGTGGCCATGTCCCAGGGGAAAGCTGCTCTGTTTGCCTCAGCTGGAGCTGCTGTCATTGCTGTGCGTGGCCTGGCTGCCTGGCTTGGGGCATTGATTGCCCACTCAGTACTGGTGCATTTGGGCTGCTGGTGGAGGGAGGAGGCCCTGGGGGGTGGCTGTGCCCACCAAGCCAGCATGGGAAGGGCTGGGCTTGGCTCTCCTCTCATGCTAGCATGGGAGGTGACCCTGAGCCCTGCCACACCATGCTGGAGCAGGATGGAGGAGCTGCAGCAGGAGCAAGGCATGCCCTGGCTCACACAGAGGTCCTCATGCTGGGTCTCCATCCCCATCGTGTTCCCAGAGCTGCATCCCCAGGAAGGAGATATTTCCTAGGGAAACCCTTGAGCCATTCCCTGATGGCTCCTTGGTTTTGGCTGAAATCACGTTAGCCAGCAGAAATCACAAAAAATGGGGAATCCTGAAGTGCGATGTTTATTTTCCTCCCTTTTTTTTGGGTTTTTTTTTTTTTTTTTTTTTTTTTTTTTTTTGGGTGGATGAGTCTCTAATCCCCGTGGGGTTTTGCAGCCTCGCTTGGCTGATCAGCACAGTCAGGAACAGGTCCTGTCGATGGATGGAGCCCATCGTGTCCCTGCTGGATAACCGGGGACGAGCAGGGAGCATCGCCCGGGGCTGCTCGCACTGCGGGCGGCTCCGCTCCCTGCGCACAGAGCCTGCCCGGTAATTAACATGCAGATTGATTGGATTCGATCTGCTTGCTGTCCCCTGGGCGAGCCACGGACATGTTTGTCGGGGGGGATCGGTGTCCTGCCAGCCCCTCACCTAAAGCGCGCTCTGCCCGCAGAGAGGCTTAAAAGAAAATCCCTCTGCAAAGCATCAGCATTAAGCTCGTCTTTAATTACGCAGCTAATTTATTGCGTAGCGCCAGTAACAATGTAAACCAGGCGAACGGCTGCGAGATAGCGCGCCGAGAATTGCCTCGTTTGGTAAATAATTTTAACCTGAGTAATTATTTCCTGCAAGGGGGAGGATGCTGGGAGCACCCTGGGGGCTTTTGTGGCCGCAGGAGGGATGAGCTGGGGGTGTAATTCCTCATTAATTACTGGGTCTGACAGGCACCCATCACCGCGGGCACCCCAGGACAACCCCGGGCTCCCCGCGGGTGCTTTCAGTGCTGCCCTGGGAAGCCACTGGCAGCACTCCTGGGCACAGGTTGGTTGGTTGGTTAGTTGGTTTTCCTTTGGGTTGTTTCCGATTTTTATTCTTTTCCTCTCCAATTTTAACCCGTCTGCCTGCCATACTATTAAGGCAGCATCCCCTTTTGCCAGCCGTGCTTAATGAGGACTAATTGCAGTGATGAAGGTGCGGGGCTCTGCTCCTGCTCAGCATCCCTGCTGCCTGACGCACCCTAAACTCCTCCAGCTGCCTCATTTTCTGTAGGAAACCTGCTTTAGATGGAGCTGCTCCATTTGTGTTTCCCCCTTGTGCTCCTCTCCAGCTCATCCTGCTCTCCCTCCTCCCCCGGCTCCATCTCCGCTCCATCCCAGCCCTCCCCGGCTCCATCCCCGCTCCATCCCAGCCCTCCCCGGCTTTCCCCCTTGCTCTCCCTCTCTCCGAGCCTTTGTTTGCCCCGGGGCTCGGTGTAAAAGCGCCATTGATGCCACTGGGCGCTGATATGAACAGAGTCTCTCTCCGGCTCTCCAGATGGGCACCCCGGCTCAATCCGCGTCCTGTTCTCCACTGGGGAGTGACAATGAACTCGGGCGGCACTGAGAGACGGAGAAAGGGCTGCTCTGTGCTCCGGGAGACAGCCCTGTCCCCGCGGCCAAAATAACTCCACTTGTTTTATTTATCAACTCCGGGGGCACGGGCTGTGAGTGGCATACAGATGTTGCCACAGCTGGCTCTGCCAGCCTGACGTGCCTGGGACTGGTCCCGTGTGGAGCAGGGGATGCTCTGCAGTGTCCGTGCCTCGGCAGCCCCTGGAGGGTGTTTTAAAATAAAACTGAGGGTATTTCCATGGCCAAGGGGGCTCCAGCTCCAATATCCCGACCCTCAGCTGGCCTGGCACCCCAGTGAAGCTCACACAGAGCCTGGGCCAGCTCAGCTTCTGCTCAGCAGCTCCAGAGTTTGCAACAGGGAAGTCCTTATTCATGGTGTGTGTACACACCCAAAATGAAAGGAGAGGTGATGGAAACTGAAGTGATTTTCTGCTGCTCCCTCCCCTCACTAACGCAGCCTCCCTCCTTCTCTTCCTCCCTCTCTCACTCTGCTCTCCCACGAGTGAATTGGATTAGTCACCTTCTTAATTAACTGTGCTGGTGTGAGCTCTATTAGGTATTAAATGTTTGTCACAATCCAATTTCAGAAATCCATCCAGCAGGGCAGGGTTTGGAGGCACTGGGTGGCTGCAGCTCCCACTCTGGGGCTGGAGGAGATTGGGGGGGACTGGGGGTGTAACCCCACCCTCAGCTTCTGGATACCCCACAGGCTCGTTTTGCCCTTGGGAAAGGTCATCCCAGCCCTCCCAGTAGGCACAGACACAAAGCTGGCACCCCAGGAGAGGCAGAGCTGTCCCCACGCAGCCCCAAGCCCCAGAGATGGAAATCAGGTGGGAGCTGGGTGTGAATCCCGGCTGGAGCTGTGCTCCAGGGCCCTGGCAGCAGCACTGGGGCTGAGCTGGGTGAGCCCAGCCCTTTGAGGGATTTGGGCTGCCCTGCTGAGCCCTGCAGGCCTGCAGGATGCTGTGTGGGGAGCTGGCATCAGCATCCCCAGCAGCCAGGGCAGGGCTCCTTTCAATGAACACCACACTGGCAGTGAATGAGCTTGAGATGCTGCTGTAGAGCCAGCCCAGCTCCTGAGAATGGGCACAGCTCATCTCCTGCAGCCCCAGCACAGCCCAGGCCCCTCTCTCAGGGCAGGGGTGTCCCAGGCTCCCCAGCTCATCCTGTGCCTCCATCACTGCTCAGCTCTTTCATCTTTGTCTCTCAGACAGCTCCTAATCCATAACAAACTTTCACCTCTCATCTCAGTTCCCTTAATAGCCTCTGCAGAAGGACTTTATTAAAGCCTGGTGGAAGCTCTGAATTCATTACAGCTCCTTATGCTCCACCACACCTGCTTTGCTGCTTCCCTGGGGTCAGGGCTCTGCTGGTTTATGTGGGCCCTAAGGAGCACTTGGGGTTGTTTCTTCCCAGCCCAGATTATTATTTATAATTTTTATGTCTCTGTTAATGATGTCTCATTCATTATTTATTATTTTAATTGAATTTGTTTTCTCCCTGCACTAAATGGTGAGGCTCACTGGCCTCCTTTATGTGTTCTGTCACAGAGGAGATGAAGCACTGACTGGACAGGTGGGCACAGCATCATTTTGCATAGTAAATTCTGTGCTGTTCAGCATTTTGGGTCTGAAAAAAGCCTCTTGAGTGAATCCTGTAGGTACCCAGGGGGTCACACACCTCATTCCTGAAGTCCTGATGGAGGAGACCACCGTGGGGAGCACCACATTTGCAGTAGTGGCAAAACACCTAATCCCTTTAAATTCCTCCTCATCGATTGTGGCTTTAGAGCTGAATCACTCACTCAGAGGCACAGGAGCTCCCCATGGGCAGTGCAGTGACAGCCTGGGGCCCTCCAGCAGCACAGCAGGCTGCTCCTCACTGCTGTCTCTCCCCTGCATCCCTGACTTCCAGCCTGAAATGGGGATGTTTGCCCAGCCCCAGGCAGGAGGAGCGGGATGCAGGGGCTGATGGGCTGGGGCACTGCCTTGGGAAGCAGCTGGGAGGGTTTGTCCTCCATGGGGGCAGCCTGGGAGAGGCTTTTACAGGTTCCTCATGTCACACATCACCCTCAGGCGTCACATCCTCCATGCAGCCCTGCCTCCCCTCTGAGGGGGGATGGAGGGCTTTGGGGGTTATTGATTCCCAGAGCAAGGAACCTGCTGCTCTGCTCTGCTCTGGAGGGCTTTTTCCTCCCAGCAATCAATGGAATTGTGTTTATCATTTGACCTGGACAAGTGTTTCACTGATGCAAACAAAGCTGGGCAGAGGGATGGATGGGGGGAGAGCAGATAAGGAGGGTTGGGAGAGGAGAGGCAGTCATGAGCCGATGAAAAGGGTAGAGATAAGGAGCAGCCCTGCCTTTCCCTGCTCAGGAGAGCAGGAATGGGGTGGGCACCCACCTTGAGCTCTGCAGGGCCCTGTCAGGCAGGGGCTGGTGGGCAGGGGGACATCACTACCTGCCTGCCCAGTGCCATGGATCCATCCAGGCAACTCCTCAGAGAGCACAAAGTTGATTTCCTTAAATTAGCAGGAGAAGGAGTGATGGGGGCAGGTTTCCATAGAAATGGGAGCTGGAACAGGCACTGTGAGCCCTGGCAGGGGTGATGCTCTGCCCTGCCCCTCACTGCCAAGGGAGGGCTTCTCCCTGCAGCTTTCAGTGTATTAATTCAAGCAAAAATTAATCTCTTTGTGATGGAGGTGTTGTTATTCCTGATGCTTTAGCAGATTATTTCTTCTTCCTGCATAGTTTGATTTATGCTGTAAGATCCTCAGGAATGACAAGAGGCAAATGCCCAGCCTCAAAATGTTGGGTTGGCAATGAGAGCAGGCAGTGGGCTTGGAAAAAAGAGCAGTTTCAAATGTCAGGGGAGTTGGTGTGATGAGGATGTGGTTAACAGAGGGCAGCCAGGCCAGCAGGTTAATGTGCCTACCCTTTGCAGAATGAACCTGGGGACATTTAATGACTCTAAAGAGTGAGGGCTGGGGTTTACATCTGCTCTTTAAAAAGCCAGTTAAATCCCAGGCAATCTCTCACTCACCATATCCCAGCCTCAGCCCTTGTATCCTCCTGGGCAGGAGCAGAGCTGCCTTTGACTCCATCCCAGTGTAAGTGCAGGAGAAACCCTCCCGGGGGTTAAAATTAAACTGGGGTGAAAATTCCTGAGGGATCCCATGAGGGCAGAGCAATACCCAGCTGGGAAAAGCAGATTTATAACAGCACTGGTGGGGACACTGTCCCAGCAGCACCAGGAGCACCATGAGGGAGCTGGGGAAGGTGGGTGTCCCCACAGAGCTGGGACTGGGACAGCAGCGCTCCTCCCTGCCCCGGGCCGGGCAGAGCAGAGCAGAGATGGAGCTGCTGGTGCCCCGGAAGAATGAAGCATTGTGCTGGCTGTGCAGCAGCTGCAGCAGGGATGGAGTGCTGTCCCTGCATCCCGCACATCTGGGCGCTGCTCACCGCTGCCCAGCTCCCTCCTGTGCAGCCTGCCTGGGTGTGAGGGCATTTCAGGGGGAAATCAGCAGCCCATGGGTGAGCATCCCTGCATTTGCAAGCCTGGCCCTGCCCCGGGGATGTGCTGTTCTCCCACACCAGCAGGGTTTGGCACAGGGTGATGCTGAGTGCACTCAGGCCAGGCTGCAGAGCATCCCTGCCTTCCTCACCCCTCAGCGCTGCTTTGAGGCCATCCAGCCCTGAGGGGACCCCCAGGCACCCCCATGCTGGGCAAGGATCCCACCCACACCCCAGCAGGACAGAGGGACCCCCCAAAGCACACACAGGCAGTGCTGGCACCCCATCACTCCACATACAGCCTGTGGCACCTGGCCCTGGTGGCTTCTTGATAAATCACTGCCCGGCGTGGGTGGGTTGGTGTGACCATGTTCATGGCGCTCTCAGGTTGAGGGAAGAGATGATGATCTGACTCCGTGTTTCAGAAGGCTTGATTTATTATTTTATGATATATATTACATTAAAACTATACTAAAAGAATAGAAGAAAGGATTTCATCAGAAGGCTAGCTAAGAACAGAAAAAGAAGGAATGATAACAAAGGTTTGTGTCTGGGCTCTCTGTCCGAGCCAGCTGGCTGTGATTGACCATTAATAAAAACAACCAACATGAACCAATCACAGATGCACCTGTTGCATTCCACAGCAGCAGATAATCAATGTTAACATTTTGTTCCTGAGGCCTCTCAGCTTCTCAGGAGGAAAAATCCTAAGGAAAGGATTTTCCATAAAAGATGTCTGAGACAGGTTGGCACTGGCAGCTTTAGCTCCCAAGCCTGCAGGAGTTTGGGTCCCACAGCCCCCCAGGCAGGCAGGGCTCTGGTTGAATTTTGGCACCCCCAGCCCATGGGACAGCCCTGCATCATCCTAATGTGGGATCCAGGGTATGGACTGCACATCATTTCTGACCAATCCTGAGGTGTTTCCCCAACCTAGCAAGAAAAAAAAAAAAAAAGAAAAGAAAACAAAAAAAGGCAGCAGGGAGCCCAGGCTGGCTCCTGGAGGTGCAGGGAGCTGGGGCAGGCAGCACATCCCTCTGCTCCTGCTTCTGCCAGGGGCCCTGCAGAGCTGCCCCAGAGGAGCTGCTGAGCTTCAGCCCAGCACGAGCTCCCTTCCTCCTAAAATAAGTGTATTTGGGGGATGCCACAGCACAGAAAGCAGCAGGCTTCATCATTTACCTGTTCAGTGCCAGCACTGGGCTCACATTAAACAGGACTCCAACAGACTTAAATCTCTGGAGTACAAATTGACCCCAATCTGGGGATGCTTTCTTCAAAATTATTTTCCCTTTCAAGTCCTTTTTGCCCATGAATGTGTGCACCTCTCTACCCAAAGTGGGGAAAAAAATCTGTTTTATTTTTAGGGAAAGGCACTGGCTGCAGCCACATCAGTTGCTCTGTGTACCTGGGCCCAGCCATAACTCACAGTCCCAGAGGGAACCTGCCTCCCCAACCCCAGGCAATTAGAATTTGCCTCTCATCCCCATGTGCCAGGGTCCTTTATCCCCACTAATCTTTTATCCTCTCTTGTTATCCCCTTTGGTGTCTAATCCTCTCTCAAATCCCACTAAGCCGCTGACGTGGCTGTGCCCAGACCCAGGGATGAGCCCTGCATCCCAGGCCGGGATGGTTTGGGATGCTTTAGACTCTAACCTGTCACCAGCCAGCCTTATTAGGCTAAAAATTAAACTGGGCTGAAAAATCAGATTTTTGGGGGTATTTCCTCCTGAATCCTGCAGACAGCTGTAGAAATACATTCCTCACTTGGGCCTGATGAAAGTACTCACTCCAGGTGAGAGAGTGCAGCAAATTGCTGGCTTGGGCTCCACACTGAGGGTGACACCCCAATAATATGAGCAGGAAAAGGGAGCTTCTTGCCTTGCTGCATCTCCTGCAGGGCTTTGCAGAGGGGAAAGCTCCCCCTTGGAGCTGTTCTGTCCCAGCCCCGGGTCCAGCATGGCAGTGGCACTGCAAACTCCTGGGTACCAGCCTTCCCCTCCATCACCCACAGGAACCTGCATCCTTTCCTCTCCTTTCCCTTTTTTTCTCGTGGTCACTTGGAAATAAATTATTTAATGCAAAGATGGGTGGAGGGGAATGAGCCAGAATCATCCATTCATGACGTATTTGTGGTGTATTTGATATGGAAAGTGTCCCACGATGTCACAGGCAGCAGCGTTACTGCTCATTACTCGGCAATCACCCGTTAATTACTGTATTTCCATTCCCCGGCCTTCCTCCCTGCACCCCACAGCCTCATCCCTGCGAGGGACATTGTGATTGCCCCTAATGACGGTGCTGCAGCTGAATGCCAACATCCCCATTTCCCTGGGATCGGCACCACAGCACAGCTTCAGCCACAGCTACAGCCACCCTGAGTGAGTGACTCTGGGGCTTGTGGCTCCAGAATTGCTCCCCGGCATCCTCAGGGTGATGGGGGTGAGAGGAGATGTCCCCTGCTGTGGGAATGTTCCTCACTTGGGGCCACCAGATGTGGGATTAGCAGGCAACCCCAACAAGGGAAGAGATGAGGATCCTGACTCCATGTTTCAGATATTGTTTTATGATGTATATTATATTAAATGATGAAAATATATATGATATATTATATATCTAATATATTCTATTAATATATAGAATATTATAAATCATATATATTATATATGTTGATATATAATATATGATAGATAATATATATTATGAAAATGTATATTATATAGAATATATATGTTGATATATAATATATAATAGATAATATATATATGTAATATATATAATGTATATTATATAAAAATATATATTATATTATATTATATTATATTATATTATATTATATTATATTATATTATATTATATTATATTATATTATATTATATTATATTATATTATATTATATTATATTATAATTTATATCTTATATCTTATATATATTATTTCTATATTATATTAAATGATGATAATAAAGAAAATTATATACTAAAACCATACTAAAAGAATAGAAGGAAGGATTTCATCAGAAGGCTTGCCAAGAAAGAAATAGTAAAGAATAATAATAAAATCTTGTGACTGACCAGAAAGTCCAAGCCAGCTGACTGTGATTTGCCATTAATTAGAAACAACCACACGAGACCAATCAAAGATGCACCTGTTGCATTCCACAGCAGCAGTTAATTATTGTTGACATTTTTGAGGCCTCTCAGCTTCTCAGGAGAAAGGATCCTAAGAAAAGGATTTTCCATAAAACGTGTCTGACACCCTGGGCTGGCCATGGGGACACGGAGCTGTGGTGGCCCCACAAAGGCTCAGTGGGGTTTTCCCATCCCAGGCAAAGCCAGCAGGCAGGGCAGGGATGCTGAAATTGGGGTTTGTTTGGGCAGGAGGATGCTGCCTGAGCCTTTTCTGCAGCAAGAAGTAAAAGACAGCTCCCAGCATAGAAAATGAATTGAGAAGTCCTTTGGAAGTGCTTGCCATGGCATGAAGTACTGCTCCTGGTGGTTGAGATCCCTCTGTAAGAGGTGGGATGTGGGGGGAGGTGAGAAGAAACAGAGGGAAGGGTGGAATTCCCACAATTACAATTTCCAGGAGGAGTTAGCAGAGGTGCAAACCCAACCCAGCTGCTGAACCCCCCAAAAGGGGCCTGTGGGAGACTCAGGATGCTCCCCTTGCCCAAAACCCTCCCAGGGCTGCAAATGCTCCATCCCACCAGGGATGCAGGTGATGGCCATGGGGCCCTCCACCTTGTGTGCCACTCTGCTGGTCCAGAGGGAAGAGCCAGAGCATTTTTATACTAAAAAATTGGTTTTATTGAGGCTGAGGTTTGCTATACTCAGCATAAGGACTCAGTTGGGAGCCCAGGGTTGGGATTAGGGAGGCAGGGAGAAAATGAACCCCTGGAATTTCCCTTATTTGACCCCAACAGTGGGAGAGGTTTGGGTTTGCTGAGCACAGATGCAGGTTTTTTTGGCTGAGTTGGCAGCACGTGGCTGGCAGAGGGCCAGTCCCCAGAGCAGCAGCAGCAGCACTTTGGGGTTTCAGCCTTTCCCTGGGGTGAGCACAGCCAGCGTCAGCGCTAAAAAAAATCAAATGTGACGTGCCAGAGGTGTGAATCAGCAAGAGGAAAATTCCCTCCACTTGGGGAGGGAGAGCAGGCACAGAAATTACAGCCTGGACTCTGTGAGGGAGCTCTGAGTGGGGGAGTGGGAACAGGGAGGGCAGGGAGCTGAGGTGCAGCAATGGGACAATGGGGATGGCAGCTGATGATCCTCCAGGCTGGAATTGCAGCTGGGGAAAGCTGCCAGCCTCAGGATATCTCTGAAATGGGAGTTTGTCCCCCATCCCAGCGTCCTCTGCAGGGTGGAGCATCCCCAGGGGAAAGGATGCAGGAGGTTGGGTGTCTGTCAGCTGCAGTTTCTTAATATCTGTGCACAGAGCAAAGTCTAACCCAAAAATCAGGCAAAAAGTGCATCAGGGAGGGGATGCGCCCACAGTGGGGGGTGCTGAGCTCCTGCACCTGGTGCTCCTTCATCATCTTGCTCTCCAGCTCATCTTGCTGCGTGGGGAGATGGAGCTGAGGGCACAGAGGTGAGGCAGCAGTGGCTCCCAGGTAGTGCCTGATGGAGGCCAAAACAAGATTGATGTGTGGGCAAAGAGACAGGAAAGGGAGGCAGAGGTTAAGGATATAAATAGGTAGGGCTCTAACCAGGAGCACAGGGCAGAGGCTGGGCAGGAGAGACAGTGGATAAAACAAGGGGTGCCTGGAGGGCTGGGTCAAGGGGTGCAGGACTCAAATGAAAAGCCAGGGGGATAAAGGAGAAGCAGAATGAGAGCACCAGCAGGAGCTGAAGGTCAGGGAGTGTGGTGCCCATGGTGCTGGCCCACTTGGCATCTCTGGAGGGCACAGAAATCCAATCAAACCCCAGCATGTCCCAAATGCAGCTCAGTTCCCCCACCAAGCTTTACTTGGCCTCCTGCTTTCCCAGCTATCTGCTCAGACATGAATTCTGTGCCCTGAGTGGCAAAAGCTGTTTGAAACAGAGCAAGAAGCTCCTTCAGTGCTCATTCCTCCCTTAATGGGCCCCTGGCAGGCTGCATCACCTGGCACCCTGAAAAGATGCTCCACAATGTGTCTGCCTGCATGCTGCTCTTGTTAACACCCATAATGAGGGTTCTGCTGGTTTTAGAATGGAGAAAATGCAGGGATGTCCTGGTGTTGGAAAGCTGGAGAGGGGCAGAGTGAAAAAGCAGAAAATCTCCTTTGGCATCTCCTGGATGAGCAAATCTCCCCTGACACAGCTGCTCCATGCCCAGCTCTGCTCTTGGCTTGCTCCCCTCTCTCCCTGCCACTGGTAGGGGATTAAATGCACCTTTTACACCTTTTACAGAAAAAAAACCCACCTTGATGATTCTTTGCTCTCCCCCACACCCATCAGGTGTCCCACAGGGTCAGATGCTGGTGAGGATCAGGGACAATCCCCTCATTCTGGGGACAGAACCCTGCAGGGACACCCATGCCCCAAGGACCTGGCAGCAGTCATGCTCCCCTCATCACTGGAGACAACTTTTTACAACCACTTGGATAAAAAGTAGTTTTTTACAACAGTTTTTACAACTTCTAGAAGCACTGAGTTGCAGTTCTGGTGTCTCAAAATAGGCTGTCATTAAAGTGTCAGCGTGGCAGGTCCCACTGGCTGTCAATTATTCTTCTTTATTGTATCAGAGGCACACAGTGAGAGGCAAAGAATGAAATAATCTGTGTGATACACTCCTCCTAGAGGTGGCAACTGGACTGTCCCTCACAAGATGCTGATGTCCAAGAAGAGTTGGTGATGTGAACCAGTCCTGCCCTGAGACCTGAAACTGTGTCCAGCTCATGTGGGGGACACAGGGACATTGCAGCAGTGTCACTAGCACACCTTCAGTGAAGGATGTACCCTCCTTCATCCCCAGAATTCTGGGACCTTTCTCCTTCCTTGCTCCAGCCTAGGATGCCTCTTGTCCATCCCAAGGCAGGGAGGGCCTTGGAGCACCATAGACCCAACAACTCCTATGCAGTTATTGAGAAAATAATTGAGAAAATGGGAACAACCAAAAAATAAATAGGAGAAGAAACATTTGAGGATTTTCTGTTATTTTGAGTCTTTTCCTGGGGAAAATAGGGAAAGAGGGGGCACCAAACACTGGGTTTGCTCACTGCTTCCCTCTCAGTGCTCTCCAGTGATACTGCTGGGATGTTTTCTTTGGAAACACTCTGGAATGGGATTGTGCTGCATGAAAAATCATCTCCTGTTGGCTCTCAGTCCTGGAGCAAGCTCTTGTTGGGATGGTTTTGTCTGGCTGACACTTGAGGTTTGGGACTTGGGGTTTTCCTTCGGATCCACTGACGCCAAGGCTCTGCTGGGCTTGCTAAAAATAAGACAGAAATGTTAAAAAGTCACTTTAGCTGACTCAAATATTTTATTTTTTTAAATTCATCTTTTATTTTTATTTTAAAATTTAAAAAAAGGCTCTGTTCAAGAGGCTAAGGACTGGATGGCTCACTTAGGTTGTTTTAATTAATCTGTATCAGCATCCCCTTTATCTCTTAGGACTCTTACTCCTGGTCCTGCAACCTCTCCATGGAGTGAGCATGGCCAGGCTTCCTATTTCATCCTATTTCATTCCATTTCATCCCATTTCCTCCTGTTTCATCCCACCCCATCCCAGGTCCCTGTCACCTCCTTCACCCTGGGGTGGTTTCTGCTGTGCTTGCTCTGGAGTCTTTGGGGTTCATTGCTATTTTTATTTTGCCCCTGAATTGGGAGGGTAGAGGGGATGTTTTGGGACTTGTTTTCCATTCAGTTTAATTCATTTTTAATCGGCTGGCAGCAGTGATTTGATACAGACAATCTTCCCCAGCTGAGGTTAATCAGGACAGAGCAAGCCTTTCACTTGCCATTATTTAGAGAGGCATTTTATAGAAATACTGTTAGAGAGGTTATTTAACCATATATTTGTTTTCATTGTGTACACAGCTTTTTTTCACGGGCTTCCTGGTATTTAATGCTGAGAGATTTTATTTATTTTTGTCATTTTGTCATTTGGAGGAAATTCAGGCCGGCCAAAGTGCCTGGGATGGATAGCCCAGGAGGCTGCAGTAATCTGTTCAGACCATCTGGGCTCCAGCTCCCAGAGCAGCCTTGATGGGGGCTGGAAAGCTTTAACAAGCCTCAGCCACATCAGCAAGGGATTTTTGTGAGGGATGGTGATGGAGAGATGCCCTGATGGGGATGGGCTGGCTCCTCTCAGTCCCTGCAGTGCAATCCTGCTCCCAGTGCAGCAGCAGGGCTCAGTCCCTGATGGGGCACACCAGGGCTGGAGGTTGGAGCAAAAATTAGATCAGAAGGTGGTGCCAGCCCCCAGAAAGGTGAAATTTAAACCGTGGAGCAGCCAGGCTGCAGAGCAAAGCTTCCCAGGCAGGGGGGAGCAGTGGGGGCAGAAGGGAGCAAACCCAGCCCCTTACACAGCTGCTGAGCAAATATTAATTTATTCCTACAGCCAGAGCTGTACATGGGCATTCTCAGGCCAGGCACATGCAGAAAACCACTTGTCAGCAGAGCCCCTGGGGCTGGTGCTTTAAAGGAAAGAGCAGCAGCAGCCCCTGGCACATCAGAGATGTCCCCAGCACGGGCAGCACCTGCATGGGGGTTTCTGTCTCATTGCAAGGAGCAAAGCTCAGTGTGGAGACACTGAATTATCCCTCAGCTCTGTAGCACTGCTGTAATTGAGCTGCAGTTAAGGGCTCCCAGGGGCTCTCCCTGCTCAGCCCAGCAGTTTGTGGTGTTCCTGCTCCTCACCGCATCTCCTTGGCTGCTCTCTGGGATTGCAAAGGATGGGTGGGAAAAGCTTTTCTGCCCCAGCCCCAGCCAAGAGGTGATGGATTGTGGGCAGTCTGCTGTCAGGGAGTGTGGGCTCAGGATCAGCCCCTCACAAGGGGCTCTGTGGGAGATGGTGCTGCCTCACCCCAACCCCAGAATTATTCACTGAGCTCACCAGAAGTTTCCGTCTCATTGAAGCTGGTGAGAGCCTCTGTGCTCTGCTGCCCATCATAGCTGTGTTTTACAGCTAGCAAACCTGTGTTTTCTTTTTGTTTGTAAAGCCTCCCAGATGTTCTGGCAGCAGCTGTGCAGCACAAACCTGCTAGCCAGGTTACTGAGGGTGTTGTTTTAATCCCAGAGTTGTTTTCCACCACGCTCTCTGCTTCCTGCCAGCTCCTTGCTCCTTTTATTTGGTACAAAACCCAAAGTGCCGGTGGCAGGTCGTGGTAGAGGAGCAGCTCCTCCACCTGCTCTCTAAGGAAATCCCAGGCTATGCTTTTTGAGAGGAAAACTGTGGGTATGGGTTAAACCCACAAGCCAGAAGAACCAGTCTCCATCCTCGTGCTTCTTCCCAATTTTTCAGTCCAATGTTTTCCCTTGATCCCAGGAGAGCTCACATTTCCTGCTGTCCTGGGTGGTGTTCAGCCTTTCCCAGGCTATTCCCAAGCTGTGGAGAGGCCATGGCTGGGTGTTTAAATGCTCTTCCCAAATCCCTGTGGGAATAGCAGGGCAAAGGTGCCCCACATCCCTCCCGGAGGGCACTGCCCGTGGTTTGCAGCAAGCTCAGCTCTGTTAAGGGAATGAAGCAAAAAAATAACAGGGAAGTGATGCTAAGGGCTTCATCTCCCTTTCTTTGGTGCCTTTAACCAAGCCAGAATTAGGGAAATTTCCCCCAGATTTTGCAGGAGGGGCACAGTGTGGTGCTAGGATCTGCAAGCTGCCTCTGCATAGCAGTGTGAAAATTTTACAAGTTTAATAGTAATAAAACGGTTATAAAAACAGTAATACAATTAGAGTAATAATAATTTGGACAATTAGGATTAAGACAATATGAGACAATAGGAACAAAGAGTTAAGCACAGTCCGGGTACCTTTTTCTGGGCAAAATAAGCCCGAGAAAGGACCCACGTTAACAGAGAATTAACCCTTAAAAGCAACAGCCTGTTACACCTCATACATGAATGCATAAACTCCATTCAAACACAGGATTCTGTCTGGTCAGTGTTAACTTCGTCCTCTGAATTCTAACAGTGCCTTTGAGGTGGGAAGAAGTTCGTTTCTTCTGATAATGGAGCAATAAATTCTCTTTCTCTAAAAGATTCAGGTGTCCTGTGGCTGCTATCTCGCTGCAAGTCCTTTCTTTAAAAAAAAAAGTATCCTGCATAGCATAGTTTATTTAACATTTTTTATAACCTGAAACTATTTTTACCTTTTTTATAACCTAAAACTATATTTAACACACCACTTAAGAGAATTAATACAGCATTACTTTCTAACACAACACATATAATATTCATTTTAATATTAGCGAAAAGCCAATCATAAAATCCGCATTTTTCACAGCAGCTCGCCGTGCCTTCATTGGAGCATCTCTCCCCTTGCAGAGCTCCCCAGAGGTGTCTGTGGGGATCTGCACAGCACGGGGGACACCCAGCCTGGCCTCCCTGCCTGTGCCTGCTCCCACACTGCCCTGGATTCATTTACAGCCTCAGTTTTCCCTCCCAGCCCTGCTAAGCCAAACAAGCACAAAATCTGATAAGCACAAGGTAGCTGTTCCCCCCCGAGGGATGCATTATTTATGGAGCTTATCGATTGTGGGAAACAACCCAGGGGCGTTCCGACACGAGCTACATCCCCTCTTACAGCAGCGCTGTTAATTACCCGCCTGCAGGGGTCAGGGATGCCAGGAATATCGCTCCCACCGCTGGAATATGGCACACATCTCCTGGAATATCGCTCCCACCTCTGGAATATCGCACTCACCTCCTGGAATATCGCCCCCACCTCCAGGAGCCCTGGGGATGCCCATCGCTCTCACTCACACCCACAGCCTGCATCACTCACGCCAGTCTGCCAGCCTCAGGACCCAGCATTGCTCCTGTGCTGTAAAGGGCTCTTTAGTACCTTCTTCAGCGTTTCCCTGCCTTGACAGTTCTTATAGGAAGCCATGAAGCCAGCTCTCAATCTTGGTGATGAACTAAGCAGCCAGAGCTCTCCAACGCTGGCGGTTTCCCCATCCTTGAGCAGATTCCTGACTCTCTCTGTAACCACTCCCATCTCTCAGTGTCCCCTCGAGGAGCAGGGGCACTGGAGCTGCTCGCAGGGCTCTTGTGCTCTGCTGGGTCAGGGTATGGCACAGTACCCAACCCCTCTGTGGCACCCTAAAGGGTCCAATCCACTCTAGGTCACTCAAGGAGCCTTTTCTCCCCTCTTAGTGCTGATGGAAAAGCTCCCAAGGGCTGCTCCTGTGCCCCCAGAGTTGCTTCTGGAAAATTAAGGAGGCAGGAATGGAGCAGAAGCAGATCTGGCAGCTCTTGGGGCTGGCACACAGCTGAAACTACAGTGACAGCAGCACCCAGGGCATCACAGAACAGCTCAGGTTACAAAGGACCACTGGGGTCATCCAGTCCAGCTCCCTGCTCCAGCACATCACTCATGATGTGTCCCAATGGCTTTTGAGTTTCGACAGAGACTCCACAGCCTCTCTGGGACGCGATGCTTTGTGGTGTGTCACAGACGTCTTTTATGAGAAACCCTTTCCTTAGGATTTTTCCTCCTGAGAAGCTGAGAGGCCTCAGGAACAAAATGTAAACAATGGTTATCTGCTGCTGTGGAATGCAACAGGTGCATCTGTGATTAGCCCATATTAGTTTGTTTCTAATTAATGGCCAGTCACAGTCAACTGGCTTGGACTCTCTGTCCAAGCCACAAACTTTTGTTATTCATTCCTTTTTTTTCTATTCTTAGCTAGCCTTCTGATGAAATCCTTTCTTCTATTGTTTTAGTATAGTTTTAATATAATATATATCATAAAATAATAAATCAGCCTTCTGAAACATGGAGTCAGATCCTCCTCTCTTCCCTCATCCTTGGACCCCTGTGAACATTTTCACAGTGCACCATGAGAATTTATGAATCCCTGTGACAAAACCACTTTTGCTAATGGCACACAGATATTCTTTTAATTGTAAAGGGTAAAAGGTCCGTAGAGCCATTGTCCTGAGCCAGGGATGGAAAATGAGGCAGGGTCAGGGATGCTCCTCTGCCCAGACAGGAGGTTGTTAGGAAAATTAATCCACAAACACCAGAGGTTTGTGTCCAAAAAGGAGACAGAGGAGTCCTTTTACTTTATTGGAACAAAGGGAGAGGCCATGGGGCATTGCCCTGGGATCTCTCAAATTTTTGGAGGATGCAGCCTCCTTTTATCCCAATTTCCCAGCCACATTTCCCTTCTTTCTTTCCCCGTTGGCTGAGGTACTTGAAAGGTTCAGACTCCCTGATATGCCTGATACCAAGGATTCCCCTCTCATGTATAACCCTCCCTTTTAACTTTTAATTGATATGGAATTTAGGGGTTTTTCTTTCCCATTGTTTCTTTCATCTTTCATTGTCTAATTTCATTTATCAGCAAACCTAAAGTTTATTTGTAAAGGCAAATATCTTTTTCCATTCATCAATCAGTGGAATCCTTCCCATTGTTTCTTTTATCTCCCAGTGCTGGTTTTATCTACCAGCAGACCCATATTGTAAAGACAAATCCACTATTTTTCACAAGGTGGAGGGGCACCACGGGCTGCAGGAAGTGGTCGTGCCCCATTCCTCATCTCGTGCACCAGAGATGAGCTGAAGGATAACAGAGAGATAACATCAGCAATTAGGGCTGCAATGGAGATGAGGAGCTGGAATTGCAGAGCACAGGGACGGGTGTAATTACCTGCTCAGGGCTGGTGCCGATCAGTTATAACATCACTGACCTGAGCCTCAGCTCCCACCCCAGCCCCCACTGCAGCTATGGTACTTCAGGGAGATGAGAACGGCTGATGGAGGAAGCAATAACAGCAAAAGGCTATAAAACCATAATGAAAAATAATTAGAATATAACCATTGGCATGGGGATGGTTAGGAATGCGGGGAAGGTGGAGGGAAGCAATGAGGAGCTTGGAGCAGGAGAAGCTGGAGATGGGGCTGATGGAGACACCGACCAGCCTGGATGGAGGTGCAGTTCTCAAAATTGTAATGGGAATAATTATGACTGTAATGGGATGGTAATAAAGGTAATGGAATCGTAATTGAAGAGGGGATGGCTGTAAAGGAGGAGGTGCAAATAACAGCCTTGTAAAGGAGATGATAAGAAAGATAATGGATGGTAATGGGGTTGTTGTTAAAGGTAATGGAGTTATAATGAGGCGATGACTGCAGCAGGTAGAAGGGGATGGTCGGTTTAACCGGGACTGTGGTGCAGAGAAGATTCTATTTCTGATTCATCCTGACAGGCTGTGCTGGAGGTGACCATGAGGCTAATAATAACTGAAGGGTCAATCCTGGAGACAAATGTAGGCATGCCAGGAGCGCGGCAGGACCACTGTCCCTGGAGAGGCGAATGGAGGAGCAGATCCTGGGCAGGAGGGAGGCTGAGCTGCAGCAAGGGCTACAAAACAGAGGAGAGAATAAAAGGCACTGTGACAAATCACCTGGGCAAGTCCTGCAGTGTTTGCTTAAGGGCCGGGCTGCCCTTCACATCTTGAACCGAGGAGACTGGGATGGGATGGGGAGAAGCAGCTGCTGGTGGCCTCATGCCCCCAGGAAGGGCAGCCCACCACAAGGACAGGGATGAAGAGCCACTGCAGCAGAGCTGAGGGTGATGGGGACCGCCTGGTGACCACAGGCAAGAATTGGGAAAGGCAGAGCTGGGCACAAAAGCGAGCACATCATCCTGCAGCAGCACAGGCACCCCCTGCCATAGGGGACAATGCAGAAAGCAGTTGATTTAATGCATCGAGGTGGTTGTTTTAAATCCTGTGTAATGAGACAGCTCTTCAGCTCCCCCTAAAGCTCAGCTCGAGGTCCCCAGCCAGCCCTGCAGGGCAGGTCGCTCTCCCAAGACTGCTTGCCACTCTCCACCAGCCCAGCCCCATCCCAACCAGCACCATTCCCCTTCCATGAGCCTGCTGCTCCGGCCAGAGGAGAAAATTACAAATTCATTTCACTTCACTTGCCCTTGACAAGCCCATGCCAGGTGTCACTTTCTAACCTCATTATCCTCCAGGTTCTTACACATTCATTCTTTAATAAAATCTTCCTGCACCGCTCCATTTTGGAGCCCTTAACTCCTGAAGCTGCCCCACTGCAGCCCCCAGCCTGCCCTGCAGTATTGGAAAACCCTGAACACTTCCAGGTTGGATTAGCTCTGGAAGTGCACCCAAGGGGAGTTCAGCAGGGCCTGCTAACCCCAGCACACCTGGCTGCTCTAAATACCCTGGCAGGTCTTCTGCTCTCTTCTGTTCAAACTGGACTCCTGCCCCGTGTAATCATCCTGTCCTAATTAGCTGGGTGCAGGGGAAGGCTGAAGCAAAGTCCACAATGAATCCCTTCATTTGAGCAACACTCTGGGGCTTTCCTCAGCTCTGCTCCTTCCTGTGCATTTCCTAAAGGGTTTTGCCCAGCCTTAGCATGGACAGCTCACTGGAGGTTGTTCTGCACCTTCCCATCTCCCATTTGTAGCTGCTCAGCTGCTGCTCTGTGCTCCCATTGCCAGGCCTCTGGCATCAGGGCCTCTTTTCTCTGTGTCTGAGGTCCCTGCAGACTCTTCCCCTTGTTCCTCGGGATGGATTGTTGTGGTGCTCCTCACACGGCCACTTTAAGCAATTGCCAACTTCCCTGTGCTCCTGAAGCCCTTGGATTACTTTCCCAGGGGCTGCTGCCTGATTCTCAGAGATTTTTGCAGCCCATTATCCTTACTCTGCTGTTTTCACTCCTTTTCTCAAGGCATTCTTGGCTCCGCTGTTTTGTGACTTATTTCCCCAAATCACCTTCCACTCCTTTCAGCCAGCTCTGCTCTATTATTCCAAATAAAGCTCAGAACAGCAGCTTTTCCAGCCATCCTCCTTGGAGAGGAGATGTTGCCCTAACACTCCCAGGGAGCTGAACAGCTCTGTCACTCACAAGGGAGTTTAAGATGCCATTTGCCACCAAGCTGGAGCTACTCTGGGTTTTAAGAGTCACCCACATCCACCCACCTCCTCCTTTTAACCCACATGAGCTCTGTCCCTCCAGTCTCACCTCTTTAATTTGCTGTTCCCAGCCCTTTGCTAACCTACAGACAAACACACCCCATTCTTGGTACATTTCTTTCCTTCATTCCTCACTTCTCTTCCCCAGCAACTCCTGTTCATCCTCCCAAATCCCTTAAATGCTATTTAAGCCCTAGTCTGAGCAAGGCCCTGTCTACCTCAGCCTTTGTATTTTGCCAGCATTCACACAGACATCACCCTGCTATTTTGCTTTCTCTTCCCTTTTCTGACCCCACCACCACATTTTTTTTCCTGCATTTTGTTGGCATTTCTCCTGTGGATAAGTGGCACCTCCTTGCTTTGGTAGCCTGTCAGTAGAACCAGGTGATTTTTCCTGCCAAGGTGATCCTGACCTCCCTCACCAACAGTAAAAATCCAGTGTCTCTCATCCTGTTGGTCCCCAACTCAAATATCCAGTGTCTCTGGTCCTATGGGTCCCTACTCAACCTGTGTCCATCAGCCACCTGTCAGCACATTTGACCCAGAGCTCCTCAAAATCTTTGGATTCTGCCCATTTCCAGCAGAAATTAAAAAACACAGCATTTAATGGCCTGAAGTACCATCTGCACACATCCAAGAAATATCCTTCAAATGCAAAGAACCAGGGAAATAAATAGGAGCCCTAACAGGAAAAAAAATATATTAGGGTGAGAAAAAATGAGAAAAGAAGAATGCTGGAGATTGCAGCAGCCTCAGAGATAACCCAGGGACATTTTTTATCACTAAAAGTCCATTTTCAGTCACAGATGGGACTTTTTTCTCTTAATCTCTTTCCCAACAGCAAACCATGAAGTTGCAATAACCTAAATCACCAAAGGACAAAGCAATTGCAAGTCCTTGCTCTGCTGGGCACTTGCCAAATCAAACTCTGCTAGATACAGGGGGGGAATAAAAAAAAATCACTGCAACAGGTCTCCCAAAGGGAAAGCAGAACAAGGGTGAGGGATGGGAGGGGAAATTGGGAGTGAAGCTCTGCTCCACTTCAGGATGAACTCGTGCACAGAGCCCTTAATGACTGACCTGCTCTGGCTGCCTGAGGAAGTTTGTAGAAAAACCTCCCATTTTTGTCATCCCCACAGGCTCCAGCCCTGGTAAATAACAAGTTGGAAACTTGGTGAGCAGTGCCATGTAATAGAAATCACGGGAGGCAATGGAGGTTTGAAGAGAAAGTGAAATAGCCAGCTCTGACATGGGAGGTCTGTGCCAGGAAAATGTCCCTTATCACCAGCACAGGGGAGGCCAGGGGATTAGCAGGAGTTTG
Organism: Melospiza georgiana; assembly: GCF_028018845.1. Classification (NCBI taxonomy): domain Eukaryota; kingdom Metazoa; phylum Chordata; class Aves; order Passeriformes; family Passerellidae; genus Melospiza; species Melospiza georgiana. The sequence continues at coordinate 5,499,441 of NC_080438.1, forward strand.
TACAAGGATTTCAGTAGATCAGGGTATTTGCTGCTTATTTTGGAAAAGAGCTGCTTACACTGCCTGATGGAGGAGGAAAACCTGAAAAAAAAAAAAATACAGCAGAGAAAAAAACCAGATAGAAATCCATGGTAATGCATGGGAAGGCAGCAGGACACAGAGCTGGAAAGGATCAATGGCTTGTCCAGCAGCCCTAGAATGAAGCATTTAAGGTGTTTGGAGACTGATTTCTCTCAGAGCTCTGCCCAGCCAGCCTGTGATGCTGCAGCAATACTATCCACACAGAGAAATGCCAGCCTGGGGGCTCCCACCACTATGAGCATCACTGGCAAAGCCCCTCCAAGGGATTGCCCTCCAGGGATGGCAAGATAGAGAACAAAAGCCTAAAAAATCATTATTCTGACCTGGTACTGGCTGCCAGAGGGAGAATCAGAGCAGGACTTTCCTTCCCATGGAGCAAGAACTGAACTCTGCCACCTGCTTCTCACTAAGTTCCCAGATTTGTGTCTTCAGGATCTCCAGGCACCTGCCAAAGCCCTCCCAGGCTCTGTGATAAGCCAGGGATGCAAACCTGGGTGTGTGAGGGGCTGTGCTGGCACCAGAGGCACTGGGGTGTCTGCAGCAGTGGGACCAGCTCCTGCTGCTGGTGGCACCATCCACGTTCTCCTCTTTGTCATCCATTTTCTCCCTTTGTCACAGGAACATTGCTGCCATCAAGGGATTAGACAGCCTTGGAGGGTGGCAGGAGAGCAGAAAACCCAAATGTGTGAAGGCATTAACACCTGGGCATGACCTCAGGCTGCTTCTGAAATGGAAGAGAAAATGGAAAGGGAGGTGAAATCCCCATTCTTTAGGAGAAGAAATTATGCTATTTTGCCTTTTGTAGATGCCTGGGTGTGGGGGACACAGCCAAAGCTCCCTGAGATTTACCCTGTGGGGAAATCCTACAGGATGCAGTAGCAGTGGAGCTGATGAATTATCCTGAAAGCTGCAGGACTTAACCTGCTCTGGGTGGTTAAAACCCCTACTAGAAAGAGCTGTGTTCTTGGGGCAGGGAGAATGATTCTTGCCCTTTAATAGAGTATGATCCACAAGAGCCAGCAAGAAAGCCATTTTCTATTAAGATCTGTTGCTTTCAAGGGGGTAAAAAAGGCTAGGAAATATCACTCAAGATACATTTCTCCAAAGTTATGACTTGTTCTTACTTCTTATTTAGGATTGGAGAGTTGGGCTCTCCACCCATTTGGTTTACAATGAAAATCAGGTGTGTCACACCAAGAGCTTACTGGGACCCAGCTTTGGGCTGAACCCAAATGTTCAGTTTCCAGTTCAGGGTTTGCCAGACAGACAGAGGGGGTTTCCATGGCATTGCTTTGGTGCCCAAGCAGTGAGAGGTGCAACCTGCTTTATAAAACAACCAGTAGGAAAGGACTGCGTGAAACTTTACTGGTGTACATTTCAAAAATGGGAGTAAAAACATCCTAGGAGGAGGAAGAGGAAGGGGGCTCTCATTCAAAGGAGGCATCCTGCAGAGATGAGGCTGCCTTCAAAGTTCCTGCAGCACCTTGGGGGACACTTGGCCCTTGGGTTTGTCCCCTCTGCCTTGGAGCTGCTCAGGCAAAGTCGAGCTGCCACCCCAGTCAGTTGCTCACTCACCCCCCTCCAAGGGATGCTCCTTGGCAGCCCACTGACTTTAAAACACAGGGCAGGAGCTGCAGAGAGAGCTCCACACCCTCCCTGTAGCCCCAGGCAGTACTGCCAGGGGTGCAGGTATTGTCTTATATATCAAGAGTTCTCTAATCATTATAGTGCACGAATTCCATATTGCCAGAGCCTCGTACCTCCTCAGTGTTTCTCATAGGCAGCTGCTCTAAGCACTGACTGTTCCTGGTCCTTGCAATTGTCATCTGACTCCAGATCCCTCCAATCCACTCTTTTATACCACTGCTCTAATTGGCTACAGGTGTTGCCTGTTAAGATCAGGCTGCTCCTGATCTTTAGTGATTGGTTCAGCTGAAACTCTTTAGGGGATAAGATTACATTCTCTACCACCTTCATTCACCCATACTGCATCCCCCTACATGCCTGTGTGGGTGGGGACACCCCAGGAGCTGCTTTGGGTGTGAGTCAGGGCATCCACGCTGCCCTCTCTCCAGGGAATTTGGTTTTCCTCACGTTGTGCAGAAGCAGAGACACACAGGGGCTGCAGAGCACATGGCACCACCTGGATGGGCTCTGTGCACAGCTGGGGAGGAGATTGTCTGCTCCCAACCCTGCTGAAGAGCCCAGGAGCAGCTGGACAGACAAACACCTGCAGTGGATCCAGGAGCTCTCTCACCTGGGCATCAGCTCAGTCTGAGTCATCCTCCAGGCAAACACCAGCAGCTCTGACACTGCACCCTCAGGGCTGCAGCTAAAAATAAAATTACAAAGGGAGAAAAGCGTTCTTAGCCTCAGCCCTGCTCCAGAGCCCCCAAGAGAGCCTGGGATTGAGGGGAGAGGAGAAGGCAAGGCTCAGGAGTGGGAAGCACAGCCTGGACTGGGCGTGCTGGGTGTGCAGCACTGAGGGGTGCCCTCTCCCCCCTGTTTTCATGAGGAAAGATACAACTAAGCACAGCAAACATCCCAAAGGCCATGCCAAGCCCCAGTGACCACCATGCTCTACATCCTCACCTGCATCCCTCAGGTTCTGGGCTGGTGCTGCCTCCTGGCAGGCTTTGCCCTGCTCTCTGGAGCAGTGAATGGAGGAGATTTGTCCTCCCCTGGCAGGCTCAGCTCACAGGCAGCAGCTGCTCTCCACAAAAGTCACTCTGCTCTGCACAAAAGTCACACTGCAGTCACATTTGGCAACGGGAAGCCAAGACCCACCAAAATTTGGCTTTGCAGTAATTTCCCCTCCTTCCCCTCAGTGTAGGATTACTTAGAAAACAAGTTCCACTGAAACACGGCTTGAGAGATTTCCCTTAAAATAAACCTCAGGGCCATTTCTGAACCAAAACTACACAAAGCTGAGCTCCATAGGAGTGTGTGAGCTGATTTGATGTTCCTCCATGTGCCTTTTCCAGCCCACACCGTGCTCCAGCAGGCAGCCCCAGCCTGGAGCCAGGGGCTGGAGCTCTCAGGATGCTCCACTGCCCTCAGCAGGGCTCACAGCTGCTGCCCAGGAGCAGATTGGCTCCATTTCTCCATTTCTCCATGCATTTGGCAATGCATGATGGTCCCTTCCAGCTGCCATGGTGCTTTCCCCCAGCCCCAGGAAGGAGGGACTTTCACAGCTAATACAGTTTTATGGCGATTTAAGATTTGATTTAAGTTCCTGCTGTCGCAGCAATTAAAAAAGGTAATTTTTCATGTTTCAAGGAAGGCTGACATGAAATGCGGACAAGTTTCCATCGTCTATCCCCCCCAAAAAATCCCAACCTAGACTAGAAATAAAGAAGATGTTTTGTAATTAGAGTGGAGGGGCACAGGTCACCCTGAGGAGCTGTGGATGGGCTGTCCCTAGAAATGCCCAAGTTGGGCAGGGCTCAGAGCAGTGTGGTCTGGTGGAAGGTGTCCCTGCTCATGTCAAGGAAAGATAGATAAGCTGTGAGGTCTCTTTCAGCCCAGACTATTCTGTGATTCCATGAAGATCCTGTGTAGACACAAGAACATGATTACAGACACAGCCAGAGCTGTGAACCCACCACAGCTGTTGGATGAATGGATCCCATTGGCACCAACACTTTTTACCTCAAAACTTTGGGCTCCCAAACCAGCAAATGCCATTATTTTTAAACTCATCATTAACTTGCATTTCCCTGTGTAGGAAGTGCCTGCCCAGACCATGAGCACATCTCCTGCAGGATGGAGGGGCCCACCATGGGTGCACCTGTGGCCTGTCACAGACATATTTCCTGAAAAATACTTTTACTAAATTTTTTTCTCCTGAGAAGCTAAGAAGCCTCAGAAACAAAATAGAAACAATAATTATCTGCTGTGGAATGCAACAAGCACATCTTTAATTAATCCCATGTAGTTGTTTTTAATTACTAACCAATCACTGTCCAGCTGTCTCAAACTCTCCAGTCAGTCACAAGATTTTATTATCATTCCTTTTCCTTTCCAGCTTTCTAATGAAATCCTTTCTTCTATTCTTTTAGGATAGTTTTAGTATATAATTTTCTATAAATATAATATATATCATAAAATAATAATCAACCTTCTGAAACATAAAGTCAAGATTCTCATGTCTTCCCTCATCCTAAAACCCCTGTGAACACAGTGGCCCAACAATAAAGCACTTGTAGATTACAGTCAGCTGTGAGAAGCTTAAGGCTGGATGCTGGTTTTTAAATGTCATTTTTCTCAGGGTGTGAAGATTTAAAGACAATGCTTGAATCTTCCCCAAACTTGTGATTAACTGCTACATCCTTCTGTGACCCTGGCTTGGCATAGATCAGGAGTTAACCACACATCTCAAAAAAAAAAAAAAAAAATATATATATATATATAAATAATGTATATTCTCTAAAAATAGAGAATAAATATGTTGATATGTGATATAAATGTGAGGTACAGAGGACAGCCCAGCATTGTAGAGAATGAGACAGCAGAAAACCAACCTAAGCAGCACACCTGAACTGCAAGCACAAGAGCCAGGCCACAGGAGATTGATGCATTTCCTGCTCTGTGACTCCCAGGAAGGCAGCACAGGGGTGGCATGCTAATAATGCACACACTGGAATGAGACAGAAGCATTCCTAGGGAGTCCTCTGGCATTTTTTCTGCCCAGTATGAAAGAGAACTTCCCATGGGCACCACAGCAAACTTGAGATGCTCCTCTTGAAGCAGAGAAGAACACAAACCCCAACAAACATCCCCCTTCCTCTCCTTCTTACATTACCTGTGCAGAGCATCACCAACCGCTTCTGCAGCAGAATCCTCTGACCCATCCCAGCTGGCAAAAATGAGCACAGAAATTAGTGCAGGCACACAGGCTGACAGGATCTAACCCTAATTAGCTGTGGCTGGCACCACCCCTCTAATCACCCATCTCACCTGCCAGACCTGCAGCTGAGTGAGGAAGGAGAAGCACAGGGAGGTGGAATTTCAAAATAACTCTTAGCAATGCTTGGTGTTTCCTTAGTTTCTCCAGAGCAGCCAAGGCAGGCCTGTGTCTAGCAGACTCAATTCTCTGCTGGGAAACAAAATCATGTATGAAAATGATTAAAATTACTTACAAGCAGAAAACCTTCTGTCAGAGCATCCCGCAGCACTGTACAAGCACCAGTGAGTGAAAGACACTCTGTGAGGCCAAACACAGCCCTGCTCCAGCTCTAGGGTGTCCATCTCTTTGGGCAGAAAGGCTCTGAGATGAGCACAGGGAGTCCTGGCTTGCTGCTTGCCCCTGGCCACAGGAAATTTGTGATGAATCCCAGAACCCAGCAGCAAAACTTGCCATATCCATTTGCTGCATGAACATAAAGTTTTCTCCACCCACTCCCCAAGCCCTACAAAACTGAATATTAGAAAAAAAAATTATAAATATAAATATAAAAAGATATAAACTATATTAAAATATATATACTATATATTATATAATATATATTATATATACCTATATATACATATATACACATATATACATATAAAAATATATAAAATATATAATAATATATATAAATACATAAAATATATAAATATATCTATAATATATATAATATATTAAAATATATAAAAATAAAACAAAACAAAACAAAACACCAACATATCAAACTGCTATTGATCTTCCAGCCAAGGCTTGCATTGAAAGAGCATTTTTTTCTGTGTGCTCCACTTATAAAAGAAGACAAGGAATCAGAGACATCACAGCTCAGTTGTATCTCCTAGAGAGCAGCTAAGTACCACATTAGACATGGCAATGCCGGCCAGGATAGGAAGAGAACCCCCCCAAATTTCAGAGCAGACTGTAAAATTAATTTGTTTTCCACAATTTGGGCAGTGGAGTCATCCCTGTCACCATCCCTACCAAGCACATCTCTGAGGGCTCTGTTTTCCTTTCTCATTACATTTTAGTGGAGTATTTTGGACTTTGAGAAATAGAAGTGCTACACAGAGGGTTCCAGCGAAATAAGAGGACTTTGAGGTCTAAAATATCTGTCTAGAATGGAAAATCAGATTGGCAGCTGTTATGGCCCAATTTATAAAGTTCTTAGAAATGCCTCTGCCTGAATTAAGGTGCAAATGGGACCATATGCCAAAGTCAATAGTATGGATTTGACTTGATAGCAAGTATGAGAGAGAGAGGGGAAGAAAAAAAATAGGAAAGAGGTGAGGGGACAGAGAGAGAGTAGCAGAGACAGAATAAAGAAAATGTCACCCCTCCATGGATCCCACTGGTGTCCAGATGAGCCTCTCCAGCTGGTTTTCTGGTGGTGAGGGTGCCCAGAATGCAAAGGGTTAATGTCTATTCCCACCTCAGGCCAGGTGGGGATGCCCAGATGCCTCTCCTGGCAGAGGATGCAGTCTGACTCTGGCTCAGCAGCAGACTCTGGGTCTGTGCCATCACTTTGCGCCCTGTGAATTCTGGGCTGCAGGGTCTCTGGGGGGCACTTTGGGGGCTCTTTGATGGGTTATGACATTTCTTCTGTCAGAAAAAATGACAAATGACAGCTGCCCCCTCAGCTGCTCCCCACAGGAATGTGCCCTGGCTGTGGGGATGGCCCTTTGTGGGGCTGGGGGCTCCCAGCAGGGCTGTGTAAGGGAGGATGGGTGCTCAGTGCCTCTGGTTCCACCCCCACCCAAAACCTCCTCCTCTTCATTTTGGGGGGGTCTGTGCAAACCTGGCCTCTGTGGGCTGTGCTCCCCCCAGGCAAACCCAGCCAGGCATGATTTCCTGCTGTGTCTGGCTTTGCTGTGGATGCATTCCTTCCCCCCAGCCTTGTCTGCCTCTCCCCAGAGCTGGGATGGTGGAACCAGAGAGTTCCTTTTGTATTACCCAGACAGTTTAACCCACAGCCCAAGGCTCCAGGCAGGCATCTCCAAGGAGGGCTGGATTCTGTGGATGTGGTTTCTTTACGCAGCTCTTGCTGCAATGGGCAAAACTCCTTCATAGCAAATGTTTAAGGCATGAACCATTTGAGTCTGACAGCAGCACCAAGGAAACTTCCCCCACCATGGTGCTGCTCTGTGGGCTGTTATTTCAGAATTCCATAGGAAAATGCTCTTGGCAGTTCTGAAACCATTCCCTGTGTCCTGTCACTCCAGGCTCTTGTCCAAAGTCCCTCTCCAGCTCTCTTCAAGTCCCTTTAGGCACTGGAAGGTGCTCTAAGGTCTCCCTAGAGGCTAATTTTTTCCTGAAACATCCCCATCTCTCCCAGCCTGTCTGCATAGCAGAGGAGCTCCAGCCCTCTGAGCTTCTTCATGGCCTCTCTGGACCTGCTCCAACATGTTTTTTTTTTTTTCCTGTTCTGAGGAGACCTGGGCCAGCATTCCAGGGGTGGGGTCAAGCGGAGGGTGGGCATCACCTCCTTGACCTGCTGCTCATGCTGCCCACCAAGGATGAGAGGCACTTTCTGGGCTGTGAGCACACTCTGCCTTCATCTGCCATTCCTTCCAAGAACTTCCCTTCTTTCCTCAGCTTGTGTTATAGCAGGGGTTGTCCCAGCCCAGACTCAAGGCTTTGCTCTTCACCTTGTTGAACCTCATGGGGTTCCCATGGGCTCATTTCCTGAACCCTCTCCTGTTTGCTCCGTTTCTGGTGTGTGAGCAGCAATCCAAATCCCCTCAATTAGCAGGTTGAGTTTGCCTAATTTGACAGGGCTGTCCCACTCCCAGCAGGCATCAAGGAGAATTTGCTCCTCACTTTCTGTAGGAATAGGATGCAGCCAGTAATTCCTCAGTTTTAAACTGCTGTGCTCCAACACTGATAAATAAATATTTCTGGCTGTTTCCTCTGCTGCAATTGCTGTCCAAGAGATTTCATGTCTCAGTTCAGCAAGCCCTACTCAAATGGCCACAGTGTGTCATTTGTCATCAGTTATCTATTGCTTTGATCAGAAGTGAAGGAGGACAGCAAAGAAAGTTTCAACTGGCCCTGGTTAATTTTGGATTAGAAATTATGAAAGTATTGGAAATGCGAAGTGCTGAGCCCGAATTCAGGGACACTGGGGACCAAGGAGTCAATCCAAAGATGAATTGTGACCCATTCATGAAGGGACTTACATCACTGTCTGTCACAGGACATGAGAGCTCTCCTTCATCCTGAGTCCTAGATCTCCACAGAGTTCTCCAGCATTAAAAGAGCCTTAAAATTGATTTTAGGTATTTCCTTGTGAACTAATACAATGCTAGTCGGAGAAATAGAGTGAGCAGAACCAAGGTCTCACATAAAATACATGGCAAAGCAGTGGGTTGGCTTCAACCCTCTCACACTGTGCACTGGCTCCATGAAATTATGTTTTGCATTTATTTCCACTCCATGATGAGCCACTTGCCTATTATAGGGCAATAAAACCCTAACCTAACTCCAGTCTTCAGCTGGTGCAAGCCCACACTGACTGCAGCTATTTCCCCCTCACAAGGATCTTTTTTATCTCTGCAGTAAAAGTGCTGAAGCTATTTCCAGTTCTTCCACAGGGATGTAAAATGGGAAGAGAGATGGGTTTTCTCACTTACCTTCATTAATATGGTAGCCCAGGTTTTTCCACCAAATTCCAACAGAAACAAATCTATTTTTAACCAAATCACTCCAGTCCAAGCCTTCAAGGCCTGCTATAAAAATGACTAAAGAGCATTTTCTGTGGTGTGCCTTGATGAAAGCCTTTTTATATTCTTCTAGTGGCTCCATGCAGGTGCCCAGCCAGCTCCTCAGATCCAGACATGTCCATGGAGGCTATCCCAGCTGGCAAGAGGACAAAACCTAAGGAAATGTGGGATTTGAGCTGCACACCCACAGCATGACTTATTGTACATCCTAAAAGCCCAGACCAGCTCTGTGCTACACCAGTGAGCGCCTCTTGCTCCCTCAGGCCAGACAGGCTCTTGCAGGTCAGGAAATCCTGGAGTCACCAGGACATCTGAGGCTCAGGAGTGCTCACAGTCCTCCTCTCTCCTCCTCCATCCCCTCTTGCTATTCATCAGAAGCCCAAAAACAAGAGAGGCAAGAGGAAATTCCTCCTTTTTCTGCTCCCTAAAGAGTCCAACTTTCAGCCCCCATTTTCCCATTTCCATGCCTTGAGATGTCACATGAGGGAGGACAAGGACTGTAGTTTGGATTGGCCCATTGTGATGGGGAAATGCTCTAAGGGGAGGAAAACTGGGCAGGGAAGGTGATGGGAACACCTCACTTGATGCTGTTGTACCAGCAGCGTGGGATCACAAAGGATAACCCTTGCTCCAGTGCTCCTCAGGGGCAACCAGAGGTGATGTAGCTGTCACCTCCAAGGCCCCATCTTTCCTGAGGTGAGAGGTGGCCAGGTACTCTTTGGAAAGCATGTCTGAAGACAAAACAATTATTTCAGTGGTGGGATGAGGGCCTTGGTGCTGGGAGGGGAAGCCAGCTCTGCAGCACGGGGCTGGAGCAGGGTGCAGGGTGCAGCATCCTGGTGCTGGTGCCCTTGTGCAGGCCCAGGGCTCTTGGGGGTCTCTGTGGTCAAGCTGACCCCAAGATGTGTCAGAGTCTCTTTTCCCAGCCTGGCAGTCGAAGAAGGAGTCAGGATTCTTCTGTTCTGGTTCTCAAGGTTGTTTATTGTTTCTTATCTAGAAAATTCTTTCTCTGACCCACTGAGGCCTGTCTGGCAGGTTGGGTTGAGGCACACTGCCCATCCTTGGGGCACTGTTATCTTTTATACTAAAAACTACATATACACTATTTACAGTAACTTCCCAATACCTATCACCTATGTTAGACAGTGAATTTCTACTCTAAACAAATCTAAAAATGCCACCATCACCCAGAAGAAGAAGGAGGAGAAAGGACAGGACACGCCCAAATTCCTCCATTTGGGACCCCGAGCCCCCATTCTAAAAACGTCAAAATTCTACTTTTCACCCTGTGACAAACTAACTGTTATTCTACTTAAACTTTCGTGGCTTGTAATTCTTCATATAAGGTTGGTAATTGTTTTTTCCAAGGGCTAAATCAAAGGCACAGGGTCTTGGGCTCTGTGCCAAGGTCTCTGAGCCCCCTGGTAGGGGCTCAAGCCATCCAGGGCAGCCAGAGGGATGTCCTGGGTTCTGACACAGGGCGAAACGTCTCCTCTCAGCCATTCATCCATTAACCTCAGGAGATCTCTCCACTGTGCACCCCCAGCAAATTTCTTTCCTCCTGCCACATCTGGGAATGCCAGCTCCTCTCCATACGCACATGTGGCTGGCCAGTGGTGAGAAAAGCCCCAGATTAACCTGTCTGACACAACAGAGTCTGTCACCCTGCCTGGGAGGAGGAATAGATCCAAACCCAGCCCAGCTGCCTGGGTGGGAAGAAAGCAGTTATCGCTGTAAACTCCATATACATTATTTATCAAATGAAGCCTCTGCAGCAGGAAGATGATTCATGTCTCTGCTCCAGCTTGCTCATGTTCTGTCTATCTTTTCAATGGGATGTGATAGAAAATCTTTGCAGGCTCCTTGTGGTCACTGACCAAATGTTGTTCCCCTCCTGAGGAGATGCTGCAGGTCCCCAAAGGACCTGGAACAAGCCTTGCCCAAGGAAAATCACCCTCCAGCCAGCTCCACCGTGGCATCTTTGCTCCAGCCTCAAATGTGTTCCACAAGTATCTGCTGCTGCTCTCTACATTCCAGGGAAATTACAATGGGAAGGCAAGTAGAAAATATCAATTATTGGAAGGTTCAAACAGCACAACCCCTGCTGCTGCCTGCCAGGTTGCATGTGCATGTAAATCGACTGTAATGTGTTGTTTAGTGTGAGTAATATATTAAAAAGAAAGGAAAATCTGAATTTTTTCCAGTGTGGTACTTATAAAGCAGGTTGGGAGAAAGTCACAGCATATTCAACTGTGATCACATCAGCTCTGCTTCATCTCTGTGGTGTAAAATTACATGTGAAGGCGAAATTAATCAAAAATGCACCACATGAGCATTCCTTTTCCATCCCCCTGACTTTGGGTGAGGGTGTAACTAATGTGGCAAACCAAAGAGCAAGTAAAAAACCTGTGCTTATTTGACTTCAGCAGGTGGGTTTGCTTTTACTGAAAGCAAACTGAGTTCCTGTGTGCTCCTGCTCAGAGCTCCCAGGGGAGCATGCTGCAATGCACTAATTATGGTTTAAAAAACCAGGGAACTAGCAGGGATTTTCCTCTGCTGGTCCACAGCACTGTTCTCCATTTAAATTAAGTGGTTTTTTGTATGGGGTGACAGAGGTTAAGGTGCATCCAAGCTCTCCAAGGTGACTTTGTGCTTCATTGCACTCCCCTTTATCTTCATCAAGGCATGTGCTCAGTCTGTGCTGGGGGTAATGGGTGGCAGCATTTTGGCAAAGAATCATCCCAAGCCAGGTTTGCATCCTCTTCAGCTCAGCCCTGAGGAGCTCTGGGGTGATTTGCAGACTCTAATGCAAGTTGACAGCCAAGCAGCAGCCAGATGAGCACAAGCACTCACTGCACCTGAGCAGAATGCTGGGAGCAAAGTGGGAAAAAAGCCCAAAATCCAAATCCCCATGGCTGGTCATAGAGTGGGAGTTCCCAGCATAACTGAGGTGGGATGAATGAACCGTGATGTGGTAATTACATATCTTCTGAACAGAGAGAGACATGGTTCTCCCAGGAAAATCCTGGGAAGCTGTGTAGAATCTGTAGGAAACTTAGACAAAAGAATTCAAACAATTATTATCTCTATTTCTGTAACCATTGTTTATAGATCTGCTTCTCTAAAGGGTGCTATTCACAGTTCACCAATGGTGTGAGATGTTTCTACTTTGAGGCAAATCAAGTATCACCTTAGGGAGTCACATTGTAAAAAGACCCAGCTACTTTCATGAAACCCTTTTGCCTCCTGATCCACCTGAAGACTGGAGTCTTCTTTCCATCCCTCACTCAGCAGTGTCACCATGGAGGCTCTCCTGCCTGGTTCTCTCCATGCAGGAGTGCCTCGGTTTGAAAAGACAGGTGTCTGCTAAGGAAGGCAGGAACTTCCCCTGAAATGGAAAATGTAAACCCCCTCCCTTCAAATGATTATAATTTTGAAATTAAAGGGCTCTTAGGCAAAGATGGGGGAATAGGAATGACAGTTCTGTACTAGGAAAATTAAAATACAAATGAATAGTACAAACCAACACTGCCAGAGTCAGACCACGCCCTGCCCCCTGTGTGTCAGGGTGGTGTCCCAGCCCCATCCCATGGGGGCTCAGCCCTCCTGCAGTTCCAGCTGTGGCTCTGCTGCAGCAGGGATCCTGCACAAGGGGGGAGTTTTCCTCTGCAGCTCCAGGGCTGCTGCAGATGGGCCTGGGCTCCCTCTGGCCATGCAGGGCAGCAGAAAGCTGCTCCTCTGGCAATGCAGGGGGCAAAGGCTGCTGTGGTGTCCCAAAGCTCAGATTGTATCCAGGCAGGAATTCTTGGCTCCTCCCCTGGGCGGAGCATCTCCCCATGGGATGGTGGAATTGGATCAGCCATGCAGGGACACTCGCTGGCCCATGGACAGAAGATAATTAATAATTAATGGCCCATGGACAGAAGAGATCTCCTGGAGGGAGGATTGGCTGTGAAAGAGATAGAGAAAACTGCCCAATGAACAGAAGATAACTGCCCCACCTCTGACAGATGGGGATAGAACACACACCCTGCTTCACCTTTCAACCTGAGACAAGGAGGATGAATGGACACTTCACTGACAGGTTCTGCCTTATCCTGACATCTGCAAGTCTCTGCCTGTGCATCACCATGCAGACAGACAGACAGACAGAGGGATGACACTGAGTGGGGAATGGGAGAAGGAGAAGAAGTGAGGTTTGTCTGTCCTGGCAGCAGCACCTTTGCAGTACTGTGTTAGTGGAGTCCACACCACGCAGGTCCTACATCACCCTCCAAAATTAATTACCAGTGCCTCTGCTAAAGATAAAACCGAAATTATATTTATTTTTGTGCTTACATTCTTGTTGCCATGTAATTAAGTGCTACCATGTAATTAAAGAGGATTTAGAGGGTATTTATGCCCTGTGATGTTTCATAATTGCAGCTAATTTCTCATTTACAGCTTCTCAGCATCTCCAGTGGAACTGCAGGAGCTGCTGGGGCAGGGACCATGGCCATCACAGGGCTTGGGAACACAGTGCAGAGCTTTAGCACTGAAGGCTAGCATCTTGAAAGGTCTGTCCCCATCCAAAATCATGCTTCACAAAGTTAAACTCTCCCCAGGCACAGGGCAGGAGTGATGACCCAGAAGCACCTCTATGTGCAAATGGAGGTGCTGGTGAGAACAGCAGCAGGAGCTATCCCAGCCCTGTCCCCAGCTCTCCCTGGTGAAACTCCTTAAACTCCCAGAGACACTATGGAAGGATGAAATAAACCCTTCTGCAACATGCAGGCCTGGGAGGTTCATTTCAGGGAGGTTCATTTCACAGCTCCCTGTGAATAAATGCATGGTGTGAAGTGCAGGGTGTGAGGACTTTGCCCAGGCAGGAATCCCAAAGGACAGGGCTGTCCTGGCAGCAGGGCAGCTGAGGCCACCCCAACAGACATCAAATCCTAGTGCTCAAGGGGCCAGGCTTAGTGCCAGGGTACCCAAACACTCACCTGTCACAACTCAAAGCACATGCCCAGCCTCATAAGTTGGAGTGGAAGTGTAAGAGCCTGAATGAGGGATGTGGGACTCCAGGCTGCTCTCCAAAATGCAGTTTATTCCATCCAAGTGTTACAGCATTCCAGGGTTGTGGGTGACAGAGCTGTGCCTACAGCTGTCAGCTCCAGCTGCAGGCAGGCCTGGAGACCCTTAGTTTAGGTTACAATGCATTATATACTTTTCTTTTGGTTACAATGCATTATATACTTTTCTTTGCTGAGCATCTTAATACAGTAGAATCAATCTATATCTTAACTTTTATCTATAGCCTATCATAACTACCATAATTACCATATTCATGTTACTGTTCTCCAATCACTAAAAGTCAGTACATTACACTTTAAGCTAGAAGTTGGTTTTCAGTTTTCTTGCAGTGGAAAGTTCTGAGACCTTTTTTCTACTTGCAACTTTGCTGACTTCTTTGCCTGTGCTCTCTTTCTGCTTGGTAAAAACATCTTCTTGTTTGGAGTGGGTTTATCCTTTGCTCTAAGTCATAAAAACCCCTTCTAACTAACACACCCTTTGCTCCCTTGGTTATCCAGTAAGACTGGCTCAGCAATTCTTTTCTTCTATATCAAAACTTGCTTTCATTTCTATTCCTTATTCAGACTCTACATTCAAAAATCTTTCTGCCAAGCACGCATATCTGTGAGACTTTCTTGTCAAACTTTCATCCTTCCCAACATGGAAGAGCTCAGTGTTGGCAGGCAGCAACTCCCATCAGGAGCTGGGATTTCAGGCACCACTGGACCAGGCTGGTTCACCTGGATCCAGAGGGGAATGGGTCACCTTCCTGCAGGACACTGGGCACTGTGGGTGCTTCTAGGTCTTCATATTCGTGCTGGAGAAGAGAGGGAAGCCTTTACCTATGAGCCATCCTGTGCCACAGCATTGTTCCCAGCCTGTGCTGCATCTCAGCATCGCCCACGGGGCACTGGGGCTGGTGAAGAGGGACAGGCAGTGGCCAGAGCAAGCTCACTGCTAACAGATCTCACTGTGAAAGTGGGCACACACCTTGGTCTTCTGCGTAAAATTAGGTGCCCACCTTGGCAAGCCAGCCACAAAAGGTAATTTTGCACTGAGCAAGAATTTCTTTGTGGCATGTGTTTAAACACGGTTTGACTGGGGAATTGATAACATACCTGTAAATATAAATATTTTATATTTATATATATAAATGAAGACAGCACCAAAATTTGCTCTTTAAAATGCCGGGATAGGCTCAGATTAAAGCTGGCACCCTCACTAAAATAAGACTTAACCTAGTGATTCCCAGACTTCACAGGAGGCAGCTGTTGAGGTGATGTGAAGCCAGACGTGGTGGATGCAGACTAAATGTGAAAATAAAAGGAGATTCCTCCCAAAATCTCTTCACTAAGCTGGTGTTTGCTTTCCTGTGGGAGTTTACAGAGGCTATTGATATATTCCATGGCAATTCAATAAAAGAATATGTAATGAAAGCAAAGCATAACGTAGGTGTCAACGACAGAGGTGAATTTTTAAACTGGCAGAATTTGCAGTCATTTGGGAGATCCATAGATTCCTTCATCTGCATATAGTTAGGGAAAACTGGTAACAGCATCAAAGTATTTCCTCCTTAAATGTGTCACTGGTCATTTCCCCTCTGAGGGCTGATGGTGACAGCATGGGATGGAAATGGAAACAGTTGTGGTTTTCTGGTGTGGTTCAGGCTTCCTTGTTGGTCCTCAGCTTTGGTCCCATAAGTCCACAGGATCTGTCAATCAAGCAACCACTGTTAGAGTGGATGGTTTGCTTCTCTAAGCCTTCCACCTCCTTTAATTCCCCCAAAATCCTGCAACAGGCTGTGTTTAGAGGGGTGATAAGGGTTGCAGTTAAGCAGGAGGTGCAGAAGGAGTTGATAAGGGAGAAGGCTTCATTTGCTTTCGCACAGCAAGGACCTTCACTCTCCCCCTGGAATTAACACAATTAAAACCATTATAAACAGACAAATTACCCATCAGTATTTCAGTCATAACTGGGCACCACGGCTGCTTTCCCTCACAAGGCTGCAGGAGGAAATTGGTCTGCAGGACATGCTGCATCTCTACATCTGCTCAGGAGCATCCTACTGACAGACCAGTCTAATGACACTAAATTTGCAGTAGTTTCAGCTGCTGAGGAGAAATATTTCCACTATTTCTCCATTAGCAGTGGAGAAGTTGTGGAAATAATCCAGTGGGACAGGGAAATCACAAGAGTTTCTTGCTGAATCACAAAGAAAGCAAAAGCAAGGCCCACACCACAGGATCTGAGAATCCTAGAATCATTTGGGTTGGAAAAGACCTCCAAGATGAGGGTCCAACCATGAATTTGGCACTGCCAAGCCCACCACTAAACTATGTCTCCAGGTGCCCTATATACAAGATTTTTAAAATCCCTCCAAGGATGGTGATTGACCCCCTCCTTGGGTGCCAGTGCCTTGCCATGTACACATCCTCACCTGTTGCTTTAGGATACAAAATAAAACAACACAGACACTTCACTCTTCAATGTAAAAAAGAAGGAACGTTTAATTCTGACTCCAACATTTATAGATTTCCAAAAGTGACAGTGGATTGGAGGGTGACAGTGTCACCTCCCCAATGACACTGGATCAAATTTCTCCTCCTCCATAAAAGATTGTAAAACAATAAGCTATTTACATAAAGTGTGTCAGAAAGTTCATTACAAGAATGTAAACATCAGAAGGTTTAGAAGAACTTAAAAAAACAGGGTGACACTCACCTGCCATGGCACCCAGGAGAGATTTCAATGCCAAGGCAATAATGATGCTGATGGATGGGAATGATGAGTTGCCCTAAACCAGAGTCCTGTAGCCTCACTTTGGAGATCCCAAAAAACTCCAGAGCTGGGATTCTGAGTTTGCAATGCAATCCACATCAATTCCAGCTGTGTGATTGCCTTGGAATGATAAGTCTAAGGCTGGGAAGCCAACCAGAGACACCATGGAGCTGAATTCCCTTCCCTGTGAACCCCAGAGGAAAGATGCATGGGCTGCACCCTGCCAGAGCATGGAACAGGCACCATCTGCACCAAGCACTTGGCTTTGGCAGCCCTGAAAACCATCCATCAGCAGGTTTTGGCTTTTGGAAAACCTGCAGGACACTTTTCAACACAAAAGTCTGTTTGGTGGTCCCCAGGATGAGGAAAGAGATGAGAATCTTGACTCCATGTTTCAGAAGGCTGATTTATTATTTTATGATATATATTATATTAAAAGAAAATGATATATTAAAACTATACTAAAGAAAGAGAAAGGAGACATCAGAAGGCTAGAAAAGAATGATGATAAAAAACACATGACTGACCAGAGAGTCTCACACAGCTGGCGGTGATTGGTCATCAAGTAAAAACAATCCACATGAGACCAATCCAAGATGCACCTCTTGGTAAACCATCTCCAGACCACATCCCACACCCATCAGATAATTGTTGTTTTCATTTCTTTTCTGAGGCTTCTCAGCTTCTCAGGAGAAAAATCCTAGAGAAAGGATTTTCATAAAATATCACAGTGACAAAAAGTGCAAATAACACACTCGGAGGATTCCCACATCCCCATACCCTGGGGTCTCTCCCACCATTAACAGCAGTGGGAGCAAACCCATCACAGAGCTCTGGCTCCTGTCAGTTGTGCCGCAGCAGGGAACACATCCCAGCTCTGATCACACAGTCCAGGGACTGCTGGCTGTCAGCAAATACCTGCTTGCCTCTGCCATGCCAAGGAAACAAGCAGCAAACTCTATTTCTTGATGGCTTGTTGGTCAGCACTGAGGATGAGCACAGGCCTGAAGTCCAAATAAATCTGATTTTCCAGTTGATCATCTGCACCAAACAGCAGGGCTTGGGTTTACCTGTTGTTCAGAAAAAGGGAATGCAATAAATGTACATAAATATATATACACACATATCCATCCCTATATGGTTTGGGTAGATTAAAAGATTTTTCACTCAAAAAAAACCCATTAACTTCATTTTCACATTTTTAGTGACTTTAAAAACATTTTCATACACAATATATGGCTGAAGAAACAAATATTTTCCTTTCTCAACCATCTTCCTAGGCAACATTTGACTTTATTTTTTTTAACCAAAGCAATTCATCAAAACTGCCACGAAAATAGAAATACTGTTGGACCACCAAATGTTAAACTGTCCCCACAAAATGCCACGGACAAAACTGCTGGCATCACACTCATTGTGCAGATCTGATGTCTCTGCAACCACCCTGCAAGAGCCCAGTTTGCATTTGCTACATTCACATTGCTAAGTTATAAAAAAAGGGCTGCAGATGCTGCATTTTGGGGGATGCTGTTCCCCCACCCCCCAATGACTTTCCCCACCATTAATGACTTTCTCAGCACAGCTGCTCCAAGCATCCCCCCACACAGGTTTCCTTCTGCATTCATCCTCATAAAGCTGCTCACACAGATACAGCCCATCAGCAAAATGTAAAAATAACTGAAAAGATATAATTAGGGTGGATGTGCTGTGGATTTAATAGGGTTTTTATGTTTCTTCCTTTGCTGGCCCATAAGGCACAAATCCTGGATGGAGAGAGGCTGATGGGGAGGGAAAGAGAGAGCTTTGCTGTGGTTCATGTTTGGCAAAACCCTCAAATATTTTTCTCAGTTTTCTATTGCCTGTATTTTTTATTGAGCACCACAGAGAAATTGCAGCAGATTGATTCTTTCACAGCTCCCCAAAGTTGAAATGCTTTGGAGCCAAAATCTCAATGCCTGCCAAACTTCATAATTAACTGTAATAACTCTTTAATTTGAACTTTAATTCAAACACTCATGTTTCAGGGGGATTTTAGGGGAAAAAAAAAAGGCAAAACAAACTAAAGGTAACCAGTTCTGGTAAAATATAGAAGCAGCCCCAAAGGGTTGTGCTTTCCTATCCTGGTCACACAGAGGCCGCTCTGGGATGGAGAGGCATTGTGCCAGTCCAGCAGAAAGTGAAGGAGACGGACATTGACAGCAGACACCAGCAAAGGGACAGGCCCAAAGCTGCCTCCACTGCCCTGCATGGGAGCTTTTCCATGGCCACCTCTAGAGATGAAAGGATCACAGCCATCCAGAAGGCCACCAGCTGGGAGTTTTGTCTGAACTTAGGGACAACAAATCCATCATTAAAAAAAAAGACTAAAAGCAACCTAGGTGAATTTGGTCTAATGCAAATTTTCCACATTAAATGACACAGAAATTGGTTTATTTTCCTTGTGAAGGAGAGATGAAAAACATCCAGTCCTGGCTCTGTTCCCCCCACCAATGGTTTTTAATGGTTCTGCCAGTGCAGTGTGAGCTGGACTGGGAAGCATCAGGAGCATAGGAAAATGAGGAACCCAGAGGAGAATATTGAATATTTCTCTCCCCAGGCAGACATGAGTCAAGCTTCCAGACTGCTCCTGCAGCCCCAGAGCCCTCCCAGCCCACCCTGGCTGAGCTCACTGTGATGGCTCCTTTAGGAAAAAGCAAAAACTGGTGAAACCAGGAACAGGAGACAGAGCGGGACCAGAGAGGGGATGGCAATGACAGAGCACAGGAATGCATCCACAAACTTGGCAGGGCTTCAGAGCTGCCAGCCCAAGCCTCTGTGTCGCAGACATTTTTTCATAGAAATCCTTTCTTTGGGATTTGTGCATCTTCTGGGAAGCAGAGGCCCCAGAAAGAGAATGTAAACAATGATTATCAGCTGCTGTGACATGCAATAGGATGCACCTGTGATTGGTTCATGTTCCATGTGTACAATTAAGGGCCAACCACAGGGCAAGCTCTCTGGAACACAGGGACAGAGAACTCTCTTGTTTTTAGATTCCATTCTATTCTATTCTTAGCTTAGTAGCTCTGCAACTTCTCTTCTTGTTCTTTTTAGTGTAGTTATAATGTATTATATATTATATATCAATAAATCCAGCCTTCTGATCATCAAACAAGATTCTCGTCCATATCTCTCACCATGAAGACCTCCTCAGGTTGCTGTAATACCTCTGGGAAGAAGTTGAGGATTAACAGGGATGTCTGGCCTGCTGTGGGTTGGAGGACACCAAGGAGCATCCACCTGTCCTGTGGATTCAGCTTGGTTTGAGCCTGAACCATGGTGACTTTTCACCACTTCACAACTAAGAGCCCAACCAGTGATATTACAAGAAATCTCCCTGGCATCATTCCCTATGGATGCCAACATCACCACAGCATCATGCCCTGCCCAAGGGGCAGGAGGGAATGAGGCCATGACTTGCCACTCAGAAGGAGAGCTGGGCAGCTGTAATGAATGTACTGATAAAGAGATTCAGATCAATAAGGCTGGCAGTTCCTAGCAGCAGATAAATGGGTTCAGTATGTGGGTTATGGAGTTGTTAACTGCCCAAGCACCCTGCTCACTGTGATTAGTGCTGTGTGTGTCTGCTCACCCTCCTTTATCCACCATCTATCTCCCCTCCCTCACTCCTGCACCCACACAGAGCCCCTCTCCCCCATCCAGCTGTGCTCACAAACAGGTTCTGATGTCTCTCTTGAGGCAAGCTGGATGCACAGAGGGGGAGAGGAAGCATTTCATTTCCCTGTGCCTAAGCTGCTCCTGTAATCCTGCAAGGAGTTTTCCTTCGCAGCACAGGCCTGGCTCGGAGCAGCTGGCCCATGGCCACAATTACTTCCACTCTGAGCACACACAAAAAAACCAAGGGAGAGGCCAAGGAGGGGGTGCTGAGATTTGAGCACCAATGAGTCAATCAGAGGCAGTCAGTGTTCATTAGTCCCTGTCCCTTCCATTGTGCAGAGACAAGGAATCTCCCTGTGGGTCAGCCAAGGCCACCCAGGAGCCCAGAAGGCAGAGGAGGACTCGAGGGAGTCAGGGTCTGAGAATGCAGCCCCAAATTGCAACTTACAGAGCCTGTGAGCACAGTCAGCACCATCCCATTGCAGAGTTACTTCCATTTTTCTTCCTTTCCTAAAACAAGGAAAAAAATAAGAGAGCTTACCAAAGGAGTTCCAGGTGTTGTTGGAGAGAAACCAGCAAACATATTTTCATTCATTCAGGGTAATGGAGGAAGCAGGGATACTCCACAGGGAGCTGGAGAGGAGCTCCAGAGCAGCATTAGAAGCAAGAGGTAGCAATTGCTTGAGGTTATGGCATTGGCAGAGGGTGGTAAAGTAAGATGTGCTAAGTGGCCCAGAGATGAGTATTTGGTGCTTTGATAGCACCAGATTAATTGTTTCCTAAATAAAAACTACAACAACAAGAAGAATGTGTCTTTGTCACTGCTCAAGGGCCATGACAAGGTGTTCCCATTAGCCATGGGTTCCATTCAGGGTTAATTCAGGCTCCACTAATGTCACAGTTGGGATAGCCACGATACACAGAGTAACATGATACCATTTCAGAAAGCTTCAACCCAGAAGGCTGCAAGCATCTCCCTTCTGGTTCTTTAGCCCAACCTTTTATACCCTCATGTTCAAACATTGCACCTGTGTGCCCTCTGCTCCCTTTGGTGGTTGCTCAGTGCCCCTGGGCACTCCATGGCTCATTGCTGTCAGTGCTGCTCACCTGCTGCTCACCTGCTGCTCACAGCTGCAACCCACTCCCAATTACCCCAAACTATGTCCCTACACACCGAAGCCAGCAGGACTGCATGTGGGTGAAGTTGGCCCCACATGTGTCTAGATAACAAGAAGGATTTTCCTCTCTGTGCTGAAGTTTCAAGGCTAACACCAACCATGCTCTTTTGCTTCTGTGTTCCCAGGCCCTCCCCACTCTTGGCTGACCAAGACTAGCTTGGAAGGCTCTTCCCTCTCCCAGGAAAATGGGGACTGATGGTGAAAATCCGATCCTGAGGAGTGTGGTCATCAGCTTCAACTTGCTCCTGCTGGGCGCTGTCCTCAAGCCGTTTGAGTGCCGCCTGGAGGTGACGACAGAGCCGGCCCAGAGGACAGTGGTGGATGAGGCAGCTGGCCTCACCAACTGCAGCCCACCCACCAAAGAGCAGCCCATGGTCTTCCATCA
The DNA here is from genome assembly GCF_028018845.1 of Melospiza georgiana. Taxonomy (NCBI): domain Eukaryota; kingdom Metazoa; phylum Chordata; class Aves; order Passeriformes; family Passerellidae; genus Melospiza; species Melospiza georgiana. The sequence goes on from NC_080438.1 coordinate 5,521,239, forward strand.
CATCTACAACATCAACATCCCCCTGGACAGCTGCTGCTCCTCCATGTTCAAGTCTTCGGGCGAGGAGGTGAGTTCAGAAGACGACCGGCTGGCAGAGTACACGGAGCAGACCTCCGACAGCGAGAGCCAGGTCACCTTCACCCACAGGATAAACATGCCCAAGCAGGCCTGCAAGTGCTCCACCTCCCTCCCATCCCTGCAGGAGCTGCTGAGCAGGATTGAGATGCTGGAGAGGGAGGTCTCCATCCTCCGGGACCAATGCACCTCCAATTGCTGCCAAGAAAATGCAGCCACAGGTAGTAACGCCATCCTGTTAGCTCTTGCTGGGGGCTGAGGGCTTGAGAGAGAGGCAGGAGGAATAATGCAAAACCTGATGGTGCTACTCAGAGTGTGGCAGAGGAAAACCAGTGTTTACCCCTTATGGCGCTGTGGATTTAGTGAAAAAACTTAGCTAAAGTCCTCTAAGGCAGGAAAAGCCCTGGGAGGGCTTTGATCACTTGAGTGCCTGTCCACACTCTGTGAAAATTCCATAAAGGAGAGAGAGCTGAACCCCTTTGGGGATGAAATTACAGCTCGTAAGGGGTGAGCAGGGGGATCTCCCAGCTCTGCACTCCTCCCAGCACTCTTAGACATCTGCCACTGCTTGTGGGACAGGGGGAAGCAATGTGGCTGCTGCTCTCCTGAGCTGTCCCTGGGCTGAAGGCAGCCCCATGGGAGCTGGCAATGTGCCCCTTCATCTTCTCTGCAGGGGGAGTGAACACGTCTGAAAAGCTGAGTTAAAAAAAAAGTATTAAAATATATTTTAAAAAATGAAATAAGCAAACAAAACCTTTTAAAAAAGGCACAAAACCATCAGCATGATACTCCATTTGAATAAAAAGATGTGCTTTTGTGGAGACCTCCAAGAGGTCCCACTAGGGTTACTCCATTGAAGGCAGCCCCTCGTTCCACCTCAGCTGTGCCCCAGGGTCAGGAAAGCAGCACTCAGCTGAAATGAGATGGGTCAGGAAGGTTTGGGCTGGCAGCTGCATTTCCATGGTCCAGGAGCCAGCATACTGATAGTTCTCCTTGTCTGGAGGAAGAGGGGCTGTCCCAAAGGCCATCCATCCCAAATGTAGCCCAGCCCTGCTCGTGGCTGCAGCACACCAGGGCTCCTTGCAGGGAAGAAAACACTAAGCAAGGAGATCCACACTGGGCATCTTTCCAGGGGAAAAATGCTTTTCACACCAAGAACAGCAACAGAAAGGAAGAGAAATTAAAACCAACCCTTTTACCCCCAAGGTACTCACTGCATTTTTTTATTTTTAAGTTTTGCAGCTATTAGTGTGATTTTTTCTAGTGGAAGGACACATTTTTCTGTGTGCAGGACACATTAAAATGAAATGGGTGCAATCAATCCTCAGGTCAAGAGTTCCACCAAAAGTGGAACTGGTCAGGGAGAGAGAAACAAGGATGGACACACAGCAGGGTGGCTTGGGCTAGCATCTATCATTGGCCAGTGGAAGTCAATGTGCTCCCAGCCATGGCTTCAGCCCACATCCATCAGCTGCATTAATAACTAAGACAAAACAGGAAACACCAGTCTGTGCAAAGTGAGGGTTAAAATCACGCAGGAAATGCCATGGGGAAAACCTGTTTTAAAGGAATTAATTTGAAACTCTGATGGGCCTATTTGGGTTACTTGCAACATGCATAGACAGTCCCATTAAATATTCATTGCTTGGTGGAGTCCCCACTCCCATCACAGATGTGCCGAGCTAAAACTGGAATAATTTCATTTATTTTTACCAGAGTTGCTTTCAATTCACTGCACTGCAAAGGAATCAGGATCCCTACCCCACCACCCAAGGCAATTTCCCTGAGGAAAGCCTCTTTTCTCCAGCACACTTAGAAGCATCTTCTCTTATCTTTTGATAACTCAGCTAGAGGCTGAGATCTGAAGAGATCCTGCCTGGCATTCCCAGCATTTGCAGTTTGCATGGGAATTGTCCTGCAAAGTAACCCAAATGTGTCTGTCTGGCACAGCATGTAACTGAGCTGCTTTTATATGTGCATCTGCTACATCCCCCACTGGAAGAGCTGCTCAGAAAGGTCAGCTAGGATGGAAAATTTAGCTGGGGACAGAGTCCTGGGGCTGGGGGGTCTTTGGGGTGGAAAAGTCTGGAAGAATTACAGAAAGGGTTTCTGTCCTTTCTTGGTTCACATGAGGAAAAGCAGTACAAATCAGCAAGGAAAAGTTAGCCTGCCTGGGATAAACCTTTGGCTGGAGCAATGACTCTGTTTCAGGGCAAAACAGGGGAGCATTAGCAGTGTCAGTGACTGGTGCCTTCATCCCCATCATCCCTCCTCACCCCAGAGCATCCTGTGCAAGGCTGCCAGGTAAAGAGGGGGCATTAGAGGTGCTGGCCACAGAGCCCTGGTGCTGTCCCTGCTTTTCCACAACCTCAGTGTGCCCAAAGCCAGCAGTCCTGTCCCAGTCAGGTTCTCCAGGATAGGGATGAGGACGATGCCTTTGGGTACATACCTACTTCGTAGAGGAGAGAGAGAAAGCAGCCGGGGATCTCTCAGCTATAAAAAGGAGAAGTGGGTAGATGTGAGACCAGAGGAGTCATGGCTGGTGCAGAGGCTTTCTCCAGGGAAGGTTTTTTTCCAGTAAGAGGTCTAAGGAAGTTCCTGTTGAGTGCTAAGTTGGAGAGAAACCAAAGGGAGCCCCTGCACCACCACAAGGCTGGTGGCACCCACACTTATGGGGGGCACCGCTCCCTAAGGAAAGATCCACCCAAACGCCACCAATTCTTCCCCTTTTAGCCCTAAAGCCGCCAGTTTGCCAGAGAGAGAAGTATCCCCTCCTTGCCCCACACCTTCTCCAGCCCTTCAGAGGGCTGACCTGAGACCAACCCCGACCTTTCCCACCTCCCACCCGCCGCGTTCTGACCCTCGCTCCCGCATCCTTGCAGGGCAGCTGGATTACATCCCGCAGTGCAGCGGCCACGGGAATTTCAGCCTGGAGTCGTGCAGCTGCGTGTGCATGGAGGGCTGGGCGGGCAGCAACTGCTCGGAGCCGCTGTGCCCGGGGGGCTGCTCCAGCCGCGGCGTGTGCCTGGAGGGACAGTGCATCTGCGACAGCGACTACGGCGGCGAGGACTGCTCCCAGCCGCGCTGCCCCGCCGGCTGCGGCTCCCGCGGGCTCTGCGTGGACGGCGAGTGCGTGTGCGAGGAGGGATTCACCGGGGACGACTGCTCGGAGCTGCGCTGCCCCCGCGACTGCTCGGGCCGGGGCCGCTGCGTGAACGGCACCTGCGAGTGCCACGAGGGCTTCGCCGGGCATGACTGCGGCCGGCAGCGCTGCCCCGCCGGCTGCGGCGGCCGCGGGCTCTGCCGCGACGGGCTCTGCGTCTGCGAGACGGGCTACGGCGGCCACGACTGCTCCGAAGGTACAGCAGGGCGTGTGGGGCTTGAGCCAGGCCTAAGTGGTGCATAAGCAAGGGTTTCGAGGTGCCCAGAGTCCCATAGGAGCGCCGTGAATCTGGGAGAAATCCTTACCTGGCAGAGAGCATCGCTTAGGACACATTGAGCCCCCCCCCCCCCCCCCCCCCCGCCTTCCCGTTATCCCTGTCCCCCAGGGATATGGACAAAAGTCTGGGAGATGAGCAAAAAGCTGGTGAGGTTCATCCTATTGCCGGCTGGGGGCTATGTAAAAATCACAAACGGGATGAGACTGCTAGGAATGTGCCTTGAGCTGTTTGTTTTCCAGCATCAGCCTCATTACATGGTTATGACAATGAGAAGATGCCATCAGTTCACATCCCAGGCAGCAGACCAAGAACTTAATGCTACAACTTACTTTAAAAGTTTTTTGACCAACCACACAAAGCAAAAGCTCAATGACAGTACTTCCATCCAACCACTATAAGCACACGTACCTTTGGTTAAAACAGTGCTTGGTTATTTAGAATATAATACCTACTTGTAAGCCTTAAAACACAATGCACAAAACTCCATTATTAAGCTTAAAACTTCCTAGTATCTTGCTAAACATACTTTTCTACAACTTAAAAAATTATTTTAAACAAACATCAACACACAAACCATTGTTCTATTTATCCTTACTTTTCTACTTCTTACCTAATTTTTCAACCAACCAATTCTATAGCTACTACTTAACTCTAATCACAATTCTACTGTCTGTAAAACCTATCTTTTACAATTTCCTCGAAACCCTTTAATTTTAAAAATTCCCACACATCCCAGCATGGGGGCTAAACAGTGCAACAGGTTCTCTTGAGCCTTTACCTTGTTATAGCTGTTCAGACAACCACAGGTACCATATAACACCCAGCCTGTGCCCACCAGCAGACCTACACAGCCTCCCACAGGAGTGGAAGAACAAGCCAGGCCCACCCTGACACTCTCCATACCTCTGTCCTCCCCAGTGTCTCCCCCTGAGAACCTGCGGGTGACGGGGATCAGCGACAGCTCCATCGAGCTGGCCTGGGACAGCCCCGGGGCAGCCACTGAGTACGTGGTGTCCTACCAGCCTGCCGTGCCAGGGGGCACCCAGCTCCAGCAGAGGGTGCCTGGGGACTGGAGCAGCATCACCATCACAGATCTGGAGCCAGGTGTGGCCTACAATGTCAGCATCTATGCAGTCATCAGTGACGTCTTCAGCAGCCCCGTTACCTCCAGGGTGATGACCAGTAAGTATCCTACTGCACTTGTTGCTTGCTGCCCATGTGTCCTGAGGGGATGCTCAAGCTGGCTCACTTTTTACATAAAAACTTTCTAGCAGCAGAAACTTGAGCCTTCAAAAAGAAGGGGAAAAAAATTGTATCAGTATAGGGATATAGGAAAGGAGGAAATGTGTCCACCCTCTTCAGAAAGACTCAGTTTGGATGAAAACCTGGATGTCTAAAAAAAAGAAAAAATTTCCAGAGTTTGATTGAAGCCCCCAGAATGTGGCCCAAAACATTACATGCTTCTCCTCAGAGAAAATACTACACTATAACATGTAAATCTCAGGTTCTCCTCCTCCTCCTGAACAGATGATTCCCTGTGATGACTCCCCATGATGATGTGGGTGATGGTGCAGCAAGAGGAGATGCTGCTGTGCATCAGGAGAAACACAGTCCTGACCAGGACTGTGATGCACAGAGGAAAACAGGAGTATCAAGCTGTAATACCAGCCTCCAGAGGGGTTTCTTGGAGACTAAGGATACAGAGGGCATGGAAAAAACAGAAACTATCCACACCCCCCTTTGCAGCCCCAGCATTCACTCTGTTCACATGATAGTGCAGTGGGATGATGCCTCAGTGTCCATAGGTCCAGGCATTTCCCTCTTTTCCTTCCCACCCATGTGGAGCAGGGGAAAAAGAATTTTGCTAACAGACACCACAAGTTTCCTTGTTTTTATTGCCCAGATACAAAATACCCACGGGGAGCAGGGTGGGTACAGCATGTGCTCACCCACCCCTCTCTGCTCACCACCCCTGCTCCCTTGCAGACCTCGCCACACCACAGGGGCTGAAGTTCAAGACCATCACAGAGACAACAGCAGAGGTGCAGTGGGAGCCCTTCTCCTTCCCCTTGGACGGCTGGGAGATCAGCTTCATCCCCAAGGTACTGCTGCTACACCCCTGGCACTGCAGGGTGCATCCAGGGAGAGCATCCTCAATCAACTTCCAATTACCCCCTTCCCCAAAACACCCAGCCTGTGTTTGCCATTTCTGTGCTGCACATCAGATTCCCCAGACTGCCAGCCTGCGTTTCCCCATTAGTTTTTGTGTCAATGCATGTCCTCAAAGAAATGTCCCCCAAAACAAATCCAGTGATGGGGGAAAAAACCTTCCAGCCTCACTCTTGTTGTCACACCCTCTTTTTCCTTTCCAATGACTCTTCCTCCTCTTCCTCCTCACCCTGCTCTCTATACAAAGCTCCCCAAAGCAGCCTGGATCAGAGTGAGCAGCTGCTGGCTCTCAGACAAGAACCTTCAGCCCCCTCCCGAGTCACATGCACACTTAATTCCTGCCATGGAATTTTAATTTTAATCACAGTGACGAGCAGGTAGAAACCCTGCCAGAAAAGATGAAAGGATAAAAATGTTGCCCTAAATACCCCATATTTTCTGTGCACAGCAACAAAAATTGTACATCAAGTATTTAGTCTATATTCATAATTTCTACACCATTTAGCTATAAGTACAGCTTCAATTGTACATGGAGCCTCTTTATAAGAGCATTCGAGCCCCAGCAGTAAAAGAAATGCTGATTAAGAGCTCAATTATGATGTTTTCACTTGTACAAAAACCTGCACTGGAATCAAAGGCAGCTCTGGGCAGTGGAGAACTGCAGAATTTGGCCCCAAAGTTTTAAATACTCTTAACCGTGAAGTATTATAGCACAGCACAAAGCAAGGGCCCAATTGCCTTAAATAACTCAATCCTCTCATTTCCAAAGAGTTGCTGGGAGATTATTGATGTGATGTTGGCTACATCCACATGCAAATTGTGTCAGAAGTTGAAGCTCATGTAATGCAGATATAGACCCTGGGATAATTTGCAGTCACCATCAGGTGATCATTCAGGATTAAAGCTGAAAAATATCAGAGAAAAGCTTTTGGTAGGAAAAAATAGCTCTTTTAAACATTTTACTATTACTCAGCAATTAAGTTGAACAGCATCCCTCTGAAGCAAATAAATGCAAACCATTGTTTCTTTTTTCAACCTTAAACTTAAGAATACATGGAAACATTTTTGGATTTAAAGGCAGATAAGATGCAAAAGGAGGACTGTTCCTGGATGCAGCGTCTTGGGTTGGGAAGGAATGTAGTTCACTGGGATTTAAAGTTCTCAAATCCATGAGTTAAGACATAAAGTCACAGTCATGTTCCTGCCCATCAGCTGCTAAAACTGGCCTTTCTGGAGACTCTATCATTATCATTGCCTTTTCCCCTAAAATTAGGCAGAGGGTGCTGTGTCCTTTACTGCCCTGCAAGCTTGGGTACGTGCTGAAATATTCCCACACCTCAAACAAACCCAAAACCCATTCCCAAGGGCTAAAAACAAGAGTTATAACTGAAGCATCACAACCTCTGTGAGAAAAACTGACCTGTCTTCCCAAAAACTGGGTGAGGAAATGCTAATTTGGTCCTCAGCAGCCCAGTGAGGATGCTTCCAGCTTCCTGCAGAACTCTTTCCACTCTCCTTCCACGGTCTCTGTGATGCTCTCACCCCCACAAAAGCTGGGTAAGGCAGGATTGCCCATCTGCTGGAAAAGACAAAGAGAAGATGGATTTAGCAAAGAAAATTAGGAAAGGTAAAATGGTAACTGATGGCTAAAATGGAAGGTTTCCTGTTTAATGAGAAAAGGGATGAATATGAATTGAGAGTTATGTGCAAAGATTTGTTTAGCATGTTATTAGTGAAGACAGCAGCAAGAAAAGATCCTTTGTCCAAGCACTGGCAGGAAAGGTGACATGTGCAGTTGTTTAAAGCCTCACAGTTTTTCAGGGCAAAACCACAAGGCATAAATGAGTGTACTAAAGATGGCTAAAAAGCAGGTGACAGCAAAATAAAGACCTCACAGCTTCATACCTATACATCAACAACAAAAGGCTCCTGGCACCTGAAGAGCAGGGAAAACAAGCCTAGCTCAGGCTTTGGTTTAATCATCTTTCCTCTTTCTGAGCAGCACAGGCACAAATACACAGAAGCTGGGGAGGGAGGAGGGATGGGGAGGATTTTGCAGCCCAACAACACAAGCACTCCACGCTTGGTGGGTGACCTCATCCCAGCTTTCTCCCTCCATGCTGTGGTGTGCCAAGGTGACCATGTGATTTGGGGATGCAGGGTGGGCTGTGGAAGGATGCAACATGGGGGGCACCTCCTCTTTGTGAATCAGTCCCCCCAAAAACACCAGCGGGTGAGGGAGGGTTAATGCTTGTTTCATTCCCTGACAGAATAACGAGGGTGGTGTGATTGCCCAGCTCCCCAGCACTGTCACCACCTTCAACCAGACGGGGCTGAAGCCGGGGGAGGAGTACACTGTCACCGTGGTGGCCCTGAAGGAACAAGCCAGAAGCCCTCCCACCTCTGACAGCGTCTCAACCCGTGAGTGAGCCCCACCCGGGGGCAGCACAGCAGGTCCCAAAAATAAAGTCCCATGGGCAGGGATGAAACTTGCAGCAAACATTGCAGCCACAGCTTCCTCGTGCAGTGTTTTGTCCCTCTCGCTCCTAAATTATCACAAGTGTAGAAACTGGTTAATGGGGTTGGGAGTGAAAACTCAGTTCTGCTTTTATTGTATAGCTGGATAAATTATTCTTCTCTGCTAATCTCACATTTTGGAGCCTGGATGCCCGCAAGAAATATATGTACAAATGTATTACTTACTCATACATAACAGATTAAAACTCCCACCCGCTTTTGTGCCAATAAATGCCCTCAACTACCACCTATTCAGGCAAATCAGAAAGCAGGGCAGGGAGCCAGGAGCAACAGCATGTCCCTTCCTAACCAATTTGTTTGCCCACTCACTGGCCCTTCCTGCAGACCAGAGGAAATTCAGCTGGGTCTTCTTGCTGAAGGAGATGCAGCGATGGGCAGAGCTCACGGGGGAGAGGAGTCTCTTCACACCAGATCTGGTGCAGTCTGCCTTGAAAGCCAGGCAGACGTCTACAAGCTCCACCTGAGCTGTTCCGAGAGGAAACAGCACTTAAATAGCTGCCGGAGGGCTGTAATGAGGTGCTGCTAATTGAGGCAGCGGGGAGAGTGGAGGGAGGGTTCCTCCACCGCAGCAGGTTGTTGCAGGGCTGATCTTCCCCAGCAGAGTCCTCCCCTCCTGCTTTGCCTCTGTGTTCGGCTCGATGTGGCTTAATAGAGACATCTCCTGGTCAAGCCAGAAACTTCCTTTCCCTGGGAAGTCAGCGAAAATAGAAGCTGGTTGCCCTTTGCAGGGAGCGCAGGTGGAGCAGAGGGCTCCGGGATCTGTGCTCCATGGAGGCATCCCTGTGCTGGTGTCTGCCTTCCTCTGCAACACCCCCAGAGCTTCATCCCCACCAGCCTGGCTCTTCCTCAATATCTTGTGCCAGGATCAGGCAGCAAAGCCATGTTTTTATGCCACACAGCCAAATAGATGTGGATCACCTGGGTGGCTGGACAGCATGAAGCAGCTGGAGATTGAGGGTATGCATGACCTGGTCCTGGCCAAGCTGGACAGACAGCTCCCACCTGAACACTGGGACTCCCAGCTGGGCTCCCTCCTCTGCTGTTTTGCCCACAGACCTCACCTCACTACTCCAAATTCCTCCATGTCCTTTTCTAACCCCCCGATCCTCCCCACCCCTGCCCACATGCTTGTCCCCCAGAACTTCAGGTGCAGCATTCAGCAGACCCTTATTGTATACTGTCATTATATTAGGTATAGTCTGAATTACAGAACCAAAGTGGGCTTTTTCACCCACCTTGTGACCACCTATGTGACCATCTGTGATAACACAGGCTGCCCAGCAGGCTTCATCTATGAGCACTGCCATGGCACAGGAGCAATGGCAAGACTTGGCTCCATCCGTCCGTCCGTCCATCCATCCATCCATCCATCCATCCATCCATCCATCCATCCATCCATCCATCCATCCATCCAGTCCTGCTGGACTCCAAGCATCCATCAGCCAGGCTTGAGCCAATGATATCCAAAGGTTGAGTGTTGGGGGGTGTGGAAGAAAGAAGGGCTCAAATCTCTGTGGAAAAAAAAAAAAAAAAAGGCAGAAATGTCAAAAAATCTCCCTCAGTAGAGTCCCGGTATTCATTTTTCTAAAAACCATTTATCTGAAAGGTTTTTCTGGACACCAACCATAGCCCCACACCCAGCTAGTTATGAAGATTCACCAGAGCAGTTGCATTTTCTCCTCTCTTCCCACTGCCAAGACACCAACAGCTTTCTGAGCTGATTCCTCAGTTTAAGGACAAACCAGGAGCTGGCACCAAAGCAGGAACATTTCTAGAGACATTCCTCAGTTCTCAACACTTGGATCTTGTCCTTGGCTCCACATTATTTAACACATTGTCAACACCTTTCAAAAGACATAATACTGTTGCTGATAAATTTTGCCAATGATGGAAAGGATCAGAAAAGATTAAATTGCATAGAAGAACATCAATAAAAGTTGTTTGGATAGTTTGAAGAGCTGGGCACAAAGGAAAATTGCACGTTTTTTTCAATGCAAAAGTACAAGCAGCTATCTTAGCGCAAAGAACGTGTGTTGCAGTTAGACATAGGAGTTTTAGATCCTGGGAAATACCAGCTGAAAAAGCCAAAGAGGAATTATTGTTAACAACCAGCTCAAGAGAAGGGCGTGAGCTGCATTATAGTAATGGGTGTCAATGAGAGAGCTGCTGGGTCCTGCTCTGGTGTCTGCAGAAAGTGGAGAGGGTTCAGCAAAGAGCCAGGAGATTGGGACAAAGGATTGGGAACCATGAGAACCAAACCCATTAAGTATCTTGGGGTCATGCCTCTTGCCCATGCCACCTCTCTCCCTTGTGCCCAAATCCCAATTCCAGCTGTTTCGAAGGACAACCTAAAGCATCCCTGAACCTTGGCATCCCCAAATCTCCCCCCTTTCCCCACCCAACTTTCCCACAATAACAGGTGTCCGTTTCCCCCCCGCAGTCATCGACGGCCCGACGCAGATCCTGGTGCGGGACGTCTCGGACACGGTGGCCTTCGTGGAGTGGAGCCCCCCTCGCGCCAAGGTGGACGCCATCCTGCTGAAGTACGGGCTGGCGGACGGGGAGGGCGGCAGGACCACGTTCCGCCTGCAGCCCCCCCTCAGCCAGTACTCCCTGCAGGCCCTGCGCCCCGGCGCCCGCTACCACCTGGCCGTCAGCGCCCTGCGCGGCGCCAACGAGAGCCGCCCCGCCTTCGCTCAGTTCACCACAGGTACAGAGAGCTGCCCTGGCTGGGAGAATGGAATTTTTGGGTGTGAACGGAATTTTTGAGTCTCTTTGGCAAGCATGGGTAGGTGGATTGCTGCTGTCTGCAGATGGGCTGTCCCGCAGCAAGAAGGAAAACCTTAGGGCTTTTTGCATCTTGGGGTTAGTGATGCTTCTTTTTCTGCTGGCATAAGTGAGCGGGGGTTTAATGTGCTAGAATGAAGAACTGGGATGGAAGCACAGTGGTTAAGATACAGGTGTAAGTGGTGACACCTGAATGCAGGTGCCTTGCATCCCATCACAGAGCAAAAGATTCAGCTCACCCTAAAATACACACCCTACAACTGCCCTCTGTCCCACCACTCCTAGTGGCTGTTTAGCCACTAAACCTCCAGTGCAAAAGGTCCTCTTTGTTGTCCCCAAGGCTTCCACCTTTCCCCATCCAACTCTCCAAAATCCTAGGAAATACCACCATAAAATGTCAAAGATGAATTACTGTCAACAGCCAGCTCAAGAGAAGGGCATGAGCTGCATCCTAGCTGTAATGGGTGTCAGTGAGAGAGTTGTGATGAATGCCCTGTGCCCCCAGGGATGCTCATACAGTCCCCAGGGTAGTCCAGGTGATCCCAGATGCCAGTGGCAAGGCATGGATGGACTCAACCCCCATATTTAGATGATAAACCCCAAACCAACTCCATCTCGGCCATGTCTTGCTGCAGCATCAAGGCTGAAGCTGCCTGAGACACACATCCCCACCAGCTCCAGTGCCTGTTCAGACCCACAGCTTAGAACTCTAGAACTCAGCAGTTTATGTCCTTAAGAGCACCTGCAGCTCAATGGACAATTCTCAAAAGCACCAAAATGCTCAGCACAGGTCTGAGTTCAAGGGGACACTCGCTCCCACTCAGCATCAAGAGCCAAGGCATCAGCAGTCTTGGTGCCTTGACCAAGGAATCAGCAGTCAAGCAGCTGAAACTGGCACATCCAGAAACATGGTTATCTTATTTTATATCTTCTCTGAGCACCCTAACTGGTCAGTAAAACTTTAATTAATGTTAAGCCTGCAGATAGCTAAGGGATTTAATTTACCGTGCCATAAAGGAGGAGTCGGAGCGTGTATTTCCGTGCTGGTTTATGGTATATAAATTGTCATGTACATTACTGCTGGCTATGAGGCTCCTACTGTAATAACTGTGGGACATGAATTGTGTGTGTACATATCTCTACAGATAAATATTTCAGATGAGATGCTTACCCCAACTGATTTGCTGCCTTGGCCTTCCTCGCTTTATTTCTAAAAGGCAACATAAAAGTACCCTCCCAAACTCAGATCCATCACCATTACCCACTGTCCACTGGTGCCCAGCCCCAGTGCTGCTCACCAGAGGGGTTTATTGTGCAAACCAGAGCAGATTCAGTACACAGCCTGAGCAGCACTAATAAACAAACCCTTTGGGCAGTGTCTGGGAGTGAATGAGCCTGTAAAGATGCTCAGGGTTTTCTTCTGAGAGCAGTTCAGGCCAATGCATGGCTACTACAGAGCCCTTTTACTCATAGTGCCTCAGTTTCTTTTACCTTAATATGAGGGAGAATGGTTTTCTTTTTGAAATAACGCAGAACTAGCTGCCAAACCAACTTACCGAGGATGCTGCCAGCATTTGTATCACCCTCCTGGGTGGCATCTCCCAGCCTGTGCTGAGCAGGGGGTAAGAGCAAATGTTCCAGCCCTTCCTGCCAGGCCATGCTCAGGGCAGGAGGATCTCCTGGCTGTCCCCCCTGGCTGTGGCGGGGCGGCGGGGTGTGTTCCCTGCTGTGACACCGTGCTTCTGTCCCTTGTGTCGCACAGAGATCGACGCCCCCAAGAACCTGCGGGTGGGCTCGCGGAGCCCCGCCAGCCTCGAGCTCACCTGGGACAACAGCGAGGCTGAGGCACACAGCTACAGGGTGGTGTACAGCACCCTGGCTGGGGAGCACTACCACGAGCTCCTGGTGCCGCGCCACGCCGGCCCCACCACCCGCGCCACCCTCGCAGGTACGCACGCGCCCTCGCGCCCTGGAGCCGTGATATTGTCCGAGAAATCTTTTCCTTAGGAGTTTTCCTCCTGAGAAGCTGAGAGGCCTCAGGAACAAAATGTAAACATTGATTATCTGCTGCTGTGGAATGCAACAGGTGGATCTGTGATTGGTCTCATGTGCTTGTTTCTAATTAATGGCCAATCACAGCCAGCTGGCTTGGACTCTGAGACACAAACCTTTGTTATTCATTCCTTCTTTTTCTATTCTTAGCAAGCCTTCTGATGAAATCCTTTCTTCTATTCTTTTAGTGTAGTTTTAATATAATATATATCATAAAATAATAAATCAAGCCTTCTGAACACATGGAGTCAGATCCTCATCTCTTCCCCCTTCCTCGGACCCCTGTGAACACGGTCACAGTGCCCTTCCTCCCCCTCCTCTCAAGCAGGGAGGGCAAAGCAGATCCAAAATGAGCACCAAGACACAGTTGCCCTTGTGCTGGCATATGTTTGAGATTGTTCTGGAGTTTACTATTTACTGGAGAGAAGGTTTTCCTTGGGATGGAGCTCATTTTCTGGGCACACCTCCAGTAAAGATCTGTCTGTAGTAATTATATATTTTCTGAACAGAGAGAGACATGGTTCTCCCAGGAAAATCCTGGGAAGCTGTGCAAAAGCTGTAGAGAACTTAGATGAAAGAATTCAAACAATTATTATCTCTCTTTCTGTAACCATTGTTTATAGATACAGTTCTCCAGAGTATGCTATTCATAGTCACCAATAATATGAGATGTTTCTACTTGGAGACCAATCAAGTATCACCTTAATGAGTTCACTTTGTAAAAGGACCCAGCTACTTTCATTAAACCCTTTTGCCTTCTGATCCCCCTGAACACTGGAGTCATCTTTGTGTCCCTGACTCAACAGTGTCATCTGTCCAGGTGGCAAATAGAGCTGGCAAGGAGCAAAGGGAGAAATGGGAAGAAGCCTGTTTAGGCTGATCTACAGGAAAATATTATTTCACCCTTCCCTTTTTTGCTTGTTTGGAAAGAGCCATGGGTAATGATGCCCCATGGGCAGTGATGGGGAGCCAGGGTGCCTGAGTTTTGTGCCTTCTTCCAAATTGGGCTCAAAGCAGACCCAAATCTAGAGATGATGGTTTTGAGCAAGTGGCACATTATTCAGGTCAGCATAGGGACTGCAAACACCACCCACCCCCCACTGCCAGGAAAGCCCCAAACACCTTATGCAACACACAACAAAGCACCATGTGAGATGTGATTTCCTTGCTTTTTGACTAGAACTGCTTACCTCATGGATTTGCTGCTCCTGTGGCATATTTTGTGTAAAGAAAAGAATTATATGCAAAAATGTTCTCTCTTTCGTCTTGAAGTTCTTCAGTATGGAAGGACAACAGGTTCTTCCATGTTGACTCTCTGCTTTCCCAGGACCTTCAAGGGCTCAGGAATCTGCCATATGAAGTTATAGGAGAAAGGTCAGGGGGAAAGCCAAAAGTTAAGTTACAGGGACAGCAGCAGAGTCACAAGAAAGGCTGGAGGGCAGCAAGGCAATTAGAGCAGTTATCTTGAAAAATGTGGAATGCAGAAAGAAGAACATCAGGGCTGGTTTCTTCTGTGTTCTTGATGAGGATGCGTGGGGAGAAGTAGGATGAGATCAGAGACTCAGTGCTGGACTCCTGCTAGCTTTGCTTTAGGACATTTATTGGCTTTCTAGGTGAGAAGAAGCATTAAAAGGGCCCAAAGCCCCCTTCCTGGGCAGAGGCAGAACAGTGACACAAACTGAGACGATATCCATTACTTAACTTGAGCTTGCCTTGGAATATATGGCAAGAGCCTAAAGTCTCTTTTTTTTCTCAATAAAACTAAAAAAGCTGCCAAGGCTCTTCCAGACTCAGGTAAGGCTGCAAGAAACCCAACCAGAGCAAGCTGCAGAGATGCAGATTCTTAAGTCAAGATTCATGCAGATTCTTGTAGAGAGTAATTTTTATATAGTGCGTCCATCATCACACAAGTACATTGCTTCCAGTCCCCAGTTACTATGTCATAAAAAAACCAATTAAAAAAAAAACCAGCCTAGTCATAGCAGAAAATAACGAAAAAGCCATTCTGCTAGCAAAAAAAAAAAAAAAAAGCAAGTTATGATATTATGATAGTCATAGTGTGGATGGCACATGAGCATCTCCCATAGCTCTGTTATGTACAGAGTAGTCATGTCCTCCAGTTCTTGTTGGACTTTGTGCAAAACCTATTGGGGTTTTTTTCCAGTCAGCCAGGACCTGATGGGATTCATAGTATGAAAGTAACCAGCAATTCTTTCAGCCAATCTCATCTACCTACAGGAAAAGCAGTGTGGAATGGCACTGAGCAGAGTTTATCAAAGATTTACACTTAAAAGTGCAGTAAGCCTGTCCCTGACCCATAATCTCTATTAAAAATCAGCATTTGCACAGAAACAACCATAATTTTGCTCATCTCAAAAGAGCTGGGAGAGAAAAGGTTTATATCTTCATGCTCATTTCTTCCTTCTCCTACCTTTTGCCAGGCTGTTCTTTCCAGAATGCTTCTGACACTTATTGAGCAGGGCCAGGGGGTCCATCTTCTCCCCATCACTAAGACTGCACTGTAGCAAGAGAAAGGCAGGGGAGGAGAGTGTCCCTCTCTCCCGACCTCTTGGGAAAGGTTTGGGTGGCTCCAGGGGATGCTGCCCCTGGGCAAGGCACAGTGAGGCTGAGCTGGAAAGTTTATGGCTTTTTCTAGCTTTGTGGGAAAGATCATGAAGCACAGGGAAGAGGGGAATAAAGCCACCAGCAGCCAAGCAGAAGTGACAGGCAGAGGCAAGAGATATTCCATGGAGATAAAGCAGTGCAAGAGGAAAGGAGCTGGACGAGCTCAATTCCCAAGTTCCTTGAGAGAGGCACCTCAAGATACATCCACCCTACAGAACAGGGCTTGATTCAGCTCCTAGAAAGACTGCACCTTGCCCAATTAATGTGCATTTCATTTACTCTGCATAGTTTATTTCTTTCCAAGACACCAGCCCTGTGACAATATTTGATGCTGCATCACTTTGGAAAAAACACAGCTACTTTATCCTTCCCATCTCAGCTCACACACACAAGAGCTTCTGTCTCACCGCCAGCAATTTCAGCAGACCTCAGCAACAACTTTTAAAAATGGCTTGTTTGTGAGCTTAAATAACCCAAATTCCCTGTCCAATTGCATCCACAAGGCTTTTTGAAAAGACTCAGCTCTTCTGCAATGTGCAGAGGAACTGCTGACCCGAGGGATGCCCTGGAGGGCCCTGAGGTCACCCTGCCAGGTGCTGCTCTCAAACCCTGTTGTGTTCTTTGCCCTCCCTGGTAGATCTGGTGCCAGGAACAGAGTATGGCATTGGGATTTCAGCCGTGATGGACAGCCAGCAGAGCGTGCCAGCCACCATGAATGCCAGGACCGGTGAGTTTGGCCCCACTGCCTGCTCCAAGCACAGCTGGCTGCTATGGCTCAGATGCCCCCATGGGACAGTGTGTGCATGGGGACAAAGCTCTGCACCAACCCTCTCCCACAGAGCTTGACAGCCCGCGGGACCTGCTGGTGACAGCCTCCACTGAGACGTCCATCTCGCTGGCTTGGACCAAAGCCACGGGTCCCATCGACCACTACCGTGTCACCTTCACCCCCGCCTCGGGAATGGCCTCGGAAGTGACAGTATCCAAGGACGAGTCACAGCTCACCCTCTCGGAGCTGGAGCCCGGCACAGAGTACACCATCTCCATCATCGCTGAGAGGGGGCGGCAGCAGAGCCTGGAGGCCACCGTGGATGCCTTCACAGGTAGGGAAACCCAAGCTGCCATGGGGGCAAAGGCACAGACCTTGTTGGCATCTCTGCCAGCCTACTGCGTCCCTGGCACCAAAACCCTTAAGGTGGTGATGGGGATGAGAGCTGGGGTCAGTGTGTCCACACAGGAGCAGTTGACCCCAAAAGGAGGATGGCCCTACCAATGTGGTGGCACAATCCCTTTGGGCAGCAGCACTGAACACACTTGCTTTGCTAACAAGACAGACTGGAGAAACAGACAGCCCTATGCTATCCTCTCTGGGCAGGGTGGCCTGTGTGCCCATAGGAAGAAGGAATGAAGCCTTGGGGGACCTCACAAGGACCTCTGGCTGAAAAGTCTGCACTTATGAAGTGCAGACAACAGATACCATTTGCAGTGGGACAGTTCCATCACTCACTGTATGGGTCTGGAATGGAGGATGTTTGCAGGTGGAGCTGAGAAAAGCACCATTTTTCCTCTCCTGGATCTGCTGGTTGATCCCAGCACAGTTTCAGATCAATGGAGAGTCCAAATCTTCAGCTTTGCCACCTCTTTTAAGTATTTCCCATACAAGCACAGGGAATAACATGGAGGTAAGGATCTGCAGGTAAGGATCTGGGGTTGCAACTCTCCTCTCCACCTTCCAGGTGTTCGGCCCATCTCCCAGCTGCACTTCTCCCAACTGACATCCTCCAGTGTGAATGTCACGTGGAGTGACCCCTCCCCACCAGCAGACCGCCTCATCCTCACCTACAGCCGCCGGGACGAGGAGGAGGAGGAGGCCCAGCAGGTCACACTGGATGGCACCCGCAGGCACACCAGCCTGACGGGCTTGCAGCCAGCTACAGAGTACCTGGTGTCCCTGGTGGCCGTGCATGGCACCATCAGCTCTGAGCCTGTCCTGGGCTCCATCACTACAGGTACCACGGGACAGCCCCCAGCAGGCACAGGGGAGGGCAGGCAGGGCCATGGGGAGTGGGCCTGCCTCCCACAGCTTTTCTCTGTGCCCCATCTCACCAGGGATTGATGCACCAAAGGACCTCAGGGTGGGCAATGTCACCCAGGAGTCTATGATGGTCTACTGGAGTGCTCCCATCGCTGCCTTTGACCACTACAGGATATCCTACCGTGCTGCTGAAGGTAAGGGGCCACACCACTCCTGTTCATGCCCTGAGCTCACAGCTCCAGCCCTCCCTCCATCTGCTGGCCCAAGCAGGCCACTAGGCCATCGTCACCCAGGCAGCACCTCTGTGCCTTGGGCAAAGCCACCAGTAACTGGGATTGGCTCCAGAGCAGAGGACGGCGTGTCTGGGATAAGGATGGGAAGGACCACTGCAGCCAGCTTGGCACAGAGGGACACACAGAATGGCCCCCAGCAGTGTGCCCTCCCCAGAGATGGTTAAATTCAGGGCTCAATCCTGAAATCCCAGCTCCCTCATTTGCCTCACCTATCTCATGTCCCTTGGCCCTAGTTTTGTGGATGATGCTGGAAAGGCCAGGCCAGCAGAGCGCTGGGCACACAGGAGTGCACCTGCAGACACAAAAGCCAGTTACCTCCAGTGTCCTGTGGAACTGTCCTCCCCTCCCAAGCCCCTCCTGAGCCCCAGGGATGGGGCCAGACATGATGTCAAAGCTCTTGGCTCCATCCCTGCAGGAAGGACAGACAGCATGGCCATCTCCAGGGATGCCACTGAGTACACCCTGCAGGACCTGCAGCCTGCCACCAAGTATGAGATTGAGCTGAAGAGCGTGAGGGGCCGGGAGGAGAGCGAGCTGGCCTCCATCACTGCATACACAGGTGAGAAGGAGCTCTTGGTGGGCAGGGAACAGCCAAACAGTGTCAGCTCCAGCCCTGCCCAGGGCTGGCACGCCCTGCTTGCAGTAATACTCAGGTGACTGAGAGCAAGCTGGAGATGATAAGCAGGGCTCACAAGGGCTCACTGTGGGCTTTTGAAGCATGTCTCAGCAAAGTTTATCCCAAGTATGCATGGGTAGTCATGGGTAAAAATGATAAACCTGTGTTCCAGGCACCATGAAGCCAGAAACATGCTGCTGGGCAATCATGACAACCTTTCCTAAACAGAGTACAGATTTGCAGAAATAATCCCTAGGGAAGCCCTGTCACAAGCAGCATCTGCTGCAAGAATAAAACCTTCTGCTATCTCCAGACTCCTCAAAGCCTAAAGAAAATCCCTAACAAGCCAGACTGGGCATCTAGAAAAGAGTGGAAGAGCAGCCCAGATAGCAGAGTAACACAAACTACAACACCTCTGCACTCCAGCTTGGGCAGCACTAACTCCTGTGCAGGCACATGGGTCTGGGCAGCAGGGCAGGAAATAGAGTGATATGCCACAGGAAGGCCTTCCAGCTCATAGTCCAGTCTCCCAATGCCTCTGACTCTCTGCATCTCTCCCCCACACAGCCATGGATGTCCCGCTGGGGGTCACAGCCACCAACATCACTCCCACGGAGGCGCTGCTGCAGTGGAACCCGCCGCTGTCGGAGGTGGAAAGCTACGTGCTCATCCTCACCCGCCATGCAGGTACTCCAGGGCTCTGCTTCAGCTCATCCCAGCCTCTCTCCCATCCCAAAGACCAGGGCACAGTGGGAGCCCTTCACAGAGGGAGAAGGGAAGGAGCCCTTGCCTCGGGGTTTTATAGGGATTGTGGGAAAAATCAGACCACCCTTCAGACTGAACAGCACCACTGTTTCAGCAATAGAAGTGCTTTTTGTCATGAGGTCATATCCAGAGACACATTTTGGAGAAGCACCTTGAATGTCTACCCTTGTCACAGACATCTTTTATGAAAAATCCTTTCCTTAGGATTTTTTCCTCCTGAGAAGCTGAGAGGCCTCAGGAACAAAATGTAAACAATGGTTATCTGCTGCTGTGCAATGCAACAGGTGCATCTGTGATTGGTCTCATGTGCTTGTTTCTAATTAATGGCCAATCACAGTCAGCTGGCTCAGACTCTCTGTCCGAGCCACAAGCCTTTGTTATCATTCTTTCTTTTTCTATTCTTAGCTAGCCTTCTGATGAAATCCTTTCTTCTATTCTTTTAGTATAGTTTTAATATAATATATATAATAAAATAATCAGCCTTCTGAAACATGGAGTCAGATCCTTGTCTCTTCCCTCTTCCTTGGACCCCTGTGAACATGGTCACATACCCTAACTGATCCCTTTTATCTTACAGTTGCAGGAGAAACAATTCTCGTGGATGGAGACAACCAGGAGTATCAGCTGACCAACCTGCTGCCCAGTACCACCTACACAGTGTCTATGTATGCCACCAGCGGGCCTCTCACCAGCCAGACCATCAGCACCAACTTCACCACTCGTACGTGCAATCCCTTCCCTCACTCCTCATCCCTAGCCAGGCACTCACCCCAGGAAAAGCAGCCAGCAAGGCTGAGCCAAAGCTCTTGATACATAGCAAGAGTGTAGGGGTAGCCATGTGCCAAAAGAACACAAACACCAATCCCAATGACCAGTGCAGGGCACAACACAAGAACACAATTTTAATCAACAAGCATCAACCATTATTTTTACTCTTTCAGCATCCATCCATCCATCCATCCATCCATCCATCCATCCATCCATCCATCCCTTTCTTTTGGTGATTTCCCCTGGCTGTGGTTTCCTGAGCAGACCCCTGACCGGGTCTTTTTTTTTGCCCAAGGCCATAGTCCAGAAGAACACAATAACCCATTTTGCTTGACAGGTCCCATAGCACATGAATTTCACAGCTGTTACCCTTAAGGTGGTGCACAGGTAGAGGAGGACTTCTAGAGGGTTTTGCAGAGCTCTGTTCAAGCCTGGGGATGGGTGATGTGGTCTTGAAACGGAGGGTGAGGATGACTTTGGGCTGTAGCTCAGTGCTGCAAGGTTGAATCCCAGTGTACTGAGTTGGGAAGCAGGGCTGAGGTGGTTGTGTGTGAGAAATTTCACTTCCCTGTGCTCCTATTCACTCTTTCAGTTTTGGATCCTCCAACCAATCTGACAGCCAGTGAAGTCACGCGACGGAGCGCCCTGCTGTCCTGGGCTCCTCCCGTGGGAGAGATTGAGAATTACATCATGACCTACAGATCCACCGATGGCAGCAGGAAGGTGAGTGAGTCCTCACACCAAAGAGCCTCATTCACTCAGGGAGTCATAAGACCATGTTAAAATAAGCAGGAGAAGCAAACAAAGCAAAAGAATGATGCTCAGTGGCTCAGGGAGGCCAGAAGGGCAGACACTACTTCCTGCTAAGCAAGGTGACAGGAAAAAGCAAGAAGAGATTGCCTAAGGTAAAATGTTGATGCACATCTACTGGTCTGGGCACAGGGGGGTTACCTGGAGAGATTGGAGGAACAGAGGCAATTCACAACTTGTGAAACACAAGCAAGCTGAGGCGGGAGAGTATTATTCTGCAGAGACGCTAAAAAGGCCATTTACCCTTCCTGCAAAAAAGGAAGATAGGCACAGAGAGCTAATTAATTCTGCAATACAATACATTTGATTATTTAATGAGTGTGTCCACATCTGCCTGTCTGGAGGAGCTGCAACAAACACAATCAGAAATATGTCATGGCAAACAGTCTGATTTCCTTTGCTGGTGTGATTGGCTCACAGCAGCCACAGGATAATAGCTTTGCAAAGGGTCCAATAATGCTGTGTGGCACTGGCCAACAAGCAGAAAAATGAACATGACGGGAATCAACAGAGTCAAAACTGGCTGATAACCAGGTTTGGCCAGCTCAATTTCTTGCACTGCTTGGGCAATCAGTCATGTCTTTTACTGAAGGCACACAGGTCCCAGCAGACGCAACTGACAGAGGACACTGACTGCAAACATTTAAATCCGTCTCCAAACCAGGTTGCTTTCCCCCATCCAAACCATTCTGAAATGTTGGGTATATTGGCTGATCTCGTGTTCACTCAGCCCAAGGGTTTAAGCAATCATGCACTGCTCCTCAGCCAGGCTCCAAGGGCTGCAGTAGTTTGTGGCTTCCCTTCCCTCCTCACTTGCTCTTTAGGCTCCCCAGCGCTTTTCTCATCTGTTGCTCTTGGTGTCTGCCTCCTTCTGGGACCCATGTACAGGAGCTGATTGTGGATGCAGAGGACACGTGGATCCGCCTGGAGGGGCTTTCTGAGACCACGGAGTACACGGTGCACCTGCAGGCTGCCCAGAACGCCGTGCGCAGCGGCCTCGTCTCCACCACCTTCACCACAGGTGAGCACTCACTCTGCATCCACCCAGACACATGCAGGCTGGCCGACATGTCACACTGGTGGGAATGGACTGCTCTTAGGGACCGTCCCTCCTCAGGCAGCATTCCTTCATGATCCAAAGAGGGGTACTCACAATGCCACGACCCATGGTGCTGCGTCACTACAAAAAGTTAATGGCTGAAGGAGCTATGATTCAAACATGAGACCCAGCCCAGGGCAAGGGGGTTTGAGCTTCAGACCAGTAACCATCTGCCATGCCCTTTTGTCTTGCCCATATCTGCCCTCAAGTGGATAAACAGAGGAAAAAATACCCACTAAAAGGAACAACACATATCAACAGGAATGCTGCTGGGAGAGAACCCAGCCATGCTGTGGACATGATATCAATGAATCAGAATGCTTTGGCTTGGAAAGAATCTTTAAAGGTCATCTGCTTCAATCCCCCTGCAGTGAGCAAGGTCATCTTCAACTTGATCAGGTTGCTCAGAGCCCTGTTGAATTTGACCTTGAAAGTGTTCAGGGTTGGGGTGTCCCTGGAAATACCAAGCAAGTGTATCTCCATCACCACCAGTAGAATCACAGACAGCAGAGCCTGTGACCACTTTATCTAATTGCATTATTCCTCTCCACTCTCATTCTGGAGCATTCACAATCTACCAAGACACTAAAGTAATGGGAATGTTTTAATTTTTAAATCAAAAGGTGCGCATGCACAGTCACCGTGACCCTCAGAGACAGAATACTTACTCTTCCAAGAATGGAGCTTGCAAGAGAATGTCACCATTGCTCCCATCCTCTGCAACCATTCACAATAGAAGCTATGCAAAACAAATTTTTCCTCATCCTCTTTTAAAATCATGGCTAGGCCAGGGTACTTGCAGACAGAATACATCTTGTTCAGGGCTAGGAATCCAGTCATGTTTTTCCTGGGTATCAACAGCACTGAGAAGTCTCCAGATGATGTCCACCAAAATTCTGCCCATCTGTGCTGCCAGTTTAATTCTCAAATGAGGAGAATTTTCTTTGAGTCTGCTATGGATACACTTCCCCATCTCAGTTACATGCAAAGGTCTCTTCGCCTGCTTTTTAAAGATAACAGAAACTATTTACATCAACAAAAGAAGAAATTGCTTCTCTAATACATCTACAAAACATGCTCTCCTGTTGTTCTTGGCTCTTACTCATGTGCATAAATCCAGTACAATTCAGGCAGGTGATAGAAAAAGACATGTAACCTTTGAGGCTGCTTGGGAGTCAGGGATGAAGCTGCATGGGGATGACTTCTCAGGTGGGATAAAGCAGCAGAAACCCACTTGTGTCAGGCAAGGAGAGCCCCTTTTCCATCAAACAGAAGTGTCAGACCTCAGCAAGGTCAGTCCCCATTGCCAGCTGATGCAGCATCCAACACATTTAACTTGCTTTGAAGATGAAGATGGGCATTAGCAACAGGCCAGTTTCTCCCACTTACCCCAGTATTGATGAGACAGAAGCAACCAGGAGCTATCACCAAGGCAATGCAAACCATGGACAGCATCTCTCATCAAAGCTTCCAGATCTGCAACTCAGTTTACTCTGGCAATGCATCAAGGCACTTTGCAGAGAACAAGGACTTGTCTTTAATGACAAAAAAAAAAAAAAAAGTAAAGAAAGCCACTCAGGCTTAATTTAAATTGTTTTGCTTCCTTCTGCTTACATACACATCCCGGGGTTCTTCTATTCCCCCTGACATATTAATAGCTCAGCCTCTTTTGTTTCATGTTTGCATAAGGTTCTTAGGGAATTGTATACAGATGAGACAGAAGGAAGAAACAGATACAGTATTTATAATTTATAGTGGTTTGAAATGTCTTTCAAGGTCTCCTTGGCTCTTAAAGATATGAATATAAATTAAGAAACAAGCAATCTCCACAGGGGAGCCCAAAGTGGTTATTGTTGAAGAAGTTTTCATTGTTGGATACTATAAAATACAGTGTCTCACCAGGCTGTGCTACAGACCATGAAGATGGGGAGAAAAAAGAGAGGATCTTCAACTTTTGAACACAGTAATGACTTTCAAGTCTTCAGGTCACAAGGTGGGGGAGAATAGACCCAAGTGGGGAGCAACAGACAAGGATTGTGCCTTGGTCCTATGGGGCACTGCACAACTGTGATGGACACACACAGCACAGAAGATCTGAAGGTCCCTCACACCTTCTCAGTTTGTTACAGAGACATGCTTGAAAACACGTCCACGTTGCCAAATCTGTACTCATTTATTCCATCATCCAACCATCCATACCAACACCAAAAAGATGTATTTTATTTCCCTCTTTTTTCTTAAATAAGAAAAAAATGTTTCCAGACTTGATATTCCGATACTGCCAGAATAATTGTCATAATTCGGACTCTCCTAAACTCTGACCACAAAATAAGATGTTTCCTCATTAGAGAACACCTGTAGCACAGTCACACAGCCCATGCTACCTACCTCTAGCATCTCACATAGACTCATTCCTGCTCAGCTTGCAAGTGACAATTAGCTCAGCATAAGTCCACCATCATTTCCAAGGGCAGGGAGAATCAGGAAAATCCCCCTGGAATGAGTACTGTTATAAAACTTGATTAGAGCTGGCAGTCCTGAGAGGAGAACAGGTTTTTGGTATTTTCACAGCTGTCTAAATATGCTGGTGACAGCTTAAACCCCAGGGTTTCAGACACAGCGCAGAAAGATGGTCCAAGAAGTGACATCCCTCATCATTCATTGTGACATTACCATGCACCCTTCCAGTATAAGACATATGGAAGAATAATTAATATATGCAGACATTTTTTTTCCAGCAAGTCCTCTGAGGTCGACGGCAGATAAAAAGTCTCACTGCCTTGTGGAATTACTTGGAGTGCAGGAGCCAAGACAGACTTTTCCTGGATTGTAACCAGTGGAGCCTGAAGCATGGGGAAAAGGTGTCTCTTTGCTTGAATTTTACTTCTTTTTTTATTTTGATTTTGCAGGAGGACGTGTGTTTGCTAACCCTCAGGACTGTGCCCAGCACCTGATGAACGGAGACACGCTGAGCGGGGTCTACACCATCTCCATCAACGGGGACCTCAGCCAGCGGGTGCCCGTGTACTGTGACATGACCACTGATGGAGGGGGCTGGATTGTGAGTATCCATGTGGCATGTTGTCCCCACCACAAAGTAACTGAGCCCCTACCAGCAAAGCACAGGAATGACAGCAGGCTCAGCATCACACGCTTCATTTTGCACGCAGCAGGGAATGGCCCACGCTCCGGTAATAATAGTTACACTTGGAGAAATGCCCTTTGATTTATTTGGCATGTTTTCAGTGCTTCTGGAGAGCAAAATCTGTGAGTGAAGCTGATTTATTGTTCTAGAAATGAAATTAATGGCTGGTAGCTTTCACGGGGAATGATTCACGCTGCCTGCAGAAGGAGGGTGTCAGGCGTCACCCCAATTGAGTCTGCACAGGAGAACTTTAGAAACAAATGCCTGTTTGGCTTTTGAGCTGCACAAACACTGCTTGTCTTGACGTAGATGGACTGACAGTGTAAGTAAATAATGCCATGGTGCTTTGATCTTATTCATGTCAAACTCTTACTTACACACATTACACAAAACCCTGCTAGATATATAGTCAAAACCGAAAAAAATGGGCTTCCTCAAATGCTGATTTCTAGCCAGTAAATTTCCCTCTCACTCTGCTTCAGAACATCTCCTTGGATATCACAGAAATAGCCAGCTCAAAGCAGAATTACATGCTAGAAAACCAGAGGCACCATGTACTAGTTAAAGCAGAAACCTCGAAGGCCAATTCCTTCCTATTCTACCATTGATTTGCTTTGGACGTTATCTAATATCTCTGTTTCTCCACCTGCACATGAATTAATTGCATGCCTGCAATTAACACTAACTGGATAGGCATTGCA
Organism: Melospiza georgiana; assembly: GCF_028018845.1. Taxonomy (NCBI): domain Eukaryota; kingdom Metazoa; phylum Chordata; class Aves; order Passeriformes; family Passerellidae; genus Melospiza; species Melospiza georgiana. The sequence goes on from NC_080438.1 coordinate 5,547,157, forward strand.
ATTTTCTCCCCTGAAAGGCAGAATGGAAAGAAAAATTATTGTCTTTTCCTTATGTGTCCAGAGCCTGGCAAAGCTGTCTCTCATCTCCATCATTATTGTTTTCCCCCTGCTCTCCCTCCACATCAGGTGTTCCAGCGGCGGCAGAACGGGCTGACCGATTTCTTCCGGAAATGGGCAGATTACCGCGTTGGCTTTGGAAACCTGGAGGATGAGTTTTGGCTGGGTATGACCTTCCCTGGTTGCCTTTCATTGATGTGTCAAACCTAAGTTCCATAAGCACTGTGTCAGCTGTTGGCTCCTTGCCCTTCACCACATTCCTGTTCTCCCTCAGACAGTTTTCCTTCTGTTCATTCCCTGCCCTTCACTTTAGGAACTCATGCAGAGGCACACTGTGAAGGTTAGCAGGTCCCTAGTTTGCTCTCTTTAGGAGACAAGGGGGACATGTATGCTGTCAGTTTTCATGGACCAAAACCCATCATTGGATGACTACAGCTTGCACTGGTGGCCAGAAAGTCCAATGAAAGCAGGAAAGGAGTGAGTGGGAGACAGTGCAGCTCTGAAATTGAGTGTGCTCCTCCAAAACCTGAACATGAGCCAAAGGGACTGCAGCATAAACACACTCTGGCTTGTATGGGAGCTTAACAACAAAAGTAGCACCAGAGCTCAACAGCTGAATGTCCCAAGCTTCAGCAGCATGAAGAAATCTGAAGAAATCTGGGCCTTGAACCCACTGCTCACAGGGAAGTGAATCTCAAGTGGGGACAGAGATCCAGACCCCAGCACTGCCAGGAGACACACAAACTCACCACAAGTGCTGCTGCTCTTTGATTCCTCTCCTTGCTCTCATTTCTCACTACTGTTTTATTTGCCTTGAGCTTTCCTTGTTTGCTCATGAAACAGATCTGGGCACCAGGTCTCATAGGGTGTTTCACTGTCTCCACAGGCTTGGACAACATCCACAAGATCACGTCCCAAGGGCGCTACGAGCTGCGGATAGACATGAGGGATGGCCAGGAGGCAGCATATGCCTACTATGACAAGTTCTCCATTGGTGACTCCAGGAGCCTCTACAAACTGCGCATTGGGGACTACAATGGCACTTCAGGTACAGCAAGACCCCTTGCTAGAAAGGGTCTTGGGAAATCCTTGCAGCGTCCTTACTACCAGGGGTCTTGGGAAATCCTGTGACTGGTTGGTCCAAGACTGTAAAGGAAATCTCAACATGAAATCTCACTTGTCTAGAGCGGTGAGAAAAACATCCATAGTCCTTTCTGCCTTCCTGCAGTCCATTATTTAAACCAGGCTGATAAATCCCACTAAGGACATGGAATTTTCCATTGGGGATTAGATATTTAATATCAGAGACATTGCTGTTCAAATAACCAGATCAACCATCAGAGGTGTCATCTCACTTGGCAGTAGCCACAGCTGGCTATTGATGTCGTGCTGGAGGCTGTATTTATTGCCTTTCCACAGCTATGGAAAAATCTGAAATCCTCTGAGTCATTTCCTCACATAAAGGCCAAACACTGCCCAGTTTTGCAAGGACACTGTCACACCTGCTTACTTGGTTGATTCAGAGGAGTTAGAATTGCCCAGCAGAAGAGAGAGGGTGCTAGAGGGAGGGCACAGGGGTTCTCTTCCTCAAGAAGGGAGAAGGGGTATAACTCTAGCCCCTTCATCTGGGATAGACATGCCCAGTGCAAGCCCCCAGGATGGAACTTCCACCATGTACTAGGTGGAACCCCACAACATAGCCAAGATGCAGGAATTTCCCTATTCAATACCACTTAGTTGCTGCTGGAAGAGAGGTGACAGGAATCTTGGTAGTGTGCAACGAAACACTTGCTCTAACCTCAGATCCCAGGGCACAAAGCACCCAACCTACTGCCAAGGATGCCAGTAATAGTCTCTCCATGGCTGGATTGCATACAGCCAGCATGGATCCACTTCATATGTCCTGAGGGATTACCAAGGAGCATATTTAGAATGTCTCCTGTAAGTACATCACTCAATTCACCATATTTTACTCCGGCTTTTCTTTCACACAAAAGCAGCTGTCTAATTATCCAGTGAAGATGAAGTTAGAGGGTTTGGTGGAAGAAGACATTACATACCTTCCAAAAAACTTCTTCCCTTTATCCAAAGAGAGAAAAGGTGGCCAAGCATCTTGGTTTGAGAGATGAATATTTGGTCTCTGTTGAGAGAAAGAGCTCCCTTTGGCTAACAGGAAAGAAGGAAGCTGAAAGCATCCTGAAGTTATATAGCAGAGCCAAGCCTTGGGAAATCAGGGATGCCAAAATATGGGATTTAAATAATTTCTGAAACACTGAAATTCAGATCCAAACACATACCCAAGCACTTTATCTGACAATGCCAAGAAGACTCTAAGATTTGCTGCAGTCTGCACTGATCGTAAACAGACAGCAGAGGACCTCAGATGAGCCAGTTGTGAACAATTCCAGTTAACATTCAGTTATCCAGTTAATTCCAGTTATCCCCAGACTGTCAGCTGTTTGGGCCATTGATTGGAATGATTACCACAAAACCAGAATATCCCAATTTCCTTGTGAAGTGACCAGATAACAGACTCCATCACCTTTAACAGCACCTCTTTCCACAGGAGACTCCCTCACCTATCACCAGGGACGCCCCTTCTCCACCAAGGACAGGGACAACGATGTTGCTGTGACCAACTGTGCCATGTCCTACAAAGGGGCCTGGTGGTACAAGAACTGCCACCGCACCAACCTCAATGGCAAGTACGGAGAGTCCCGGCACAGTCAGGTAAGGACTTCAAAGCCTCTGGAATTTCTTCCAGGGGAACATGCCAGCAAGCCTAGGTTAGGGCTAGGGTGATTGGTGCACCAGGGTCAGGTAAGGGCAGAGCTGGCTCGAAAGCCTCTGGAATTTCTTCCAGGGGAACATGTCAGCAAGCCTAGGTTCGGGCTGGGGTGGTGTGATTTGTGCACCAGGGTCAGAACTGGTGGCATGACCCCACACCCACTGGAGCAAAGGGAGCCACCTTCAAGCCATCTAGGCTTTGTGCCTCACACACGCTGCCATAGTCATCTGCTGTAGTGTGCTAGACTAAAAAAACATACCTACATGAAATTTGAGCAGTGGGAAAAAAACAATCATGCCATAGAAGCAGGGGAGCTGCTTGCTCATGCTACAGCAAGTTTTTCCTTTCAATCTTCTCTACACCAATCAACCTAGTTTCCTTCCTCTCCCACCCTAGTTTCTTGTAAGGGTCTTTCCTTACCCTCTGCCTTTCTCTCCCTCCTGCCAGGGCATTAACTGGTATCATTGGAAAGGCCATGAGTTCTCCATCCCCTTTGTGGAAATGAAGATGCGACCTTACAACCACCGTAACATCTCTGGGAGGAAGAGACGGTCCCTACAGCTCTGAGCCAGCTGAACCCCTCCTGCCTCCCACCACCTGACCTTTTCTGTCATTTGTTTGTATTTTATAATATGAAAAGGGAAAAAAAAAAAGTTACTACTCGTCTGAGATAGCAAGCTGCCCCTCACAAGTGCTGGAGGGAACCATGGCACAAGGAAAGGCCATGGGAAAGGAAAGACCTCATTGCTTTGCATCTGTCCCAGAGAAATACCAAATTTCCAGTCTCCCTATCCCAATACTCTGGCCCTTAACATGAGAAGAAAGAAGAGACAGATTTTTTGATATTTTTTTAAAAGACATAGAAATCCCCAGCAAACCCTTTTAGAAATGTTTGTCACAGGGCTTGTGGCAGAAACCCTCCCCACAGGTACCTTGGTGTGGCCATTTCCAGCCCAGTCATGGCCAGGGACACCCGTCCTCTCCCTGCCTCCCTGTCCCCTCCTGGCAGGGAGGTCCCAAGCTTCGTGCCATCCTGTAGACACCAACTCTTCCAGCAGGCAGAGGCCCATCTCTCCCCTGTGTGCAGGCTCTGGACACCTGGGGACCAAGTGAGGATGAGCAAAGGCTCCTCCCATCCCCAGTTTTCACAGGAGGGCTTGGCAAATATCTGCATACGTAGGCAAACTGCAGAGAGTCCACAGCTCATGTGTTGGTCCCACCACAAAGTCATCCTCGTGTGCATGAGGTGTATGGGAATAAGAATTACTCCACCAGCCCCAACCTTCATTATCCACTCCTCCAAGCTGAACTCAGCCCACTCCAGGTCCATGACATCCACCTGGGTTATGCTGAACTTGATGGAGAAGAAAGGACTTAAATTAGAAGACTTGGGAGAAGAATCCCTACTTGTGTTCCTGAAACCTAGGACCCATTTCCTTTGTTATTTCTACATTCCATCATGCTCTCTCTCACTGAGGTCACTGGTCCTAAACAAAAGAGTCTCAAGGAGGAGCAGCAATAAAAAGATATCACAGAACTGTAGCCCAACCTGAAGCCAGCAGCTGTCACAGGTCAGGTGCTCCTGTCCATGGTCCTCCACCCACACAGGGAATTATGGCAATGCAGCTAAGGCAAGAGAAGTGCAAGCTGAGGAATGCCCATTTCCTTCCTTCTCCTACACCATCCCTCTTCAATGCCAGCACAAAAGAGGGACACAAATCTCAGTGCCTTGGAATTGCCAGCTCTCTAACAGGAAATCAACTGTTTCCCCTCCTGGAAGGGATTCTATTCAGATTTTGGAGCACTTCAAGGCCCTTGGAAGAATTAATGAGTTCACTCTTCCCATCCTTAAGGAAGATGGGCCCTTTGGATATCTCTGTCTGTGCCCTGTTGTCATCGTCCTCACCTCCACAGAGCCCAAATAACCACCATGCTTGTCACACTTCTCCAAGGACTCTGATCAATGCTGGGCATTGTCACTGGCCTGGTCTCCAAGAAGGGACTCATCCCTGCATCCAAGGACAATGCAGCTCATCACTGGATTTGCAGCCAAAGGAACATTACAAATGCTAAACACTGCTATCTGGTTTTATCACACTGAAGCTGCTTTGTCTCAAAAACATCTTGCAGATGGCAACATAAAGGCATTTTTGCAGTAGCTTATAATTCAGGCCAATGTATCTTTTATGGTCACATTCCTTAATGTTCTGATGTTATTCATGATGGCTGCAGAGCTGAAGAAGAGCATTAAATGGGAAACATAACCTCCTTCTCCACATGCCATACTGGCATGTGAAATCACAGCTAACACTGAGGTCAAGATCAGATACAGGGCCTGTTCCTTCAGCTTTCTCCTTCAGCCTGGAGAAAGGATGCTCAGCAACATCTCATATGTAAATGAGGTGTCCCTTCTTACTCCCCCTTGGCATCAAATCAGGCACCAAATGAACCAGTTTTGGAACAGGTGAGTCAGAGGCTGCAGATGATGGAGTCTCTTACAGGACATGGCTACTGTCACAGATGGTGGCATGTTGTGCCTCCTGAAAACCCAACCCTGCTTTAAGACTCAAAAGCAAACAAAAAGCAGCAGATGGAACTGATTAAAGCCTAAGAAGGCTTTAAGTAGACCAGCAAAGTAAATTTGTCTCCAAGCCATCAAGAATTTGTAGGCAGAAATATCCCAACAAAAGCTGCAATGGCTCTAACCAGCAGAGACTGGCATTGAATGGTGCTGTTTTCTTACCTGCCCAGGAGAAAGGAAGAGATGTCATGGAAACATACACTTATCATTCACAGTCAAGAGAAAGGAAAGAAACCTCTCTTTTCAAAAGACTCAAACAAAGTTTGAAAAAAAAAAAAAAAAAAAAGTTCGCCAAACTTTTCCAGGAGGTTCAAAAGAATATCTTCTAAAAGGCAGATTATTCTCTAAACAGGTTTACTGACATATATCTCTCCCTCCCTCCTCATGTCTGTCATCCTTTGTACAAGTCCTGTTACCAGGATGAGTCAGCCCAGTTGACCCAACTGCATAGTCAGGTATGAAATTGGACAATATCCAATCTTCCAGTGCTATTATACATCAGTGCTGGTCCCTGACCCCTCATGTGATACCAGGATGTTGCCTTTCCATGGCATTGATGCAAGACAGTTGCTACAGTCTTTTAAAGGAAAGACTTCTACACATCATGGCTTTCTCCTGGTGCTAACCCAACCCAAGCCCAGGCACACAACCAGCAATGATGACCCAGTCATTTGTGCCATTGTCTCCTGTTCACATTGACCATAAACAAGATACAATTTTCCAGAAAGTTCTTTTTCTATATTGCCTTACTTTTTTTGTTGTTTTTTTTTTTTTTTTTTTTGACAAAGCTCCTGCCAGCAAATTTGTGCTTAATTTTGATGCTTCAGAAGGCCCCATAATTAAGTAGCTTCTTCTCATCCTCCATCACTGGATGAGCTCATTCATTCTCCAGCTAGCCCAAGTTTGGCCCTGAAATTCCCAGAAACCAAGCCTGGATCTGGTGCCGTGCTCACCTTGAGACACTTGGCTTCAGCATGTGAACTTCCACTGGGCTCTGGTGGCTCCACTGCCATCCTGGGTTTGCGTGGCTCAGGCTTGTTCCAGAGCCCAAAAAGGAGCATGAGGCTGTTACCCAAACCACACTATCCACTGTGAGATGCCATTTTGTGTAACAGGAAGCTGCACATCAAACCCTTCACACAGCAGAACACCGTGTGTGCCCATGACCCTGCAGCCTTTCAAAGCCACCTCTTATTTCTAACCCCAAAATCCTAGAGGGAAACACAAAGGGACTTTCATCTCGTGCCCAATATTCATTTCCCTCTGTTTCCATTCTCCAAGTCCACCTTCCCCTTGCACACTGCACTGAAACATAACCAAAGAGAAAAAGAGTCCTGAAAGGAAAAGCTGCTTTTAGTAAAGTGATAGCATCTATAAATGAATAATTTCAAGAAGGAGAGAGGCCAGACTCTCCCCAAGGGTAGCTGGGTTTTGGTAGGAAGGTACCAGGGAAAGTATCCACACAAAGGTTGGGGAGAAGTCTGCTTCTACTCCTTATCCTTGCATTACTTTACTCTCCCAGATTTGCCCTAAACCAGGCCACGTGGGCATCTCAAAGCTGAGCATCAGCCTAAATGCACTTGCCTCCTTCCCAGAGGGATGCTTATCCCAGGTGAAGTGCCTGGGTGTGGAAGGCACAGCTCATGCCACCTTCACTCCCAGTGATGCACTGGTGAGGACCCAGTCAATGGTGTCCCCATGCCCACAGCAGGCTCAGAGCAACCTGACAAATTACAGCAGGAGCCAAAGGACCCTCCTGGTGCCTCACCTCCATGCCAGCTCCTGACCTTCATCCCAGCTCAGAGCTGCCCTGCTGCTGTGTCCCCACCATCACATCTGGGGGTGACCACACACCCCTTATCCTGGGCCCCCCAGACATGCCCACAAGTTTTGACTTTACCAAACACTGCCAGCAATGAACTCTCACCCCCCCCAAAACCCTTTAATTCATGCTCACACCCACTAACAAAGGGTTCTGTTCTGGGGCCAAACAACAAGCCCATCCCTGTTTCTGCCAGCCAAGCACCCTGGGATGGCCATAACACACAACAGAGCCCACTGGGGACCACCAGCACCTCCAGGGTCACCTTCCCCTTTCCTAAAAGGATGCCACCCATCAGGGGATGGTGGTGGCAGCTCCTTGCCCCTTCCAGAGGGGAAATTTGGCATAAGTGGGAGGGAAAGGCCCTTCCCTTGGGAGATCCTGATGCCTAGACCTGCCTCAATACCCAGCCTGCAGTTCTTCAGATTTCAGTGGCTTCTCAGAAGGATGGTGACACAAAGACCTAAACAAACAAACAAACAAACAAGCAGTCCCCTGTGTACAGGTGTTATCCTGGAAATGTTCTTAATATGTTAAAAAAAGTTTAAAAACATAAATAAGAAGGGAGAGCAGAGGCAACGAAATGCCTCAGATAGATTCTGATGAACTCAAACCACTGGAACCAAATGAGAGGGAAAAGAAAAGTAAATAAATGCATAAATAAAATCTATAATATAAATAAATAATAATATATTAAACAACCTTCCCCACCCTGTAATGAAAATGTAGCTTGGAGAATGGGATCAACGCTTGTTAACCATTGTTAACTAGTATTTTTAGTCCTGACCGCTCTTAGGCTATGTATAGTTCCTTTTTTTAATGCATTTTCTATACATTAATAAAAGATAATGAAGGAGTGATCTGTGTGCCTGTCCAGGAGCGGGGTGGGACCAGGGGCCTCGTGCATCCAAGCCCAGCAAGATTTCAGCCCCAGCTTTATGCCAAGAAGGAACACACATCTCCTATCCCTGATCTTTGGTTATCCCATGGGAGGAGCATGGGGGGGTTTAGCATGGATTCACACTCAAACCTGGAGGAACAGAGCAGCTGTTAGATAGACCCAGCACATGCAATGTAATAGAAAAACAGTGGGAGGAAGTTTTGGGGCAGCCCAGCTTTGGCTGGTGATCCAATCTCCATCCATATAGGTGTTCAAGACCAGGTTGGAAAAAGCCTTAGCAACCTCATCCAACCCCAGGGGGGCTGCCTTGGGCAGAAAGTGGGACCAGAGACTCCCAAGTCGCCCCCAGCCCAGCTATGCTGTTAAAATAAATAGCAACAACATGGCCATGAAGTCGGGTCAGCACAGTCGGTCCATTAACCACAGGAAGGCAGGGAGCTGGGATTTGGCCTCAGCCCAGCATGAGACATTTTGCTAATAAATTTAGCTGTTCTCATGAGCTACAGAGGCTCTTGGCTCTGCAGTTTGCAGCCAGAGAAAGCAAAGCTGTAGTATGAATGCTTGGGAGCAAAGGGAAACAACCCCAAAATCCTCAGTGAAAACCATTTGCCTGATTTAAACAGCCATCTGTTTCCAACATGATGGAAACACCACCAAAAAGGAGATTGGAAGGCTCATTCCAGCAGAATGTATCCCAGTGGGAAACAATAACAAAAACACCCAAAGAACCCCCAGCACTGATTAGCAAAAATCTCTAGAGTGAATATGAACTTCAGAAGATTTTGAAATTCTTCTCTTATTTCACATGAAGACTTTACCTAAACCTCTTTGTTTAGAGTTTTGACATTTGACACGTAGCCAGACAGGATGAGAAAGCTTGAAAGAAGCTCTTCCTCCAGACCACTTCAACATTTTCTAAATTTGACTTAGTAGAGACAAAACAGGGGAGTTTTCTTGGTGGCAACTTCTCTTTCTTGCTCGTATTTCTGAGACAAAAAAGGAAGTTTGTGAGAGAGGGGATATCCCACCTTGGTCATGACCCTTTTGGTATGCCAAAAGCAAAGCGTGAAGCCTGATGGACTTGACTGTCTAGAATAAATGAACTTTTTTGTGTCTGAAGGTAGTTAGTGCCATGGAAGACCCTTCATGCAAGGCCTGTGCAGGGAGGAGCTGAGGGATGGAGATGAGTTTGCGATGGGAAGGAAGGGTTACCTGTACTCATCACCCCAGTCTCACTGTGCCTGGCCAAGCTGTTGTCTGTCACAGCACACATTGCAGTTGAGACAGCCATAATACACAAAGCATCACCACAGAATTTTGGAAGGCTTCAAGCATCTCCCTTCTGGTTCTTTAGCCCAACCTTTTATCCCCTCATGTTCACACATTGCACCTATGTGCCCTCTGCTCCCTTTGGTGGTTGCTCAGCGCCCCTGGGCCCTCCATGGCTCGTTGCTGCTCACCTGCTTCTCACAGCTGTAGCCTGTTGGGGGACGAGGCTCAGCCCAGCCCCACTCCCAATTACCCAAAACTGTGTACCAACAGTTGTCCAGGGTGTTTTATTTATGGTCTCTAAGAGAAGGGCAACACCTTCCGCTGTGCACCCTCACTCAGCATGTCTTGGGCCAAGTGAAGCCCCCACGGCCTCCATTTCCTGCAGAGAACCTCCCAAAAAGTTCACCTGGAGGAAACACAGGCTTCCTACTGCAAAAACCAGTAACAAGAGGCAGGAGTGTACAACTCAGAGCTTGGTACCTAGAGAAGGTGGGTAGCAGGTACATGGGGAGCTGCAGCATCCCTTCTGGATCATAACCGCCTCCCAAAATCACAGTCAAGGCCCAACTCCCTGTTTCAGATGGGATGAGAAGGGAATGAGGGCTGGCAAAAGCACTTTCTAAGCACTACAAGTTTTGATTTAAGCCAGGGAAGTGTTTTGCTCCATCACACTACACCCTGGGATGCTCCTGCCCTATCCCACGTGCCCAACACCCTCATCACTCTGGCCCCTCTGCCCTTGCACAGCTCAGAGCCATCACCATAATCTAGACATGGTCCTACATGTGCTGGGATCTCATATTTCCAGCCATTCCCAGAAGCCTGCCAGACTCCTCTTTGGGCACTTCCAGCCACCACAGCCCCCCCATGTGCACTTTACACAGAGATATTTCATCACAGCCCTCTTACCAAAGTCCCCTTTTTGCATGAGTGATGCTCAGGAACTTTGTTCCAACAGCAAACATCAGGAGGGTGTACAAAGGTCCTCAGCAAGGACCTTGGGCACCCATCCCAAACCCAGAGCTCAAGCAACACATTTCCAACAACACATCCTGCAGCCTCAGCCCAAAAAAGCCACGAGGGAAATGCTGGCCCAGGAGTGGCCACAGTGTGGCAGGAGGAGCTGCAATGGCTCCAGAGCAAGGCTGGAGCAGTTGATGAAGGGGCAGCTTTGTGCCATAGATTCAAAGCCGCTTTATTTCCTAGGAGATGTCATTTTTATAGCAGCATCTTCAACATTCTCAGATTTTAATTTCCCCTCATAAGACGGCATGTGTTCATCATCCCTTTTAAAACTCTCATTCCCATCTTTATATTTTAACTCCTGGGGCTACAGGCTCTAATGTTTAGTTATGTAGAGTGTAAAAAAATTATAAATTATGTATTTACATCAAATCTAAATGCAGGGATTTTAAATTATTTTATTGATGTGTCCCCTCTCCCTGGGATGAGGAATGCTGTGAACAGCAGCCTCCAGGCTTATCCCCCTTCCCTGTGATATAGCCAGCAATTTTTCTGTTTGCAACTTGTTTCAACAAGCACAGAATCCATCCTAGAATGGGTTGGGAAGGGCTTTGAAAGATGATCTAGTTCCAACCCCTCTGCTATCGGCAGGGACAGCTTCCACTATCCCAGGTTGCTCCAAGTCCCATCCAACCTGGCCTTGGGCCCTTCCAGGGATCCAGGAGCAGCCACAGCTTCTCTGGGCACCCTGTGCCAGGGCCATACCATGCTCACAGGGAAGAATTTCTTCCAATATCCCTTCTAACCCTGCCCTGTGTCAGTGAGAACCCATCCTGCCCTTGTCCTTAGAGCAGCAGCTCTCTCCCTTCCCAGTATTTTTGGGCTGCTTTCTGCTGTCAGCAGGAACATCAAAGGATGCAGCAATCCTGCAGCAGGCTTCTCCCAGCAGCATGGCTGATCCTCTTGCTCCCAGCCAGGTTATCTCCCTGGCATTGCTCCTGCACAGGGACCAGGGCCAGGCATGGCTGCTGACCAGCAGAGCAGAGCACACCAGGATGTGCTGGGGACACAAACAGCCTCTGTTCACCACAACAGGCCTTTGTCCCCATGCTGTCCCCTGCAGTTGTCCATGTCACAACAAAGGAGGGAGTTGAAGGAAGTAACTCTGCAAATGGTCATGAGAAAAATCCTCCTTAAAAGCAAGGGAAGGAGTGGGATGAGGTAGGAAATCCTCCCTGTAAGAATTTCAGAAGGGGATGGAAACGGGCACTTGGGAGAGGAGCAGCAGAGGGGCTGGGGCTGGGAAAGCATCAGGGCAGTGCTGACCACTCCTGGGGACAGCATCTGTCCTTGCTCCTGGTCCAGTGTCCCCTGGCTGCACCCAAGTCAGGCCAAAACCAGGTGGCATCTCCCTGTTCCCTCCTTGGTTTGGTTCCCCAGTCACAAATGCCCCTCTGCTGCCTCTGCCCCTGTCTGAGGGGAATTTACCCCTCAAAACACAGGAACGTGCTCTCCCCTCCAGAGGGGCAGAAAGAGGCAAAACACCCCCAGGAGGAAGGTCATGGTTGTTTTTTCCCCTCTTTCACCCACCACAATTTGCATTTCTCTCTCGGTTCCCTCCTGGAGGGTGGGTGAGTTCCCAACAGGCTGCCCTGCCCCAGCCCTGACACCCAGCTGCCCAGCTGCATCCTCCCCACAGGGGTAACAAACAAGATGAGGAGCAGGAAGACTTTGAAGTGTGAAGAACAAAGGTCAGATAGTCCCACCCCCGGGCAGGAGCTAAGCCCCGAGGGCAGCACAGAACATTCCAATGGCTCCAATACCACCAGCCAAAATCCTCATGTGATTCTGAGCCAAGGGACATCGGCTCACCACAAATCTCCAGGAACAGCTTCTCCCATGGGAGTGGCTTATGGAGGGGAACAAATAATGAAAATAATCAAAATACTAGTACTAATTTGGCATCTGCATATCATTAAAAATATATTTGATTAGCTCTCCCTGCCTGCCTCAGCTAGGCTCTGGAGGAAACCAGCACAGAGGGATTGCACAGAGGGGCTGAGCCAAAGGAATGACTGTGACAGCGGGGATGGCCTGCACAACCGGTTTTTCACCTAAAAATCAACTTTGGCAGATCAGATCCAACACCCATCCAGCATGGGAAACCCCTGGGGGTGGCTGGAGGAGGCACGAGCCACTGCTTCCTACAACTGGGAGCACATGCTGCTCCTTGTAGACACCAGACTGTGCCCAAGCATCGCTCACCTCTCTGCCTTTGGTTCACACCTTTCACAAATGCAGCCCTTGGATGCTGCTGCTGACCCCATTTCCATGCTCAGGGGAGGAAGGAGCATCCCCATTCACCAACCAAGGTTTTCCTTCCCTGGCTTTCCCACAACTATCCTTGAGTGTTTCCAGAGGGGAAGGCAGCAAGTCATGCTGTGGGACTCGCCCAGCCCGGCGCTCTCCCCACCTCCCAGTGTGTCTCCTCTCCCCCCTGCCTGCCACCAGTGCTGCCTTGTAGGATTTCCTCAGGAAGGAGTTCCTGAGGGCTCACACACACAAAACAATCAGCTCTAAACAGCCAAACACAGAGCTGTGCTCTGAGCAGACACTCACCACCCTCCTCCTCACCCTCACACAGGTCCCTTACACCACCTCAGCTTTCTCTACAAGCATCCAGCAGTATTTGAGGAGGCACCTGAGGACCCCCCTCAATCCCCACCTCAGCATTCTTCTTGTCTAAGCACCAGGGGGGGATGATCCTGCAAACCTCACTTTGGCAAGCCCAGCTGCAAAGCCTCCCAAGTGATGGGTGGGCATGAGGCACCCCCAAAAACTCACCAACTTTGGGGCATTTTCCCTAAGAGCAGCATGTGCCCCCATCCCTGCCTACATGGGACTTAGCCACAACACTAACGGGCAGCACCAAAACAGCCCAAGGTGGGACTGGGACAGCTGAGCCCAAGCTACCCTCAGAGCTCCCCCTTCCTGGAGGGGACAGAGCCCAGCTGGTACAAAGGAGGGAGAGGAGGGGATGAAGCAGCTTCTCCCTAAACACCAGCTTTGTGTTTGTCCTCCACTCGTGCGTCAAGAGTCACCATCCCTTCCCAGCCCTCCTCCTGATTTTCCTCCAAAGCCAGAAAATCCATTGCTGCTGCTAAATACCAAGAGCTGCTATTTTTATCCAGCCCACGACCAGGGCGTGCGTTATTTTTGGTGTTGAAACTGCAGGCTTTTTTTTGTGGGAGGGGGAGAGGGAGGGGAAAAGGCAGAAGCATGGGGGAAAAATGAGAGGAATGTTTCTCTGGGAGCAGAGTTTTCCATTGCTTACTTTAAGCCAGACTAGTGTCTGCAAATAGAAATCACCAGCAGAGAGCAGAGGAAGCAGCTGGGAAAGAAAGGTGTGATCATGTCTGCAGTCACTCTACCACTCCCACCATGCTGAGAAAACCCCAGATAAACTCACCCTGGGTACCAGCTGGGTGTCACCAAGGAGTAAAGCTCACAGCTGTGTAACAGGGCAAACTGGTGACAAAATTAGATTAATCCAATGAAATAAGGGGGAGGCAAGAGAGTGTTTCTATTTTCAGTGTAAAATGAGTAGTGTTTTCAAAATCAAGTTAGGGGTTGAAGGGGGTCTCAGGAGGAAATTGAAGTTGTCAGGGTGCTTTTTGGCATGGGAAAGGCTTTGATACAGCATGGAAATAAGGATTTTGGGAAGGATGGATGGAAAACAGGAGTGGGAGGTGGGATTTGATTTCCAGATGGTCTGAGGCCTGGGCTCAAACTGACATCCCATGAGGTGACAAGAGCTTGCCTGGCATGGGCTCACTCAGTTCCTGTGCTTGAGGGGCACCAGCGAGCAGGGAGACAATCTGGAGCTGCAGTGATTCATCAGCAGCTGAGTCACGGCTTCCTCTCGCCCATTAAAGTTTCTGAGAAACAAAGCACGATTCCTTAGATCCCAGATCTGCTACGTGCCAAACAAAACAAGGAGGTGGCAGGTTCAAAATCCCTGCAAATGTACTATTTTCTCATGCTACAAGGGAAGGAGCTTTGGCACACCTTGCTGCAGGAGACATCCATGGGGTCAGGCATCACATGCTGTTTAGATTAATTCAAAACATCTCCTATAGACCACTGTGGAATTTGAGTTGGAGTTGGAAGGGACCTTTACAGGTCAGATATGGGGAGGAGGGTGCTGGATTAGAGCAGTGGACTGACTATATTTGAATATTCTGACATTAATTCTCAGTTTGTTAAAGTCTGTCTATCTGAGTTTAATGGCATCAAGACTCCTTCACAGGCAGCAGCACTCTAAGACATCAGCACTAGCAATGCCCACCACCTCTGCCATATCACCAAAGCACTCCTGCCTGAAGCCAAGAGACTGCCAGAGATTCAGGGGGAACCCTGAAAATCCAGGGAAGGTGCAAGGCCAGCAGCCCCTCCCTTGTCAAGGCCTCTGCCAAATTAAATTAGTGATAGGGAAGTGTGGAGCCCCAGTGAGGCTGTTTGCCCAGGGAATGAAGCAAATATCCCAGGTGCCAAGGACAGGCTGGGCTTTCACATTCCCATGCTCAGGAACAGGCACCCTTGAGCCTAATGCTTTCAGATATCTCACCCTCTGAGAGCTCTGATAATAAATGTTTTTAGTCAATCCTGTTAGAGGGGGCTCAAAGGTGGCATTGTGCTCTCTGGTGCAGTAGAGTGGTCAGGTACCCCTCAGGTGACTGCCAGCAGCCAGGTGCTTCTGTGTGCATTGGCATGGGTGTTTTCATAGGGGGATTTGGTACCCCAAAAGAGGGAATGCAGCTCAGTGAGGGAGGAGAGCTGGGATAGGGTCAGGGAACAAGGGAGAAATAGGATGGGGTGAGCTGGGACATGGACAGATGGGATGGAATAAGTCAGGATAGGGAAACTGGCATGCAGTAAGCACATGATGCAAAGCCCAGGAATCTTCATCCTCCAGCATAAAACCAAGGGAAAAGTTCCTGGCACTAAGCAGCAAATCCTTAGGGGAAAAGCCCTTGGTGTTTCCCACAGGACATAAACACCTTCCCCAAGGCTATGAGGAGGCACTTAGCACAAGCTGTAGCCTACAATGTGTGTTTCTGAGGATCCCTCACCTCTCCAACTCCAGCACTAGGGTGAAGGCAGCGGGAGGGCAGCAGAGGCTGGCAGCCAGCTTTCCTCCATCCCCCTTCCCGCCTATTCCCAGAACTGCATTGCTCCTGGTGCTGCCAAGTCACAGCACTGGGAGCATGAGGCTGTTTTCCAGGAGCCCTGAAGGGTCAGATAGCCCTGGCTAACCCAGTTCCACAAATCAGCACCAAGGCTGAAGCAGTAAAGCCACTGGCTCTGGAGCATGAAGGAGGGCAAGGAGGGCAAATGTGGGGATTTTGCAATGCAAAAGGACTCAGTCCAACCAGAAAAATTCCAGCAGAACATTTTTCTAGTTGCAGCTTGCCCAGCTGTCAGCATCACAACACTGTGTGGAAGCCGTAGAGCCCAGGACTGGAAAGTAGATGGGATTCAGCAATTTCTGAGTATCACTGCCACGGTGTTAAAAAATAAATAAGTGGGAGAGAAAGTAGCAAGTGAAGGGTGGGGGTGGCAATCCCAATGGAACTGGGATCACAGCTTGAAAATATTGAATCAGAGAATCATTTAAGTCAAAAAAGCCCTCTCAGGTCATCAAGTCCAACCTTTAACCCAGGAATGCCAAGGCCACCACTAAACCCTGCACAGACAGGTTGAAGTATCCATCATTATCCACGGCTGTACAGCAGCCACAATGCTCCTGGATGCTGCATCACCTCGGGCAGTCCCTGGGATGCTCCATCACCCCTGCCTGGCCACAGGGACAGAGGGTGGGTGTGATGACAGGGCAGGAGTGACAGCACTCAGGATGGTGCTGATGGCGTGCTGGGTGCAGGTGAGAGGCAGCAGGCTGGCAGTGTGAAGGGGTGCAGGCTGGTACTCCTGGCACTGCTTTTGGGGAGCTGGAGTTCTGCCCTGCCCTCTCACCACAGCAGCGGCATCACTGCCCCGAAGCCCTGCCTGCTGTCTCCCAAAAACCCTTCTTGGCTGCACCAAAGCCCGCCGAGCCACACACTCGGCTCCCTCCCTTTCCCCAGCGCAGGTCCGGGGCTGCTTTGTGCCCCGTGGCCGCCTCTCTCCCAGCCTAACTCCCTCAGAGTGTGTGTGTGTGTGTGTCCCTCAGTCAGGGCTCGGCCGAGGGCGGGGGAGCCCAGGTGGGCCGGGCGGGCCGGGCGGGCCGGGGGCGGAGGCGGCGGGCGGGCCCGGGCCATTGCCCGGAGCCGCCTCACGCCGGCGGGACGAGCGGGCGGGACGGGGCCGCGGCGCTGAGGTAGGTCGGGGGTCCGGGGAGTACCCGGGAGGGCGATCCCGGGGCTGGGCTTTGTCCTGGGCGCTGTATTAGTCAAATCCAGGGCTTTTCTCGCTTTTTAGATATTTTTTTAAAAGGCCACATCATCTGCTTCGCGCAGCCCGGGGAGAGGGGGTGAGAACGGGGACTGGGGAAAGAGCGATGAGCACAATCAGCTCTCCGGGGCCGTATGTCCGGGACAGCCTGCCTGGCGCCGGGCTCCTGGGGCTGCGCGCAAAACCACTGTGGCTTTGAACAGCATGGGATCCTAGAGCGGTTTGACTTTAGGGACACCTCATTCCAACCCCTGCCATGAGCAGGAACACCCTCCGCTAGACCAGGCTGGTCCAAGCACCATCCAGCCTGACCCTGAACAGTGTCAGGGATGGGGCATCCAGTGTTTCTCCGGCAGCCCCCTGAGCCTCCTGTAACCAAAGCCACAAGTGATGGAGCCCAGGGAGGGCCGTGGCTGGGGGCTCTGCCCGCCCGGACCGGCAGCACTGCCCGGTCCGTAGTTTGGAGGAGCCCAGGATGGCTCCGAGGAGCTCCCGGTGCATCCAGGGATGATATCTGAACTCAGAACTGATCTTATGGCCACAGTCTCGGTGATCCCGGGGCCGACGGCAGCCGCGCTTGTGCAGACGGCGATGACGAGTGGGCTCCAGGCAGCAGCTTGCAAAATAGTTTCACTTTAACCCTGTTATCCAACATCTATATCAGTAGTTTTCCAAATCACTCCCTTTAGGGAATGAAAGCATTTATGCGTAGCTTCTGGGAGGAAGGCTTGATGGTGGTGGGAAAGAGATGAAGCTTCGGCTTCTCGTGTTTGCTGGGTGGTGGCTTTTGGTGTTTGTCTTTCACGTTTGAGGAAGGTCTCTGTAGCCTGCTGCGAGTTCTGCGAGACCGGCGGCAAAACCCTTCTTAGTCACCATTTCCGAAACAGCAACGTGCAATCCCTGCTAAGGAAACTGCTCACCCTCGGTGTCAGGTTTCATCCAGTTTTCCTTTAAGTCTGCAGGTGCAAGCGGGGAAAATAGGTGCCACTGTGTGACAGCATAGCTGTGTCCCTGCTGGGTGGATCAGGGAGCTCAGAGGCTGTAACAAAAATTAGCCTCTCCCTGGCTGAACCAGAGCTGTCACTGCAGTGGAAAGTTGGTATAAAGCTGACATAAAGCTAGTAACAGACGGAAATGGTTGTTTAATAATGTCATTCCTGCTTTGCGCTCCTTAGCATCAACTGCACGAAGTGTGTTCTCATCTGTTTGAAGGAAGTGGGGGTGGCTGTAGGTCAGTTGATTTCATGTCACCTCCACAAGTCCTGAGTTGCAGCTGGCCACAGAGCACAGGAGTGTTGAAATAATCCAGAAATACTTGGGGCACACCCCACAGGTCTGTTCCCCCCAGAGCTGCTGCTGCTGCTCTCACTGTGGATGCAGGGAGCCCCTTAGAGCACTCCTGCCTGAGTCAGGCGGCATCTCAGCTGAGAGGAGCAGGTTGAGCTTTGTTAGGTTGGAGGAAACTTCATGAAGACTTAAGAGCTTGTTGAGGGTTGGGCCTAAAGAACTTAACTGGCTAAACACCTCCAGCTCTGTCCCCTCTGCCACAGTGACACAGCACAGCAGTTCCAGTAAAGTGCAGCTTTTCTGCAAACTCTACCTCCATCCCCAGTCACTGCGGTTGCTCTGCAGTGCACAGGATGTGGACAAGCCAGCATTGCCAAGGCAACCCCCTCTGTTTTGGTTTCCCCATGCACAGGCTGGCAGCCTTTACCTCTCCAGCTCAGCCAGGCAAGCCCCGCACACCAACAGTTTGTGGTGCCATCGCAAGCCGTCCCTCAAAAGGACCTTGTTCTCCACCCACGGCCTCCCATAACTGCAGAGGAGTGGCAGATGCTCCCCACCCTTGCAAACCAGCTCTTTCGAAGCCAGTGTGGATTAAAGAACCTCATGCTGGATGTGCAATGTTGATTGAAACTTACACAAGTGGCACGAAGCCCTGTCGTGCAGAGCTGCCATCAGCTGGAGCCATCCATCCCTGGCCACAGCAGTTCCCAGGCCAGTTTCCATGTCAGCTTTCCTCTGGCTCTGCCAGCACCAAAAACAAAGAGCTCATTTAGCAGGATGCTTCACAGCCCTCTCTGAGACACAGCCCTGTCTCCCAGTACCTCCCTGGCCCTGTTTTTTGGTCCCATATCTTGACCCAAAAAATTCAGCTGGCCTCCCAATGGCAGCTCCACATGATTGCAGCAAGCAGTTCACAGCCATCCTGGACCACAGCATGTTCATCTCCAAGGGAGATGTCACACCAAATTGAGCAGCAGCATGGATATTCCTAAATGCAGCTCCTCATGGTGCTCTCAGGTTTTCAGCTGGCAATGTGTGGCCTTGGGTAACCCCTCTGCCCTTGGAGTTGCTGCCTCCAAACACATCAGTTTTTTTTTACTTTCCCCTCCCCTCCCATTTTTTTTTTTATATGAAACTGAAGAATCCCATTATTTAGCACACAGCATGTCTTCATCTACAAAACAAAAAGCAATGCACACACCAGAGAGAAAAGGCATTTGAAAACCAGCTGCATGGCCATGCTGGAAGATGGCCCTGGGATTTGGGTGCTGCTTGGTCAGGGCAGGGGCAGGTACCTCCACCTTCCCCTTCCAAGGGAAGCACATCCAGCTTCCCCAGGGTGGCCACATGTCCCCAGCAGTGACAATCAGCCAGTGCATTCAGCTCCAGTTTCAAGTGGAAACATATCAAAGGGCTTTCCTTTTTTTTTTTTTTTATCTCCCCATTCTTTTTTCCTCTGCAAACAATTAATTACAAGTTTAAAAGGAAGTTCCAACCCTCCTTCCCTACCCAGAAGTTTAGAGGCAATAAATATAAAGCAGTTCAGTGCAGGAATAAAAGTGTACATCCTGTTTTGTCTGAAATTAAGGCAGTTGTTGTTTGGAGATTGTATGGGTTTTTTACTTTTTTTTTTTTGAGTCCAGTGTATCACAGGCATCCTGGATTCCTGCCTGGATAATGAGCTGTCAGGATACTTAGGGATAATTGGCAAACCTGCATCACATGGGTGATTACACTGAAGAAAAGCTGCTCTGTTTATTTATGTTGCAGTGTAACCTTTACTACAGCTGCCCCAAAAAAAAAAGACCTAAGTGAAGATGAAGGTCAGGACAGGGAGCAGGCCTTAAGAATGGCTCTCACTTATCTCCTCTGTGAGCAAAAGCAGATCTGGGATGCTCCCAGTTGGCTCCAGGCAGGGGCTAGGCAGAGGTTGTATGAGATTTGAGTCTCTGAGTGGTAGCCTGTGATTTCTCAGGTGGGGATATTGATGATATTGCTGTCCTCTGTTGGATAGTGGAATGAGGGAATGTGAGGAACAGCCAGTTTTGATGCAGTAGACTGGACCAAAATCCAGTAATAATAGTAGTATTAACAATAATCCTAATAAACTTCTTCCAGCCAAAGCCAAAACCACCTTCCAGAGCACTGCATTTTATTCAGTAAATCTCAAATGAGAATTTTTTAGAAAGGCACCCAGAGAAATTCATGTTCAAAAGAGAAACCACCAGCTAACTGAGGCCAGCTCAGCTGTGTGCTCATGAAAATCAAAACAATGAATCCACAGTGGTCAGTCTGTTTCTGAGGGACATGGATAAACCCCTTATTTTTAACAGAATCTGAGCACTTGTGGAATCCCAAATGGAGAGTTTGGCATCTATGCTGAGGGATTCAGCTCCTGAGGTCCTGGCAGTCAGGTCTGAATGCCGGCAGCCAGGGGACACCAGTGAAACCAGTACACTTCTGGAGGCCCCAGGACAGCATTTTGGAAGGCAGGTTTTCCCTTGGGAGCTGCTTTTTGGGGGGCTGCCCAGGAGTTCCTGCCCAAGCAGCATCACAAGAGCTGTGGTTAGGGTTGGGTGGGACCTGTGGCTTTTTTGGGTGAGGCTGGTGGCTTGGTTCTTCCTTTAGGACTGGGGTGTAATGGCACAGTGAGGCAGAGGAAGCACAGTGGTGCTAGCTGGAGAATCCTAAAACTCTCCCTACAAGAGAGCATCCCTTAGGCATCCCAAACAAGGAATAAGTGAGATGCAAAGCAAGGAAGGGCAGTGCTGCAGACAAGGAGGATTCAGCCAAAACCAGCCTGGGTTCCTTTCCTGTCCCTCCCTCAAAGTCCCCAAGGTCTGTGAGAGCTGCCAGAAGAAAAGATGAGGAGTTACAGGGGACAGATGGAGCAACCCTTGTAGGACATCTTTGGTGTTCAGGCTGTACCTCTCAAGTTTTTTGGTTTCCCTTTTACCATGCCTCAGTTTCCCCTCCTGGGCACGTGGGGATTTAAGCATTCCCTCAAGAGGCTGCAGGGTTTGAATCCCAAAGGCTGGCAAAGACACTGCTGAGCAAGGGTGAAATAGGGTGTTGGAGCCTGATACTGCCCCTGCCAGCTCTTCATCTGTACAAGCTCTGATTTAGTGACCCCTGTGTTGAACCAGAACTGCAAACTCGCAGCACAAAGGCCCCTGCTCAACTCAGATGCTTTGCCTGGTCACAGGAGGGGAAGAAAGATGTGAGCAGAGGCAGCAGCTCCCTGCCCCTGCAGGAGGGCTTCCCTCAGAGCCCTGGCACTCAGCAGCACCTCTCCCTCCCTGAGGGAAGAGGAAAACCTTACGTCAAGCCACAGAAATGCTTCTCAGCCCTACCCAAACTCTTGGAGCAATTCCCAGGTGAGGCACAGCAGCAGCAACTCCTCCACCCCAGCCAACCTTTATCCTCCCCTGCTGCTGCGTTTGTGGCCAGCCCTGGGTACCTGGAGCTGTGGGTGCAGGGCTGCTCACTGGGCTCCACCACCTGTGAGTCTCACTGACCACAGTCCTCATCCAAAACACAGGGGGTTCAGCCACAGCCCCAGCCCCAAACCTGCTGGCAGTGCCCAGGGTGCCAGGGCAGCAGGAACAGACCCTGCCTCTGTGCTGCCCATCCCAGACCATGGGCCCTGAGGAACAGCCTGGCCAAAGGTACCCTGTCCCAGGATTGGGAATGAGGAGGGACCTGTGACATGTGCAGTCCTGGCTCCTGTGGCAGTACTATGTCTCCACAATGGTCACTGGTCTGCATCAGGGAAGTCCTTTCCTAGACAGGAGAGCTTCTCCTGCAGACAGTATTTCATCTGCTACAAAACAAGCCCTACAAAGGGCTAATAAGAGCTCCATGCTGTGATAGCTCAGCCAGGGCTGATGTGTAAATCCAAAGGGGCAGGATTTGTGCTTGGCTAAATTCCTAGGTAAGCAAGGATGCCTAAAGCCCTCCTCACCCATCCCCACAATCAAGAACAAACCCCAGGAGATAGGAGGCTGTGTTTCTCAGATGAAGACACCCAAAGGGACATAGCAGGCAGCACGGTCCATCCCCCATGGCTCCAGGTCCCTCAAAGGCAGGAGACATCTTACCCTGCTGAGGCTTCTGGCAGCTCCATGGAGAAAACTGCTGAGGCAGCAGGCACCTGATCCACCTGGTTTCTTGTCTCTGCAGGCACCATCCAAGGACTCTTGTGGAGCCCACTAGCTGCTTACAGGAGCTGAGCATATCTCAAGGTGGCTTTCAAGCAGAGGGAGCAGCACAGGCAGCCTACTCAGGAGCTGACATGCAGCAGAAGATCAGCTCTTTCTTTAATTCCATCTTGGAGCTCATCCGTACCAAGCATGAGGAAGGCATCTTCAACACCGTCTGCCTGGCCGTGCTCCTGGGTCTGCCCTTTGTTGTCCTCCTGGCCTTCATTTTCATCTGCTGCCACTGCTGCTTCTGCAGAAGGAGGGGAGGAAGCACAGGGAAAGGTGGCTCCAGCAGCAATGGGCAGCTGCATGCTGACAGAAACAAGAAGAAAAAGAAGAAGAAGAAGAAGCAGGATGAGGAGGACCTGTGGATTTCAGCTCAGCCCAAGCTGCTCTTGCTGGACAAGAGACCCTCCTTGCCCATCTAGCAGACAGGAGGGTGTTCGGGTCCTCTCCTCTGAGATGCCACCATTCCTTTCACCTGTGCACCAGGAGGGGCAAGGAGATACCAAAGCTGCTGCCACTTTGTGGTGACTTTCGACAGAGGCTGACCCCAGCATGCTGAAGGGCCAGCAGGGAACAAGGCACAGGCTGTGCAAGCCTCTTCTCCCCCACCATGACAGCATGCCCCAGGGCACAGACCCCTGCAAAGCACAGGTGAGCACACAAGGGTGACCTGCCTCCAGGTCCTGTGTCCCTCCTGCCACAAGCACAGTGCACACCCGTGGGGCTGGCACACAGTGACGGGTGTGCCAGGCTCTCCCTCTGCACTCAGCTGCCAGCACACACACAGGGGTGCACAGGACAATGCTCACCCACCTGCATGTTCCCCCTGCACAGCACAGACTGCTGTGAGTGAAGCAGGCACAGCCACACCTCCTTTGCTTGCCCTGCCGTGGGGGTGGCACAGCTTCACTGTCCAGGCTCCGTCCAAACCCAGCTTGCTTTATGGGCTCAAGGCTGAGTTACCCCACAGCTCAAAGATGTGCCATCTACCAGGCCACCAAACCAAAGTCTCCTGTGAGCACCTGAAGCTAGATGCCCTCAGCACAACCTTAGAGACCTCAGACACCATGCTAAGGCAGCACAGCAGAAGGATACCTTGCCATCTAGGCTAGAGGCAGGCAGGAGGGAGGAGGCTGCCAGACCAGCCCTTTTGCACCAGCACTTAAGAAAACACCTTCCTTGAAAGACTCTTTTGTACAAACTTGCAATTAAAGAGCTCACCATGCTACTGCAAGAGCAGAAACACAACCTGAGGCTGTGTAAAAGCTTTGCTATGGGCATTAGAGTTATTTATTGAATGACTACTAAAGAAGAGCAGGACCAAAGGCCCCTCTGGAGCAGGGCCAGGGACATGGAAGCAGTATTGAAGCAGCGGACATGGTTTCCTGGCACACTCAGCCATCACCTCTCCCTGCAGCCCTTGTGCCATGTGTCAGACACACAGACCCATGAGCAGGTACTGCCCCAGCTGATGCCAGCTCTGCGTGCTGCACTGAACATTTCTGGATGCCTGTCAGACTGACCAGCTCTGGGATTTTGAATGTGCTGTAGAAGCAAAGTAAATTCCATGTGCAGCCATCCCTTACACAGGATACATTATACAGGCAGACCATGCACCTCTCTCTGTCCTCATGTTCTGGAAAGATGGTTCAGCTGGGCACAGCAGCTAACAGGACCACACACAGCTCTCATCCCTGCTCTGCTTCCCACCTGCCCCACCCTGGCTTGTGTTCCCATCCTATGTCCCTTGAGCTGGGAGTCTCCTGTGCTCCCCACTCTGCCCCACCAGGCTCTGTCTCCTCAGTCTCTTTTTCCATTGAGGGATGCATGTGTGAGAAGCCTCATCACATCTGGGTTTTGCCCTGTCTGTACACTGGATGTCTTCCTTCCATTTTCTTGCAGTTCTTAGGCTGCTGGAGCAGCCCAGAGCTGCCAGCCAGAGCCAGGCATCTGGGAAACAAGCAGCCAAACCCACGTGGGCAAGCCTGGACAGAGCTGCTGGGCACAGCTGCTTCCAGCCCAGGCAAGGGTGATGCCACCTTCCCCTCACTTGGAGGACAAAGCCACCAGCTGGAAGCAGCTGTTTGTGCCACCCAGTCCCACCACAGGCTGTTCTGTCCAATGCAGGCAGGGCTGTGATGGCCACATCATGTCACAGGGTTTGGCTGCATGTTGTCACAGGGTTTGTGCTGGGAACAGCCATGAGGCTGGGCTCCTCCTCACACAGCCCTTTAAATGGACCCCATATGTGCCTTATTTTCCAGTTTGCTTTGTCACCATTGAAATTAGTGACTCCCTTCTGCTCCAAAACAGGAAGCAACATATAATGGTATAAAAATTAGGATTTGCCACATGTCATGCTAGGAAATGGAGAAATAGCTCTGATCTCTGTCCCAAGCTCCCAGTCTAGCCAAGATCCTAGAACTGGCTAGAAATAGCACTGCACTTGTATTATGCCTTCTTCCTTCCCTCCTTTCCCCATCCAAGTGCTTTTCTCAGCCCTCCTGCCTCCACGCTCACCAGGTGGAGCCCATGCAGGTGCTGTGATCCAGAGGCAGGAGCAGCCCTGGAGGCAGGGTGGTGCTGCCTGGAGAAATCAAAAAAAAAAAAAAAAATCAGAGTAAAGGGAAACACAGTGGGAGGCCAGAGGTTCAGCCAAACAAGCAGGGGCACTGAGGCAGTGAGCACAGCCTGCCTGGTGTGGAGGCTTTGCAGGGCTTCCTGCAGGAAGGCTTTTCTCCAGAAAGCACAGCAAGTAACTCTTCAAGTGAAGGCTACCAATTCCTGCAAGAACCAGAGAACTGCCAGGAAAATGTGAGCTGTGGATCACACACATCTCCAGATCCAGGCTTTGGGGAGTTCAGAGCTAGGTCTGAGTTTCAAGGGCTCCCCAAAGTCATCATTCAAGCCACCCCAGGCTGGGCAGGGAGGGACCAGGATACAACCCTGCCCTGATCCATCCAACCAGTGGATGGTCTGAGCCTCCACACTCCCTAAAGAACAGGGCTGGCTTCCTTGGTGTCTGCTGTTGGGGCCAAACCATCCACTGAATCAGCTGCTTCTGGAGGAAAAAGCAAAAGAGCAGCAAAGCCTGAGGTGCACTGGAACCTGTTGTCCACCAGCTGGGCAGCTGGAACCCTGCAGCACCCACATTACCAAGGGGGCAGAGATGCACAGTACAGAAACTCCAATGCACGGTCCCTGCTCTCCAGACACCCCAGCCCTGCCCCCCACAGCTGCATTTCAGCATCAACCTTCCATTTTCCTGAACAAGTCCATGCAACAGAGAACAACAACAAAACAAATCTTGTGCAATTTTTTTTTTAAACGAAAAATAAATTACTCTTAAACTGCAAACAAACACTGTATTTCCATCTCTTGGTCATGTGTTTATTTTCATGGGGAAATCTTTCTTGTACCTGTGTCCTGGCTGTAGATAAGACACAGGGAGAGCTCAGAGCAGAGGCTGTGCAGTGTCTGCCTGCAGCCAGCTGTACAGCTTAGATATTTTTTCTTTAAGAAACAGCTTAACTTAATCAAGTTAATGGCCTTGCTTTGTTAATGAGCACAGCCAAGCTGCTCTACCCAAGGGCAAGAAGTAGTGGGAAGAACAAAAGGTTTGTGCTGTGGGAGGTGGGCTGTAGGTTTGTTTTTTCTTACAGAGGATCAGCAGCACAGAACTAGTTAACCCCAGTTGGTTTTGATCAGACAAATATTTCATGGTGTCTGCAAGCCTGCTGGGCAGAGCCTTTCCAAATCCTACACCATGGAGCTCTGCCTCCATGATAAAAATAAAAAATAAAATCCTGCTGCTAATCCGGATGAGGCACCAAGCTGGCCCTTGCCCACAAAGCTGAGGCTCCGGAAGAGGCTGGGGAAAGAGGAGTGCAGGAGCACAGATGAGCAGCTAGAAATGGCAGAGGCACACTTCCTGGAGCAAAAAGGAGCTTCTTGCTTCTCTCCAGATGTTAGACACTGGATTTAAGGCAAGGTGTTCTTTGGGTAGCCTGGGCTGCACGGGGAAAGGATAGTTCCAGGGTCCTAGGTTAGAGATATGCAGTGGCTGAGGTGAAGTTTAGCATCCTGGAGCAGCCTTAAGATTGAAGGGAAGCAAAAATGCCCATTAAATCGCTCTATGGTGGAAAAATTGGATCCTCACTGACCATTCCACTATTTATTCAGCCTACAAAGCACAGAGCAGTGACCAAAAGTAACTGCACTGCTTTCCAGCCAAGTGTCCAGCACAGGAAGACACTTCAGGCTTCTCTCCAAATCACAACAGCACAGAAACACACTATCTTTGGGAAGAGGCATCCTCTCCCTCCTCTTAATCGGGGAATACATTTCTCTGGGTGAAAACATTTCTCTGGGGTCCCAGAAAACAGCAGATATATCACAACAGGTAGGTCCTGGCTGGTAGGACCCAGCTACAGGACAATCCTCATCAACACAGCAATGCCAAAGCAGTGAGGATCCTTATGGGATTCAAATTCTGCCCTAGATGTGTTGCAAATCAGTATATAAACTTTTAGGTGATCTCAGAGCAAGGCAGAGGTTTTCAGAATGTGTTGGCCCTCCAACATCACTGTTACAGGGCCACATGTTATGGCAAAACAAGGGTAGCAAAGGGATATGACATTTTTATGGCACTGCCCCAACCATCCTGAGCCTCAAAACCAGAACAGCCAGTCCCTCAAGGCAAACAAACTGCATTATCTGAGCAGTCCCAGCCTCCCGGGCTGTAGCACAGGCTCTAGTTAACCCCAAAAAGGTCCTTTCCCTCCAGCAGAGGCCAGCTGGATACCGGGAAGTCTCTCCTGCCTGAAGAGATGATGCCATCCTGTGGCTGTTCGGGAATATTGACTTTCTGCAGCGCTTTTCCAGCAGATCTCACTTTGCCCTTCCTGGTGAGAGAGGAGCATTACAAGTGCCAACAGACACCCCTCACAAACTGCAAATAAGGTGCCTCATGTGCCTTTAGCTCAAAAATAAAACTTAAACCACAAAGAATACTCCCTGCTCCCAGGGGGGATTCAGCTTTCGGATGGGATTATGTTTTGCTGCTGCACAGGAAAAAGTCACAGGTAACAATCATGCCTGCTGTTTTTTAGAGCATACGCTTCCTTTTAGAGTGGCTGTCTGTGAGATTAGTCCTCCTCTCCCTCTCAGCCACCTTCCTGATGACTTCACTGAGCCCTTTAACTGAATAACAAACTGAAATCTGTCCTTGCCTACAGACAAGTGGGCAACAGGGAGAAAACACTTCACAGTAAAGAGCCCTCAATGCTTTCCCATGTCCTTCTCTCGGGCTCTTAGCACAGAGCCTGCAAAACACTTCAAGTGCAACTTTCCTTTCCACTCCTCTCACCATTAGTCTCCTCCTTCCCCCAAACCAGGGCTTGGATAGCCTAACACAGCTCAGATGAGTTACCTGCCCACCTAAGAGGCACAGCCCTGAAAGTACTGTGAAGAATTCAGTCCTCACCTTTGAGACACAGCACTCTGGCTGGCTCTCCTCAGCCAGGTCCTAGCAAGCACAGGTCAGTTAAGCACTTCACAAAGCAAGTCACAAAGAGAGCACAATCCCCTTTTTTTTCTTTTTTGGATTTGGTTTTTGGTTTTGGAGCAGACCCCAAAGACCTAATCTGCAAAGTCCCACTCCAGGCCTGGGTAATGCTTCCATTTCATGCAAAATGCTTAAATAGGAAGAAAAACAATTCTACCATCCAAAGCAAGGAAGACAGAAATATTTAAGACCTCCTTTATTTGTGATGTTATTACTTTCTGCAAAGTCTGGGAAGGATTCTTTAAAATGTATTACTCAGCTTAGCACTGCAATAGAAAAAGCCATCAAGACATGGGACAACCATGTCCCAGTGTGCCCAGACAAGGAAGCCTTTGAGCAAGCAGCATTTGGTTAGCTCATACTTCTTCCCTGGCTGGAGCTGGCTGACCAGAATTTTAATATCTTCTCAGGAAAACAACAACAACAACAACAACAACAACAAACCACAAAAACAAAAAAAACCAAAACAACAACAAAACTAAGAACCCTCACCTTTTATGGCTGTGAGTAAAAAAAAAAAATGTAAAAGGCAGTCAAATGTGAAACCATGCACTGGGGCACACAGGATTAGTTTTAACTCCAAGGGATGCTCATTTTAGAGGTGGATGACAAGTGTTATCATTTCAGCATCACTACCTGCCACACTGCTGATGAAAAAGCAGAAGGCAGCAAATGGAACAGTCACATAGGGAATTTGGTTAATTGTCTGTAAGCAAGCAGTACAGAGAGCAGAGCCTAGAGGAGAGTGGACCTCACATTCACTCTGTTCTGGGCCTCATCCTGGAGAGTGAACATCAATCTACTGCACATCTTTGTATTTTCTTTGGGCTGGGAAAAATGACACAAGCAAAATAGCAAGATTTTAACCAGCAGAGATGTGATACTGGGGGCTGAGGAACCCAGTCTACAGAACACACATGGGTTAATGAGCCTGGCCAGCAGACTGGCAGTCTTTCCCAAAACCCAGTTCTGCAGGAAGAATAGGGAATGTGCCCAGATAATGAGAACTGCAGACCAAAACAGGGAGAGGTGATAAGTCTCAGAAGAGTTCACTCTGATGTGAATTAGGGGGCTATTATTTGTTAGTAGGTTCGAATTTATTTTTGGAAGTCTGAAGTGGATGGCTCCAGAGAAGGACAGAATTAAGAGGAGTCTGCAGCCCAGGCTCCAGAAAGAACAACATGTGTTAAGGCCTGTTTGACATAAAGTCCATAGAAGTTGCATGTGTTGCATCAAGCAGGTCCTTGTCATGCTTAGCCAACCAGAGTATCTTCAAGCAGGATCCCCCACAAGCCCCCTCCCAGAATCTGGAACATCACCCTCCAGGAGCTCCAGAGGCTGCTAGCAGGTTGGCCTGCAGATCCAGATGTCCCTGGGTGCACATTGGTCAGCTTTGTCTCCTTTGCATTGGAGAAAGCTGTCTGAATCAAACTTTGTTAAGAAATACTGAAACATTATCTTTGGGTTGTTCTGCAGAGTTCTATTTAAGCCCTAATCTTTTTCCTCTTCTCTGATAAAGACTTCTTCCTTCTCCCCAGGACTGGCTCATTACTGGAAGACTGAGGACAGATAAAAGAGATGGAGAATTCATGTCCTTTCCATGACTCCCAGTTCACACCCTGGGAAAAGACCAAGACATTTCTCTTACTAAAGTGCCCAGACCAGGTGCTAGGAGTCTACCACTGCCCACCTCAAATACCATTTAACCCTCCAATAACCAGAGACTTTAACTATAATCAGTCTTTCAGACACTATTAATATAGATCAAACCTCTATCTAGCTTGGAACAAAACAGGACTGAGCCACCTTGAATCCAAATTAAGCCTGTACAGTGAGATGTACCCCAAGGTGTGCACTAAAACCCAAGGGAAAGGCTACATCAGACAGTGCCCACAGATCTCTAAATCTCTATTAGAGGGGTGGATCCTCCCAACTAAAAATATAAACCTCATGGCAAGAGGGTATTAAAGCATAAATGGAAGACTATGGACACAACAAGGATTTACCAGTGGTAGAAGCCAGCACTGCTGTTGAGCAAACTCCCATCTGGATAAAAAACGCTTTTATTTCCTCTTAGCTGGGAAGCCCCAGAAGCTGCTGCCCCATCAGTTTTTTCATAGAAACTTCCCAACGTGCCTTTTCAGGCATTTCCCTGGGTCACAGAGCCCTCTCTTCTCCATGAACAAGCAACTCCTTCTCCTGTGTTCAGCATGAGACAGGAGCACATGGACACACTCTCCTCAGTCTCCCTGAGCTTTTCTCCTCAAAGAGAACCACATCTGATCCATCCTGACCTAAGGAGCTCCCACTCTACTGGCAAGACAAATACCCAGGTGCCAGCATTTGCTTCCCTGTGCAGAGACAGCACCAGAACCAGATCCTCCCCACCAGCACTGCCTCTGCAATTCCCCACTGACTGCCTGGATCTCTCCCTGCTTGAGGCAACCTGGAGGAACTCACAGACAGATTCTCTGGCTGCCCACAAATCCACATGGAGCTCATAGCAGATGGAGCTGCTGCTTGTGAGGTTGTACAGCTTGTCAAGACCCAGAAATAAAAGACAATTACTCTTTAAAGTAGGAAGCCTGTTCACCTTTGCAGTCTTAGACTCTCACCCCATGACCATTTTGGTAAAATCAGCTATTTCCTGCCTCCTCCTTCTCTGCTTGAGGCTTCGTGACAATTTGCCAAGTTTATGCTGTCTTATCTCAGTTTCTGGTAAGAGACAGAAATATCAGAAGAAACAAACAACCTTAACCAGCACAAGACTGGCTGTACTGCAATATTATTTTTCCCAGAACATTTAAAGACTCTTGCTCCAAAACTTTGCCCTATTTAATCCTGGATTCTCTGATTCACACACTGCATTTTCTGGCTGCACATAAGCATTGGGACAAATACCTAATTTTACAAATTTTACAGTTTACTTTACTTCCCACAAATCTGAGCATGATCTGAACACTTAGACAAAACAAGCTTAGACAAGATCCACAATGCATTTGGGTCTCTAAACTTCACCAAGATCAGAGGGGCATGACAGTAACACACAACAATTTATTTCAGTGGAAAAAAAAATTGCTTATCACTGAAAGGTGAAAAAGCTAATATTTTTCTCCGGTTGTTTAGGGAGATTGCTATCAGAGAACCTCAGCCCTCACTGCTCCACATTCACACACACTCCCCGCCTCAAGGCATCCACGCCTTTGCCTTCAGATTCCTTTGGGTCACTCAGCAGCTCCTCCTGTGTGGCCAGAGCTGAGGTGGATGCTCACAGCAGTAGCAATGAGAACACCAACAGGCATCAGCTGAACTGCACTGACTGTACACAGACATAACCCCACCAGCAGCCACTGCCCTCCCTGAGACATGCTACTGCATTCAGGAAGGAGCTGAAACACAGGGGTGCAGCAGAGAGAAAGGAGCCTCAACTAACATTTGTATCATGTCCACATTATTACATTGATCAAAAAGCAGGAAGAGGAGCAGAGCCCCACTCAGTGTCCCCCTGCCTCTGTCAGTGCTCACGTCAGTGCACCTGCAGCAGCCTGCTGCCATCCCTGGCCAGGTAAATGGTGCACATGTCACTGGAGGCATTTCTATTCTGCAGTCTGTGATACAGGCAGAGGAAGCGCACTGTGTGAGCAGAGCAGGAAAAACTGTCCATGAGCAAAGCAGGAGGAGGCACTTCACCTTGGGAAGCTGCTATGGACAAGGGTACTGGGAGAGAAGCACAGAAAGCACAGCCCCTGCTGTGCCCCCACAGCTGCTGGCCTTCCCCACTGCCTGGGAGCTGGCACAAGGATATGGTCCCCAAGGGCTGCAAGAGATGGAACTCAACACAATTTCCAGAAGAATAACTCAGGGCCAGCTCCCAAACCTTGAGGAGAGGTCCTCACACATTTCCAAGGAATATGCAAAAGACTTCTCCTTTGTCAAAGTTTTGTGTAGCTTTTATAGTTTGTAAAGTGAAATGTCTGTCAGTCAAGGCTTATCTCCCTTCAATCTGCTCTCAAGGCAAGATGTTTGTGGTCAGCTGGGAATTCGACCTCCCAGAGTGGGGTACCAGAGATAATTCACTACAGTACAGCTATCTTGGGTTATCTCACCAATTAGCACATTGCTGCAAGGGGGGGAAGATGCCCTGAGCTGTTGCACCAGCTGATGGAACAGATAAGATCTTCTGTGGCAGAGGGGAAGTCCTGCTACACCACTGCAGAAATAAAAGACTAACCGAAGTGCAAGTCTTGGGCTGAACTGCAGCTGCCTGAAAGTTCACCAGTGGCCTCCACAGCTGGCAAGCAGCAGAGTCCTAGGCCAAACCCTGCAAACCTTCTACAGATGTGGTTTGGGACGTTCTGTGAGCCCAGCAATTGGCTCAGCTGTGCAGTGCCCAGGAGTGCCTCACATGTCTGCCCAGGAGCGTCCATCAGGCTCAGCTCTGAGCAGCACTCACACATAGGACAGGTTTAGGCTCCATGCCCCAGTCCTGGAGCACAGCTCTCATGTGGCCTGCTGAGAGCCTCTACCCTTTATTCCCCCACTGCACATCAAGAAAGACTTCACAGGCTTTGTTGCTGTCATGATTCAGTTTTCTTTAGTAATACAGGGATAGAAAGAAACCCAGAGCTTTACAGTTCAGTTTGTGCTGGATATGGGATACCAGCTCCTTCACTGGCATCAAAGTTTTCCAGTCAACAACAGTCATCAAAAAGTGTCTTAAGAGGTACCAACAAGGGGGCTGCAGTACTTCCCTCAAGATAAATCCAATTTTTAAATGTGTTGAAAGTAGCAACATCGGAAGCAGCTTCTCCCTAATCTTCATCCTGTGCTTGCTATATTCTGTATATTTTAGGAACATCTTAAGGAAACAATTTTTTGAGTAAGGTTTTACTGGCTTTCCAAGTTGTACAGAGGAGGTCCTTGGTGGGCAGTGCTGACCTCCAGGGAAGAGTGCTCCAGCCCAGAAGTACAGCTGAGTTTATATCAAACTATAAATTAATAGTTTATCTCAATTGCTTGCTCTTCAACAAATCTCCCTGGAGGACTATGGGGACCTTATTGTCTGTCTTTTCTGTACAAACCAGGCTACAAAAGCCTGGCCCTGAAGAATGCTCTGAGGATAAGCAGAACAAAAATTATAACGCATTAGTGAAATGATGCAGTCACAAAAAGGCCACAGAAAAACACAAGGCCATGCTTTGTCTGTCTTAGATAAATGAGAAAAGTCAAGCAGGCTGGCTCCTCCCAGGAAATGCTGCACAGTGTTACTGCTTAAAGCAGATAAAAAGGCAGAGAGGAAGAAATCAAAACACCAAATGTAAGAGCAAGAACAGTAGCACTGTAGAGCACAGCCCATGCTGTTTAAAATGCTGTAAATTCATTACAACTGAAGAGCACCTTACACCAGCCTCATGAGTTAAGGGTATTCCATTATCTAATGAACTTGTTCTTCATTTGGGAGAGCTCCAAACAACTGCTTTAAGTGACACAACCCAGAAACCTCCTCAGACAAGTTCAGTAGGTATGTGTCTGCAGCTGGACAGGAGAGGGAGCTAAGGGGTACCAAATCCACCCTAAGAAGCAAGGGATGGCAAGGGCAGCCTCAGAGGCTGCAGCTTCACAGCACTGCCCTTAAAAGCAACTGGCAGCTGCCATGGGTGCAGGGGGCCACCACTGTTTTATTAGACTATCAGATACATTTGGAAAAACAAATGAAATCTGGGAAATGACTGCATGGCTAAAGACCTAAAAGGGGTTTTGCATATCCAAAACCCCTTGCTTGTTTTTTCTCTCCAGCCCAAACTAGTAAATCTAATAGAAGCTTTATCTTTAGCTGTAAACTCTGTTTTCATCATGCAGTGTAAATAACAGCTACTTAAGTCACTATTTTGTTATTTGTGGAGCCAAATAATTTTGTACTGCTGGATACAGTGCCAGGAGGATAAAACAGGTGTGCTGACTGCTTTCATTCCCTGCCATTCTTGGTAGTCTGGTAACCATACCTACACATGAGATGAGCTCTAGCAGGGTCAGACATCCTCTGCCCTGCACTGGGTGAGATGGGCTGCTGCTTTCTGTGAATAGCTCAGGGGAAAGCATGGGGGTCCAAACAGGACACTCTTACTCCTTCTCTTCATGGGCCCTGCTCATTTCTTCCACCTCTCATCCTTTATTTCTTGCCAAAGGTGGCCTGAACTAGCAAGTGTGGGGGGGTGCCCAATTCTGAGGTATTTCAGCTGGGGTTTAGGTGTCCCCCTCACAGCTAGGAGAGCAAGGCTCTTTCTTTGGGAGCAACAAAAGCACAGCCACTGCCCAGGCAGAAACAGCTCAGGCAGAATATGCTGCTACTGGCTTTTGCCTTCTGAAGATCACAACATCTTGCCTGAGTTGTTTTGGGAATTAACAAAAAAAAAAAAAAACAAAACAACCAAATCACCTGCCCAGGATCTGTGAAATGCAGGTCTCTGTCACTTTCAAATACTTTCCACTGTTACAATCTTTTCCCTGTTCCAATTCTCAGATGGAAGCACATCACTTATTTTCAGGAGTCCTAGTTTTATACAACAAGACAACAGCCAAAAGTAATGTGGCCCTTTGAGGACAGCCATACAACCCACGACCTTTACAGAGAACAACTATTTTTGTTTGGTTTATTAGGATTTTTTAATTCACTGAACTACTAAATACATCTTAACAGCCTGAGCAGTGAAGGTCTTGCAGATGCCTCTCAAATTATTGGAATAGCATTGTTTATGCTTCTGGAGCCTCTAAATTCCAGGGCACAAATGCACAACAGCCACAGTGTAATTTACCACACACCAGCTTAGCTGCACTGTGATTTACCACACATTAGCTATGGTAAAAGTTGTGATGTACTAATGTGATGTACCACCTGCATGTACTAATCTCAGCTCTTTTGTGAGATAAAAACACATTACTTTTCATTGTAATGAAAGATGCTGAGGCTTGTTTGTACCACCCTAGAGCAGCACACGCTGGGAATTGGGAATTTGAATAAATCACAGCTCAGCTCGTTAGCAGTATGAGATGCTCACCTGTGGCAAGAAAAACCAAGCAAATTATTTTCTTGTGTGATATGAAAATCAAGTTTTCTATTTAGGTCTAATTGCACTGCAGCTGAGCACAGACTGAGCTGCTCTGCTCTTCACTACTGAGCTCCCTGTGTGCTGCAGGAGCTGTTCAGACATCTGCACCAGTGAGAACATGGGCTGGCTTGAGACAATGAACCAGCTAAAAAGTAGGGGATTGACTGATCTCCCCATGTGAGAGCTTCAGACATTCCCAAAAATTCCCCCAAGGCATCTCCTGTTATGTCTAGTCTAATTTATATGCTTAAATGTGTTGGTTAACATCCTGAGTTGAGCACCCCAAATATTCCTCCAGGTAATTTTTGTGAAGAAATGCACACGTTTGTCAGTAGAAACTGCTTTTGTACTCACAGTCACAGATGGATTGCTGAATTGTAAAATTTCATTAAGACAGTGGTTGAAGAAGTTTCCCAATCTAGTTGCAGACTCAGCTGCAAACACCCTTCCAATGGAGACTCCCTGTTACCAAAGGACAATGAGCAAATAAACTGTTTGGAGGATTTGATTGCCCACAGGTTTCTTAATTTATGTTATTATCCAAATGAACATGTTTTTCCTTTTTAACAAACACTCCGCCATGATTA
This sequence comes from Melospiza georgiana, assembly GCF_028018845.1. Taxonomy (NCBI): domain Eukaryota; kingdom Metazoa; phylum Chordata; class Aves; order Passeriformes; family Passerellidae; genus Melospiza; species Melospiza georgiana. Next base: position 5,582,745 of record NC_080438.1, read on the forward strand.
TCTGTCTGAAATGTGTATGAGCCCCCTGTCCCGTTGGGAAATGCTACAACAGTCCCCCAAGAAATGCTTGGATACAGTTTTCAAGGCAAGGCATGAATTTTTAAGGGCAAGGCATGAATTACACATTTCAGATAGTTATGATGTTTGAGTTTTGGCTGTGGTTCTCTGTACTAACAGTAACTGGTCCTTGCTTTAGAGCTTGTCCACAACAGGACTCAGTCTTTAAGCTGAGCTGGAGACCTGTTCATCCACATTAGTAAGAATTACATGGATTTTTCACCTCACTAAAAATGTGTGCAAAGCAGGAGATGCTTTACCAAAACAAGTAAAATTGATGAAGGAGTTAGAATTCCATTCAGCGCCCTCTAGTGCTGCTACAGCTCACCTGTCACAACTCTGGTCCTTGCCTTCTTGCTTCTCTGGCCAGTTGTTGGGTGACATTCCATGTCTGGCTTCAGATCCAGAAGGTGATCACGCCATTTTCACTGCCCACCTCTATTTCATTGGTGTCTCCACCAGACGAGGTGTATCTCCCCATCTACCTGTCTGTTGCAGTAAAGCGGAAAAATTATAAAAAAAAGCTTCTTAAAATCAAACCTGCTCTCCTGGAATCAGTGGCTGGCCTTGTCAAGCTGGCATTTGGCAAGTTCCCATGTGAAAGCAATCCTAGTGGGAGCAGCTCATTAGCATAACAATCTATTCCTGGGTGAAAAATCTGTATAAACTGTTTTTATACTGTTAGAAAAATGAAAACTGTCTCTCTCAAACTGTCCGTGCACATAGACACCAAGAGTTTGAGTGACCAATCAATACAGAATAACAATTTGTTACTAACCAATAATTGCTAAGAAAGCTACTGACCAATGGGAGTCCCACCCAAGGTCTGTAAAACTGTATAAAAAGGAGTTATGTGAATAAAGAATGGGCTTTTTCCACCAAGAAGAAAATGGAGTCTGTGTGATTTATTCTCATACCTGTCTAAGGGAGCCTCCATCTTATTCCATGAGCCAGTGGTGGTATCTTCTGTCACTCAGTTGGCTGTCACATTGGTTGGGCTAATGACTCCTGCGACAGCATTTCAAAGTGCAGGATTAGCTATCTCCAGTTGAATTAAGCCCCTAAAACACCTGTCATGGCATGTTAGGAAGAAATTCTTCCCTGGAATGAGTTGCCCCGAGAAGCTGTGGCTGCTGCCTCCCCCTGGAAGTGTCCAAGGTCAGGTTGGAAGGGGTTTGGAGCAACCTGGGCTAGTGGAAGGTGTCCCTGCCCATGGCAGGGGGTTGGGTTAGATGATGTTTAAGGTCCCTTCAAACTCAAGCCATTACATGTACATATTTTTCTTATTTTTGCCTTACTGCTTTGGACACAAAAACACTCAGGTTTCCCCCAACAGCCTTTGAAGAAAGGAAACCAGGAGAAAGAAGAATGTTCTGCCATTTAGAAGAAGCTCTCAATTTCTTTTTGCAGGCAGAGCTTGCAGGCTACCTGTCTCATCTTCCATAGATATCAACTTGAGGATTACCTAGATGCCTTAAAGATCTAGAAATAAAACAACACATTTTGAGACAGTGTTAATATAGAAGCTAGTCTTTAATTGGAGGCCTCCAAGGGCAAGTATGGAAAAATGCCCACCTCACATAGGGTGAAAACAGTTTTATAAGTTTAGCAAATTAGCATAATTACAAGAATCACCAATTAAAAACACAGGTGATAAGGCAATTCACCCCCTTGGTTCAAATTCTCCTGGAGCCCCTCTTCTTCCAGTTGTTTATAGGAAAGTGTCTGGGGAGCATAGCTCATTGGCTCCCAGAGGAAGCAAAATCAGGAGTGAGGCCTTTGGAATGTGTTTGGTCTTTCACTCTATTGGAGTAGGAAAAATGCTGGAGATAGCCAGGAGCTATATAGCCATACAGCAACAGTCTACAGAGCTACAAATAAATGAAGAATATATAAAAGCAAAAATCATTTTGGCATCAGCCTTCTGCCCAGCTCCAAGTACAGTGCCTACCCTTTCTCTGCCTGCATTGCCAGCCATCTGCTGCTCCTCCCTTTCTGCCTTCCCTGCAGACCTGTCTCAGGCTCCCTCAGGTTCTGCTATTTTAGCTGATGAATCAGAGCTCAGTGGCAGCTCTTGAAGGAGCTGGTATTTGCTTATTTGCATGTCTCAAGTTCCAGGGGTTTACATAAGAATATGAGCACTGGGGTTATTATTTTCCTTTTTTAAGAAGCTTTGCAGCCCCCATGTCTGTCAAGAACATCTTGAAAACACAAGTCAAGTGTGTTCCACAAAATCAAGAGTTTACACAGGACAGAAGAATAGCCTTAAAATGACAATGTGGAGGTTATAGGTTCTACCTGCTCCTACCTGTACTTGTTTCTAGGTGCTTGGGCTCACTGGCAATCCCCTTCACATGTGATGGAAGTGTGACATGGTGAGATTCCACCCTGGCACCATGTACAATCTCATAGCTGAGCTGCTCTTTGGGCACATGGATTTGTTTCACCAACATTTCATACCCAGCTGGATAATCAGGAGATAATTATCCACATCAGGTACTGGAGCCCAGCTGACACCCAGGGAGTTCTCCATGGAGTTCAGCATCTGTGTATTCTGGGGAGAAAGGACTAAAAGAGAAACAAAGAAAAACATTGCAATGAGGATCATGTCTTGCCACATGGCCAAGCATGCATTTTTTTCAAACTTATTCTGACTAAGAAAATGCAGAACACTAGCATTCCCAGCCTGTAGTCATCTTGGATTTATCCATTTCTTTCTGCTCAATAGCATATCATTAGATAGAAATAAATAATGCAGCCAGTAATAAATATAATTTCCTGGATGACTCTTTCCAGCTTCTAAACCCACACTAGCATGAGGAAATCTTTCTCATAAAGCTCTCCCTTACCAATGCATCTAGGAAGAGAAAGATAAGCCTAACCCCTCTTTACTTATAACTACCAGAGTTAATTAACAATGTCAACCGATTCCCAACTCTGGAGAGTGCAGCTTCTCCACAGCAGAGGCAGAAAGCTGAGCTTTTCTGACTGAGTGCTGATGGAAACTTACATTTGGTGCCCGGAGGAGACCTGGGCAGATCTGCTGCACGTAAGGCATTTCAGGACACCAACAATACCTCAGCTGTTTTGCCATGAGACAGCTTCTTGGGGTCTTGAAGGAGACCTTGAAAGCAGTCCATACAGAATGCCTGTTTACCATCAAGCTTACCTGATTTTAATTACAACTGCACTCATCCTAAGCTGATCAAAAAATCTATCAGCTGTATTTCATTAGCAAGTTTTGTGGTTTGACACAGACACTCAAGAAAGTTGCTCATTCACCTTCTGCTATAGCTGGGCAGAGAAGAGAAAAAATTTAAAGGGTTCGTGACTTGAAAGAAGGACCAGAAGAAAACACTCCAAGGGCAAAACAGGCTCAACTTAGAGTGAGTTTTTTACCAACAAAATCAGAGGAGGATAATGAGAATTAAACCCTTAAAACACCTTTTCTTCCCCCAACCTCTCCTTCCTTCCCACTGACAGCACAGGGAGACAGAGCACAGGGGTTTTGGTCATTTTGTCACCCAAGGGTTTCTTCTGCTGCTCAGGGAGAGAAGTTGTTTCCAGCTAGGCTTTCCCACCCCAACCCATCCTCCCCCTCCAAGGGACACAGAAACTAGCTCCGCCTTTCTTTTTCTCCTGTGCAGACTTCTGAAACAAATCAAATATGAGAGATTTCTTCAAAGCTCTGAACAAATTTATGTCTAAATTCTGCAGATTCTCATCACAGTCCATTGCAGGAAACCCCCAAAGCTTTGTTTTGTGTGGCTTACTTCCAAATCCCTGGAGATGAGGTCCCCAAAGAGACAGACACATGCACAAAATCCTTTTGCTCAGCACCTAGTGATTAATAGCATTCTGGACTGCAACATGATCTTGTGACTAATTAGGGCTTCATGGGAATCACAAATTGAGCTCAACATTTTCCTGGGCTTAGAGATCATTCCAGAGGAAAAAACCCTGGACACAAGCATTTTTGTCAAGCATAATGAAAGAGAGCAACTTTTTTGGCTTCCTCATCATATAATAAAGAGATTTTTTTTCCCTGCTCTTAAAAAGAGTGGGCTTAGCTGACTTTTTGTGGACAATATAATGTCATACATATAAATGGCAATAACACCATATTAGGGAAGAATGTCTAACAGTCAGATCTGCCAGGCACAGAATATTCTCCTAAGGGAAGGGATGAAAGAAACCCTGTTCACATCTTTTCAATTATTGCAGAGGAAAGCACAGGACAATAAAAGCTGGAGAGAACGTGTAATATTTGTGTGAAAGATTCCAACAATCTAACTGCATGTCTTTTTCCAGCCTACGGCCCAGTGCTTGAAGATTTAGGGTATCTGCTTAATATCAAGAATTAGAAAAGGGTTTCTAAAAGAAACCCTTCTAAGTTAAACCCTAGCTCCATTAGAGCCAAAAGCAGAATTCCCATTTATATTAGCAAATATGTAGTTTTATATAGTTGAAGGAGAAAACCTGAGAAAGCTTAAGCCCTTCAAAATGGGCTTAATAAAACCCATTAAATACTACTGCACCTTTTGTAATAATAATCATACATGCCCATAATACAGGATTACTGATGTTTGTGTAAGGGTTCAAAATCCTTGGAGGGCATCTGCTCTAAGAAGTCAGAGACAAACTGAGGTTTTCCCTCAAAACAAACAACAGCAATCTCAAAGAAATGAAAAATTATTTTCTCTTACCTATCAAGTACTTTCAACTGTCTGGTTCAGAGCCCTTCTGATGCAGGCAACACTTGCAAAGGTAATTTGAGCAAACCAAAAAGTGACCAAATCCTCTCCTCTCCCCACTCCAGCTGCAAGGCAGCAGCAGTCCCTGCAGGGAGTTTAAGAGCCCATGGACCAGATGAAAGGAACCAATAGAAGCCTGGGGCGTTTCCCTCTTGCAAACCACCTAAGGAGCAGGCTGGCTTTGGGAACGATTTCCCTGCTCACATTCCTCTTGCCCATCAGCAGGAAGAACCATTTCCCATTTGTTTCATGCTCTGCTACTAGTCAAAAGCCAGAGAGCCTCTCCAGCTCTGTACATGTCTGCAAGAATCACAGGATGGTTACTGAGACTACCATATCAACAAGCACATTTGTAATATTCATGATGAGGAATTCAGGTGTAGTACATCAGAAAATAAAAATTAAAAAAAAAATTAAACTCAGCAGCAGTTAAACACTACATTTATTCAGCACAATACTTTCAAAAATCCCTCAAGAACTACCCACACGGTTATTTAACAAGGTACATTACTGAGCCCAGTTTTTAGCTGCCAAACCCTCAGATTCTAAACAGTTCCTTTGATTTACTGCAATCAGAAGCTGTGCTGAGGGAGCTGAAGATGGCAGCAACCTGAGGAATATCAACATCCATCATTAATCCTTGCCGGTCTCAGCTGGGGAAGTGCCAATCACACAGGTCATGCTGTTGAGCAATGAGGGAGTCAGCCCTGGCTGAAGAAGTAGTTCTCCTTTGCATTCTCACCCATTCCTCCTGCATCTGGACCATCTAAAAAACACAAAACAGGTATGTACAAAATATACAGATATATACAAAATATTATATATTAATATATACAGAATATACAAAATATTGTAGAAAAGAATGCATGCTGTAACATTCAAATCCCCTTTGATCACATCTCTTGTACCTGCTCTGCTGATATATATACCAATTAATTTTACCATCTGAAAAAATAGCAAGTTACAGACAATTACAGAGAACAAAGCTTGAAATTCTCCCCTTGCAAACAGCAGAAAGCTACCACAGTAAGCACCTAGGAAAGCTCCTGACTGTAGCATGGATAATAAAATTTGATTAGTCAGCCAACCTAGCTACTTCTTCCAGATTATTATATAGTTCTGGGCCAGTATAATTTACCAAACATATAAGTAAAACAACTAGCACACACAGAGCAAGAAGGTTGGCAAACTGAGAGAACCAGCTTTCTCAAATGACTTTTTGAATGTAGCCAATGAGCTGATACAAACAAAACTATGAATTTAATATCAAAACTGTGATGTGTGTTCTCCCTGAAATCAGGAAATATACATATTTTAAATGCTTCCTAAGTGAAGTCCCAGTCAGTGGAACAGGACAGTGTTCTCCCAAGAACAATGGAAGTGGAATTTCCCATTTGTTTTTCTCTGTTTGGGGTTATGATTATTCAGGTTTGGATATTAACAAAAGTTTGAACAACACTCTCAGGCACATAGTGGAATTCTCGGAGTTGTCCTGTGCAGGGCCAGAAGCTTAGCTCGATGATCTTTATGGCTCCCTTCCAATTCAGAATACTCTACAACTCAAAACCCACCAGGAGAAAAATCCCTTGCAAGCCACAGGTATAAACCTAAGAATTTAGGAACAGTCCTAGGTGGTAAACAAGCAAAAGACATCCTTAAGGAACAGAGCTAGCCCAGAGCTGCGTGTCACCAGCAGGACAAGCGGTCAGGACGCTTATGGACGATGGGCTCACAGACAGACAGGGACCCCACAACAGCGGGGCGATGCCTTTGAGTCAATTTTGCTGCTGGGACAATTTCCCTGTCACTTTCACAGCTGCTCCCCTTCAGCCCGGGATAACCCTGCTGCACCCAATGCCGGACTCCGATGTTTCTGTGGCAGATCCAGCTGCCTTTAATGAGGGGAAGTGCCAGCGAGCCCTGACAGCATCTCTGAGGTATACACAGAGCACAGCCCTGAAGTGCGGCTCGGGTTCTTATGGCAATTCCAGCCGCAGGGGGTTAAAAAACCCAGGGAATGCACTTTGGGAATGCAGCACTGGGAGGAACCGGGAGCGGCCCGAGGGGCGGCCTGAGGGCGGGCCCTGCCCTGGCTGCGCGCACGCGCGGGGCAGCGACAAGATGGCGGCGGCCGCGCTGTGCTGGGCGCTGAGGGCGGCTCGGCAGGTCAGACCCACTCGCTCCCCTCCGTTCCTCTCACCCTGCTTCCCCGCGTCTCTCTGGGATCCTGTCTGCCCGGCCGAGGCGCTGGGGAGCGGGCAGGGGAGATGCGGGCAGTGTTTGACCGCTGCGGGCTCGGCCCTGTCCCCGCGGCGCGGGCACATCGCGGGTCCGGGGTTATGTATCGTTCGGTGTAACTTCTGTTTTTTTGTGAAGAGAACTTGCTAACTCTTTATATGACGTTCAGAGTTATATACTAATGCAGTATGGAATCCGAAAAGTATGAAAGCTAATCTGTTTCTCGTCAGAGAGAGCAAAGATCGGTGCTGCCCCTCGTGAGGGAGATGTAGACAGCGATGATGTGTAGGAAGTGTAAGGTGTGATCCAGGAGTTCAACGATGCTGGCGCACAGGAGCCGAGGGAGCGGCTGGAGCTGTGTCAGGGGAGGGTTAGGCTGGATATTAGCGAAAGGTTTTCCCCATGCAGGTGGCCGGGCACTGGAACAGGCTCCCCAGGGAGTAGTGACGGGCCCAAGGCTGCCAGAGCTCAAAGGATGTTTGGGCAACACTTCAGGCACATGTTGGGATTGTGGGGGCCAGGCATTGAACTCAATATTCGTCAGTCCCTTCCAACTCTGTATATTCCATGCTTTATGGAAATAACAATTAATCCTTGACTAGGGTAGACTACGTGCAACAGGCAGGTATCACAAAGTTTATTTTCTCCATCAGGTTCTCCCCTCGTCCTGCCCAAGGCAGGTGCGGAGCTACTATGTGGACTGGAGGATGCTGCGGGACGTCAAGAGAAGGAAGATGGCCTATGAGTACGCAGATGAGAGGCTGCGGATCAACGCCATCCGCAAGAACTCCATCCTCCCCAAGGAGCTGCAGGTACTGCCAGCTGCCTGCACCCAGCCACACGTGGCTCCTGCTGCTCTGGTGTGCTCAGGGCCACGGCAGTCACTTTATAGAGCTAAACGGCTGTCCCAGCTCACAGATGCTGTGTTTCCCAGCTCACAAGCACAGAATCATGTCATATTCCATAGTGACTTCAGCCTTCTGGGGATGTTTACAACAAGAGCACGTTCACCTGACAGGAGGTTGTGTGCATTGGGTTTGGGGTGTTTTGAAAGCAGTGCTTGTGGAAGCAGCATATGTAACACTAAATACAGGAAAGTCACATTTCCTTCCCCCCCCCCCCCCACACTGTCAAACCTATTTTATTTCCAATAATTCAGGATAAGAAACTCTAGATTTTTGCTTGCCTGATCTACCGGCATATGAAACCTGCATCAGATCTGGGTGTTAAAAGTTTCTTAGAAATGGACTGCCCTGCTCTCAGCCTGCCTTATTAAGCACCAAAAAAATTTGCACGTATTGGATTATTCCTGTGTTTGATCTGGCCGTGATACTTACACATCCTGGGAGAGAAAGTGTATGAATTTGCTTTTATCTATTGACCTCACCATTCTTGGGCAAGTCTGACTGGTGCTGGATGTCCTTACAAGGCAAAACCAATACAGAAAAAAGCCCCCAAAAAAGATCCTGTAACACCTTCCAAAGATCCCTTTTACTGAAATCCTAGCATGCTACCTCAGCAGGCAGTTAATGAACAACATATATTTAAATTCAGCTCATCTGAAAGGACTAACCTACTGTGCAACAAGGAGAAAGCCAAGTGTGTTTTTGACTAACTCTCATTCCTGGCTTGAGGTTATTCAGTCTGTAGTAAGATTAAATCTTGGGTCTCTTAGAGGGCTAGCCCACCCTGCAACAGGGACAGACAAGCTGATCTGACAGGTTAAAATTAGTGACTTGAAATTGTTCTATCTGTGTAATAGATTAATTTGGGGTTCTCCATGTGGATCAGTTTATATTCACTGTTGGAATGCCCAGAAAGGGTGGGCTGAGTGAGGTGGAAGGTCCCAATTAAATAGCAAAGGTTATTTATGAGGTGGTAGAGAAATTTAGTCAACAGCTGGATTGTGAGGTCTGGGAGTAAGGCCTCTCTAGCTCCCAGGGAACACAGCTAAACTTTTGTGTTCTGGTCTCGTGTTTTAGGAAGTGGCCGACAAGGAGATCGCTGCCCTGCCGCGGGACAGCTGCCCCGTGAGGATCCGCAACCGCTGTGTGCTCACGTCCCGCCCGCGCGGCGTGAAGCGGCGCTGGAGGCTCAGCAGAATTGTTTTCCGCCACTTTGCTGACCACGCTCAGATGTCCGGTGTACAGAGAGCCATGTGGTAATGATCTGCACGTGCGTGTGCAGTCAGGCAGATGAAACAAACCAGGCTCATTTGTGTGGGTAATTAAAGCAAGACTGTCCTGCCTCAGAGCCCAGCATCGATGTCAAACTAATAAGGGAAAGAGGAGTTGTGCTGATTCATTAAACTTGCTGGATTACAGTTGGTATCAGCTGACAAGCAGCAGCACAACTGCACTGAACTGGTGTGTGTCAGAGATAGTTTGATTGTGAGAAAAAAATCACTATGTGATGGTTGCAGAACTAAGCTGAGGTTTGTGGTATGGGCAATATTAGAAATAAAGACATACAGCACAAGGCTTGTTTAAGCAATTTTTTTGTTGCCATCATACGGTAAGTTCATCATGGTAATTTGGGTAAAAGCATCAGTAAAACTGCACAACAGGACAAAGTGGTATTCTGCTGTGAACAAGGGCAAGCACAGAGTGGAAATAAAACACAGCCTCAAATTTAGATACTCTTGCTATGCTAACTCAATATATATGTGTATTAACTAGCAGACAACGTGGCTAAAGGACCTGTTACAAACTACACTGTGCTGGTATTTCTCCTGTTCATAGTGCAGTGCTCAGTCCCATGCTTCAAGAACAAGGTGGTAAGGAAGCCCTAGTCCAGACCCTAACAGGAGAGTAATGGCTTCCTTAATTCACAGGTAACAACAAATCTGTCCTTGGGAGACACATGAGAAGGAGGCAGGAAGGACACAATTATTAACAGGCTTGCTGCTAAGGTCATGTTTGCCCTGTACTCTTCTTCAAAGCACTGCAGTAAAGGGAGGGCAGTGGCTGCTATGTCCTCCCCAGCAGGGGCTGAGAGGTGGCAATGAAAAGGCCAAATACCACTAGCAGGAAACTGACAGCAACCCATCACACCCAGCTGAGTTATACTTCGGTGTATAAGCCATCTTGATATACTTACTCTCTTACCTTAAAACCCTTTCAAAGTTGATGGAGAAAGTGGAGCTTATCCCTTGTTTCCTATTGTTCACTGCTGGAGCCAGGGCAAGCTCCCTGTCTCTGGTCTCCTGCTGATGGCTGCAGACTGCATCCTGACTGATGCCATCTCAGAGATGGGCTCACAGCTAGCCCAAGCACTTTGATTTCCAAAATTCATAGTAATAGTAATTAGACAGGAATAGTTTCTGAGAGTAATCATTACATTTCAATACCACAGGATTAACACCATATTGTTTCTGCTTAACTATCAAATGCTTAGATTTCTGCTTTCTTCAGCAGTTCTCCCTTTGTGACATGCTTTATAGTTCAGCACTTTCCCATTTTTAATCAGAAAGCTACACCCTGTGAAGTGAGTATGACACTAGCCCCAGCAACCACATGGGTCCAGCTGCCACTGGCAACAGAGGCCTTGACCCATCCTAGTTTAAGATTCCTTTACTTTTACATTCTGTTCTCAATCTCACAGCACTCCCCACTCCTCTGAGACGCTTTGGATATATCCCTATGCTTCACTCCTCAGGAAATGCTGAACCACTTGACTGATGGAAATGCTTTATAAGCTATTTTATTTAAATATTTTCTCCAACCTGAAATGGAAAATGACTGTCTTTGCTTGGAAGAAGGTTATGTAAACGATGATCTTTGCAGCACAGCGTGTCTCACATGGAAGATCAGTTTTAAGGCGGCCCTTAGAGTGCTTTCAGATATCCATTGGTATGTCCCCTTTGTACTGCTTTTCTCTGCTTTCAACCCAGGCCTTATTGATGGTGCGCTTCATCTCATCGTCCCCTTCCGCATACATCTTCTTTAAAATGTTCATAAGCCCTTCACTAGGATCTGCGGTGTCATAGGCAGCCTTCCTGCAAGACAGATACGTGAGAAGGTCAGGAATACCCAACAAAAGGAAGGCTGATGTTTGTTTGAAACATCCTGGGAACGGGACTTTTGCTTTGGCAGTCTTTAGATCACGGCAGTCTCAGTCGGCTTCCAAACAGGAAGAATCCTAAGAAACACCCTTAAACCAAGGGCAAGCTGAGTAGAGTATACCTAGAGGTGTCCCATGGGGTGGGACAGTATTTTGGTGTGAAGCATTTTGCAATAAACATGACCCTGGAAGCACTCCCAAAATTAACTACAAGAAGCAGAAGTGAAATATAACAGACAGAGAGAGTGCCAATACCTGCCTTGTGTTACGTGACAGGTGAATAAAAATGGAGAAATGACCACATCAAGCACATTCACAACCCAAAAGGCTTTTTTCTGCTTCCCATTTTTCAGCTGATCTCCAGAGGTTAACTGACTTAACACAATGCATTTCAAAGCAATTTTCTCCGGTGATGAGCAGTGCCACCCGCAGTCAGCACCGTGGAGGATGTGGCCTGTATGACCCGACTATAAATAATGCCCTCCCTATCCCATTTTCCAAAATCCTGTAGGTAGTCCTAGTGCAGTCCAGCTCAAAACCACAGCAGATGAAAACAGATCAGCAGAGGGAGCAGTTTCCTCATGCTCAGGGCTAACCATCGGCTGCACAGACCCTGCTGGGGAGCAGCATTTCTGGAGCCGCTCATTTGACAAACAGTAAATCTTTGGGAATTCTCTGCACAAGATACAGGGTTAACAAAGTGACCCTGTCCCTCCAGAAAACTACATTAATTATCAAGTCACTTCCTCTTAAATCTCCTGTGATGCCATTTGAGTGGAGAAGGCTGTTTTGCCCTAAATTCAGGTACTTATGCCTGATCAGTTTTAGCAAATCACCCTAAAAACATGCACAAAATGAATTGTTGTTGGTAGGGACAAAATTCTCAAAAGTGTTCTTATTTTCAAGGTGTCTGTACATGTAAAATAACATTAAATCATTTTATGATATACATATATATATTTTATAAAGTCTCTTGTCCCCAGGTATTCCCTGCTGTCATTTATCACCCTCATACCTGTGTATGTCTAAGCTGCCTGCTGCTCCCAAGCACTTGAAGTATTACAAACTGGCTTGAGACTTTGGGAAACCATCTAAGTAAGACCTGCTTTGCCAATGGCATGCTGATGCTGGGATTTTTGTGCAGGCACTTCACACACAGGTGACAATAATGATTTTGACCAGTAGAGCTGCAGGGGATCTACCCATGTATTTCTATATAATACACACTTGATCTAAAAACAGTCCCCTCACTAATGTCGATTTTGCAATCAGTGCTGCCATCAAAATGCAAATGAATCTTTCATTGGTTGATTCCCTTTAGAATTCTCACTGCAGAGCTTCCCAATCACATGTCCTATGATGCAGCCTTCATCATTAGCAATAGAACAGTGGAGAAATGGCAGCTACTCAAAAGTCTAATTTCTTCCACTTGCAATTCTACAAATATCAAAAGAAATCCCAACCTAACAATCCTCCAACATCTCCGGGCCTGTCCCCCAGACCACCAATCCTCAGAACAGCTGTAGTGAGAGATCAGTACAGATCTCTCCCAACAGTTCTAAAACAACACAGAGAACAGGAAATGAAAAACAAGATGGAGGGTTGAAAAGACACTTACTCTTTCTCTTTGCTTTCTTTTTCCACTTGAGTGAGACAATCCCATTTTTCCTCCCGCTTCTTCTTACACATGACAAGGATCATGTCTGTCTTTATCTGTATGGTGAACAACAGCAAGGCATGAACTCAGAATGCTTCATAAAGGGATGCCAGTCACAATGAGTAAAGTCAGCTTGTAACATAAGCCTCTTCCACACTCACAAATTCCTGAAACACTTCTCTCAGCTATCCATCATTATGTATCATACAAACTTATAGCATGTACTCAGCCTCAGGGTACAGAGTATTACCTCCACTGTAGACAATTTATATATGTGGTTAATATAATACTAGTACAGTCTTACAGTACCAATACAGAAGAACATTATGTGCAGCAGGAACACAGTTCAGTGATTTGAAGGATGCACAAGCACCCAGGACTGCCTGGTAAAGAGTGACTACTTTTTCTAGACTTCTCCAAGCATGCCAAGTTGAGGTAGAGGCTCCTCCAATTTATTTCTCCAAGGACAAGAAACTAGTTTTAGCATATTGCTTAATCTTGCAACATGTCTGCAAGTTACAAAGCCTGTTGACTTGCAACCCTGACCTAAATTTCACAAAGAACTCCTGCCTGCCAAGGGTCTACTGCAGCTTTAGCTCGGCTAAACAAGTACATGACCACTGCTGGCTTTCATACTGTATTAAAAATCACCAGAGCATCACTCTTGTTTATTTCAGCTGGTTTAGTTTCACTCTGTGCTCATTTTAGGCCAATTTGCAATTGAACTAGTAGCTCTTCACATCTGATGTCACCAAGCACAACACAGAACTCACAGGAGGTATGGCACACACCTCAGCCTGGGAAGGTGCCACAAGCAACAGAGTACAGATATCACAAGCCAGCAGCAGTACAATGTTACCAGCTGTCCTGGTTTTGGCAAGGATAGAGTTAATTTTTCCCTTATAAAATTAACATCCTGCTAGGGTTAAACCACCACACCAGTGTTGAGTTCTGGGGCAACACACCCTTACTAAGGCAGAGCAGGTTGCACACTTGGCTTTGGGAATTAAGCCTATTTAAGCTTCCCAAGATTTCAGTCTGCTGACAAATTTCCTAAAATCGCAAAGAATTTCTCAGGGGTATTTAAAAGCACAAAGATGCAAGTGAACACTTGGTGGTATTTTCTGCTTAATTATTTCTGAAATCCTGTTGGTGAGCTATTAAATATCCAGACATGATCTCCTGAAATAGGATTCCAGAGACTAATTCTGCAGTTATGACAATCACAGATTAGAAAGACTCATGTTCACAGTGCAGAGACTTAGCAGCAGAAGGGAGGCACTGAACATGAGAATGGAGTCTCCTGCACAAGCCAGGCAATGAACAGGATACTCTGTGAGGGCCCTCAGTAACAGACAAAGTGCACTGACCTTTCTAGAGCTGCCTTCCACTGAGATGGGCTTCAGGAGGTTGTTGAAGGTCATGGTGTAGTTCTTCCCATTCAGATTCTTCACTAGCAGATCAAATGACCTGGATCCAGGAAGTGGAGGGAGGAAAGGCACAAATACTCCAATCATTACATTGTCTGAAAACTGTTTAGCAGGCTATTATTTCCTATTTTCTTAGGAAAGTAGAGTACTTCTTGGGAAAGCAGGCCAACAGGCTTAAATTACTTTATTCCCAGGCCTCTCAAAATCTTCAGTTCAATTTTAACAGAGAAATTAAAAGACTCACAACAAATCAAGATCTTTAGGATCCTTTCTACCTACAAACTTTGAAAACCAGATTTCCTTAATGTACACCTCAGTTCTATCACCACAAATACCCAGGGCTAACACTATGTGCCCTGTCAAGCATGGTGAGGTGCACTTGTAAAATGAAAACCCCCTGATACCCTCAAGTGCCACTAAAAGCTAACACAACCGAAGTTTAAAAAAAGAAAAAAAGGAGTGGAGCAAAAAAAGGCTAATCCAACACTCCTGCATTTCAGTGTTCTTGTTGTGCTACAAGATGAACTCACCTCTCTGTGAAATTCACCTGCACATTCTCAGCTGGAAGCTTCTGGACACCATTTAAAGAGATGTAAATCTTAACAAACTTATCTGACTGATCCCAACCTGGAAGTGAAAAAAAGGGATTAAGTTCTTCCTTTCCTCCATAAGCTTCATGCACTCCAACTTCCCCCACAAAGCCCCCTAGAACAACTAGGGTCTTTTCCTTACTGAAGCAATTTTCAGAGTGATAAAAGGAAAACATGAATTATTCAGGAATAACTTAAGAGCAAACGGAGGTCCCCCCATGTAGCCCTGCTCCCTAATCCCTGCAAATTCTGAGAAAAGCCATGTATCAGCTCAGGTCAAAAGAGAGCAAACCGGGCTGTGCAGGGGGAGTCAAGCCAGCTGTTTGCTCCTGCTGTAGTTTCCTTGACCCAATTCTTCCCCTACTCCCTGCATCTTGAGCAATTCCCTCTCCTCTCACCTACATGGGAACAGAGAAGCCAAAGCTTACTCTTACATTCCTGCTAAACACTAAGCAATGGAAAAATACCAGCTGGTACAGCAAGGATACTTAACGCATCCCACCAAACACTATCACACAAACATGATCAACACACATCGGAGTTCAGATGGCAAGTAAACATCTGGTCGCTTTTAAAGTGGGGTCTCCAGTGCGGAATAAACACTGGAGATGTGGAATAAGCAATTAAGGCGTCACTATGATGCTAAGTGGCAACTCTAACTCCCAGTAATGCCACCCTGCCATCTCTTCAGAGAGATGCTGGAGTTCCAGAAAAATAATCTTACCATAATTGTTTATTTTCACTGTGTACCCTCCCAGTGATGACTTTTCTTCCTCTGTCACATCTTTTGGCTTCGGTGGAGGCTGATTCTTGATTTCCAGCTCCAGCTTTTGTTTCTCTGCCGCAAGGACATCACGCACCCGCTTCCTAGTGGCTTTCGTGAGCAGCTCTTTAACCTCTTCCAAATCTTTCTGCAACTGGTTCAAAAACAAAGAATCACACGTATGCATTAGAAACATTCTTTGTGCTCAGGGCTCGCAGATTTTTATGACAATTTCACGTATTCCAGATGCTGGAATTTCAGCTTTATCAGGTCAGTAGTTTAGTTTCCCACTACAATCATTTAAGCACGGAATCATCCCTTCCTCACCCACTGTCCACTCCTGTGGATATGTACAACCATAAAATCCTAATTCGCAGAACGGGTCGGGCTGGAAGGGTGCAACTCCCCTGCTCAACCACGGCCATCTCAGAGCCTAAGACCGGAAAAGACCTCCAAGACCATCAATTCAGACAAGGTTTAAGCTTTCAGTTCTTAACTCTTCATACATTAAAATCCAGCAGAAACCAACAGAACCTGGGCGGATGGCACAGCTCCCTCAACACGCACCGCCGCAAGGGGAGACCTCAGCGAACGCGGGGACTGACGGCTCCCGCCTCCCAGCCGGGACCCCACCGCTGCCCCTCGCCCCGGACCCCGCCTGTGCCCGGGGAGCAAAGCCAGGAATCGCCTCACCTCCTCCCGCGCCACGGCCATGGCGGCTCCCCGCGGAACCTCTGGAACCTTCCGGCCGCGGGAAGTGACGCGCGGGCCGGGCCCCGCCCGCTCCGGCTCTGAGGAGGCGGGACCGGGAGCTTCTCCCCCCGCCCTGGGCTCTGAGGGACGGGCGGCACCGGGAGCTTCTCCCCGTGCCGGGCTGAGGGATGGGCGGCACCGGGAGCTTCTCTCCCCGCCCTGGGCTCTGAGGGACGGGCGGCACCGGGAGCTTCTCCCCGCGCCGGGCAGAGGGATGGGCGGCACCGGGAGCTTCACCGCCCGCCGAGCCCTGAGGGACGGGCAGGACCAGGAGCTTCTCTCCCCGCCCTGGGCTCTGACGAACGGGCCGGACCGGGAGCTTCTTCCCCGGCCGAGCCCTGAGGAACGGGCAGGATCAGTTTTCCCACCCGCCGGGCTCTGAGGGACGGGCGGGATCAGGCGCTTCCCCGCCTCCCGGACTGCTCTCTGTGAAGGGCGACTGAGGCAGGCGCGGGCTGGGTTTTAGTTTGGCCATCAAAAATCTACCCTTCAATTTTACAGCAGGCGCCCCCGAGCTCGTGGCTATCAAGGTCGTAGATTAAATTTACAAAATAAAGTGTTGTTTTCCTTCTTCGGGAAAAAAGTATCAGACTCACGTGGTGGAGGTAAATGGTGATCAAAGTGGGAGAAAATTCTGTCCACGGCCTTTAAAGGAAGATGGGCTTATAAACTAAGTGCCCTGTTTTGTGTCTGCTCCTCATTTTCATTACGGTAGAAAAAGACCTTCAAGATCAATTCCAGCAAGGTTTAAGCTTAAGTTCTAAGATTTCATCAATTAAAAACCAACCAAATCCAGCAGAAGTTGGATGGATGGCACGGTGCCCTCAACACTCACCACTGCAGAGGGAGGCCCCCCAGAACAAATACATAATAAGCTTTCTACAACAAACCCAGAGAGTAAATTGCTGTTAGGAAATTGTTCCTGACCTGTAATGTCACAATGTGTACTCTGGGAGTGACTTTATGAGTAAGAGACTTGGTTATCAAACCATTTGCAAGGAAAATATAGCTTTTATTTACAGAGCATTTGGCGATATGCATGTAAAAACATGCTGGTGTAATGCTACCAAAATTCTCTTCTAAGCATTTTCCTCATCAAAAGAAAAACATGACTGTTTACACTGTTACTAAATCAGCTCAGTGAGCACAAAAAAAAAAATTTCTATAGCCCCACTGGGCATTAAAATGTCCCTGGAGGAAAACATTAAGGCAATAGCATTCTTTCCCTCAGCAGGAACGTAGAGGGGACAGTGTTTGCCCCCAGATGTCCTTTATAGACAGTGTGCTCCAAGGCAGAACAGAGCCCTTCATTGCTGAAAAAGTCAGTTTCTCCAGAATAAGATGCCAGTTTGATAACACCTGTTTTACCAAACTGAAGAATGCCAGCTCATTTGCTGGTACGTGGGCTTAGGGTCTGGGTTTTTGTCTCTTCTAAAGTGAATGCCCAGGAACTCCTCTGTAAAGAGATCCGTAGAGATAGGGAAGGGAGAAGAAATTTGATGAAAATGAATTCATAGAAGCCCTGATGCCAAAGATTTATGTTCAAGTTGGCATTCCCCAAAGTGGTTTTAACAGCTGTTGAACTGAGGTGTTTCTTATAACCCTCTGCTGCAGTGCTTCTGGATCTGCAGTGGAGAAAAAAATCTGCAAAATGAACTGTGGGTATTCTGAATTTCTATGGGACTATGCATAAGCCTAACCATCTTCAGGAATAGCATTTGGAGACAAGATAGTTGATGTTATCCGAAATGCAGTATGGCCAGCTGGAATTTACTTTTAGGGCATTTTTTAAAATTGATCAAGGGCAGTTGCTTGTCACAGTCTATGTTACAGTTGAGACAGCCAGGATACACAGAATATCGCCATACAATTTCAGAAGGTTTTAAGCATTTGCCCACACAGAGTAACACCTCACCTCATTAGAGGACTTCAAGCATCTGCCCATACAGAATAACATCATATCACTTCAGAGGGCTGCAAGCATCTCCCTTCTTGTTCTTTAGCCCAGCCTGTTGATGCATTGCACCTGTGTGCCCTCTGCTCCCTTTGGTGGTTGGTCAGTGCCCCTGGGCACTCCATGGCTCATTGCTGTCAATGCTGCTCACCTGCTGCCTCAGCTGTAACCCACTCCCAATTACCACAAACTGTGTCCCTACAGTTGTTTATTCAAACCACTTTCTTATAATTCTTTTTATGTGTAGCAGTAACTGAGAGAAGGAAAAATTTTTTTTGTTTTTTAATTTAGTTACTAATCTTTGAGTTTCTCCACACTCAGTTGTGGTCTTATATTATTGTTGTGGTCTTATACGTGGTCAAGTGCTCTTATTTTTACCATTTAAATTGATATTCCTTTCTAATTTAAGTTCTGGCTAGAGCAGGAAATGCTTTTGTTAATGTAGAAATGCATTTGAAGTGAGTCTGTAATTTGTTTTTTTCCTTAAGTTTTTTTTTTTTAAGTGTTTATTTAGTTTCCTTAAATGATGAACATTTCTGTACACACGGCACTTCCCCTTGAGTGGCACCTTCCATGTGGAAGAGTTGTCACTCTTGTCATGTAAAAACAAGCTCCACATAGCTCTCCTTTCCAGAAAGCTGCAGCAGCATCTGGATGCTGCCTGCTGTCCTGACAAACACTTTGGATACTGATGTGGAGGTAAATCCACACAAAATGTTATGGCTGGTAAATTTAATCTTCAGCCTTTGTCCCTCTTTGCCTTATCTTCCCCTCAAGTGCTGTGTGCTTTTGCTCTTATCTGGGAACAACAGCAGTTCTTCTCAGTTAATGGAAAATAAATCCTGCAGCAGTTGCTCACATGGAAAAATGGTTTTATAAAGCATTTGGATACTTTTGACTGCGGCACATTCTGCTCTGTGCTGTTCTAGCTCAGCTCTGCCCTCTCTCAGTAGTCACTTGCCAATTTCTTGCTGTTTCCTTCTTCCCCCTGTGTCTCTTCTGCAGGCACCTCAAGGCTTGTGTACTCCAGGGAAGCACGAAATCCTTAACAATTATTATCTCACTGCTGTGTGTCACCAGCCTTTAGGAGAAGCATTCTCTGTGCTGGACACCTCTCTGCTGGGTGAGGAGCAGGGTGAGCCCTCAGCTCTCAGGCACAGCTCCCTGTGAACAGGGACATTATCCTAAGAACAGGCTGGAATCAGCATGCACCCCCCCTTTGGACTGCCAAGCTGCCAAGTCACTGTGCCCTGTTGCAGCAGAGCTGCTGCTGAGAACTGCGTCAGAAAACCTGACACAGCAGCTGCTTCTTCCTGCAAACACATTTAAGCTGCTGCTTAAGTAAATGGCTTAGGAAAATAAGCACCTTATCCCCAAGTCGTTTTCCATTTCCATTTATTTTACAAGGCGTCGTTCACACAATGATAACAAGGTACTGATCTGAACAATTCTGTAACAATTAAAAAAGTAAACATTTGTTGTGACCAGGTACATTGAATTGCACTTTTAATAACAAGCATTACACTTATATTTCCATTTTGCACTTTATGTAATACATGGATGTGTTACCCAAGTAGTGGTAGTACTGGATGGTTCTCAGTTGGAAAACTTCATTGTCATGGAGTCAGAGCTTTGGAGCTGCTCTGTTTTCAGTGTGCTGGAGTGAATCTACCTTAATGGCAGACACAGAGGGAGATGATTATGCTTGATTAGAAATTTTCTGCATTCATCTGTCATCTTTTCCCAGTTCAAAGAAGCCAGAGCATCTTCTTCCATGGGAAAGCAAGAGTTCCTAAAGCTCAAGAGAGCTCCTGGCACAGCTTTCAAGGGTGCTATAGCAGAATTGCAAACCCAGGGGTCACTGAAAGGCAGGAATTGAGATCTGAAGAAAAATCTGGGAACATCTGCTGTGGTTTGCATTGGTAGTACCATCCATGTATTATATAAAATACAAAAATAAGAGAAACTGTAAGGAAATTAGTACAGCCCAGGATTCTGGTGGTATCAAATGAAATTTATGACACCAAATCCTTTTGATGTATTTATCCCCTTGTCGTTCTGTTTCTTATATATTATTCTATATGCAAGATATAGTTCTCCAAAGATACATATATATTCCTTTACAGGTTAAATAAAAGCAAGTCACACCAGAATAAGAAAATAATAAAAAGAAATATCCTAATTCTGTACCCATTTTTTGTTTTTCAGGTAAAAATAGCACGAAATACATTCAGTAGCAAAGCCATTGGGACCCAGGAGAAATGGAGAGCCCTGTATTCCTGGAGAATTGGCCTGTATGTGTTAAGTCACAATCCTGAAATAAACTGTGTAGACTGCTGACCTGGGACGGATCAGGTCTTGATCAATGCTGAGCATTATTTATCCAGTTGCAAATTCCTTGCATTTCCCAAAAGCCACCTGTGGATTAGCTCAGTTCTAAAGGCTGCTGTGACCTCCACCTCCCCTAACACCTGAGAGATCCAAACTTGAGTGTTTCATGTCTCCCCTTAGTGTTATTACCTGGAAGGAGCTAATGGGACAGTTCCCAGTAGGATATTAGCACAATAGAGTGACAAATAAATTAGTTTTAACCTCTGTGTTTGCACATCTGGTGCAGCCCCTTCAGCAGGGTCCAGCTGGGACAGGAGGTGCTTGTCAGCCACAGCAATCCCTCAGAGCTGAGGGAACATCTCTGCCCTCTCTTCACAATCAATCACACATGACACTTACTATGGTTTTCTCTCCAGCAGCTGGAAGAACACCAGCACTGTAAGGTAAGAGTGCTTCTGGTATCAAAGCCAAGGTGTTTACGCTTAGGAGATGGGGCAGAAGTTGCCAATTATCCCTGAGTCTAACAGTAAATGAAAATCCTCTGAGTAAATGAAAATCACCTGATTATAATTCTCCCATGCATACAAGTAGTTTCATGGATTTCACTGCAGCTACTTAGTAGAAGGAAGGGAACAGCCCCACCTTGATCCTGTGGAGAAAGCATGGCATGTGACTGCCAAATGTTGATCCTTTAGTGCCAGTAAATGCAGATTTTTATTTACTCCTAAACTACAACTTTCAGTCAATGAGTGGCATCAGGACCCTGAAGTCAATGGGGCACTTCATGCTTTGTGAAGGGGTTGAACTCTTGCAATTCTTGATTTTTTATCTCCATCTCCCCTTGTAAATGGCTGGCTTTATTTCAAGTTGTTCTTAACACAGTAGCAGAGATGATCATTTATCTTCAAAGAAATTTCAAGGGCCAACTAAGAGAAGTCATTTAAAATATCTAACAACGAAAAAAATACTGCATACCTGTGTAAACACTTTGACTTAGCTGTAGTAATGTAACTCAGCTGTAGCCAATTAAATCCTCATTAATGGGTGGGACAAGGGTGGGTTTGTCCACTGGCAGTACTGATTTCATGGCTGACCACCTTTCCTGAGACTGTTTCTGCCAAACCCTAATGCAGATGCACCTCAGGGATTTCACAGTTTCTTGGCTTCTCTACACATGGTATTTTATTTTTTTCTTTTTATTCCTCTCCAGGTACATTTAGAAATGTAAACTAAGTGGAATAAATCCTATTACTTTAGAATATTAAGTCTGGTTCACAAAGATAATACAAGACTAGTTCACAAATGTACCACATAACTAAATCAGCCTTGCTTCATTTAGCCTGTAAAGTGTTACAGTCAAAGGAAAACCAACATTTTAAAGTGAAAAGAAGGACTTCCCCCCCCCCCCCCCGCCCCATATTGGGCATCACAGGAAGAGATTATAGTCCAACAAGATAAAAGTTGTAGTAAAAATATTCTTTGGAGGTTTGTTCCTAATCAAAGTAAAGACTTTATTTCAGAATGGTGCATTCTTAATAAAATTTAAAAATAGGTTTCAGTTCCACATATCTATTTATAAAATTCTAATTAATTTTAATAAAAGTTTGATCTGAACACATAGTTTTCTACAGACTCAGGGAAAAAAGGTTTATCACTCCAGACTTAGAAGCTATGTTAGCTGTTCCAGTGCCACATGGAAACAACAGTTTCAGTGAGACCTTGATAATGTTTCCTGCTGAAAAGCTGAGCAATAAGCCAGCTATCCCTGACAAATCCACCAAGGATATGTGTGTAGGTGGTTCTGTCACTAAGAGATCTCTTTTCTTGCAGGAAACTAAATTTCCCAATAGCATCTCTAGTCAGCAGATAGAATTTTAGCTTGCCTGGTTTAACCATGGAGTCCTGCTCCTTTCCTTCATTCTGAATATTTATCAACATAATGCCATAGAGCTATTTTCTTACTCTTTCAGTATATGCTGAGAAGATGCAGTTTCCACCTAAATGTTAATCTTCCAAATGCCAATGCTACAAATGCTACCTTGGATCTACAGCTGGAAGGTGGAAATTGTTTAGTGCCTTTAGGGTCATTGCTTTCTGAAACTTCCTTTGGGTGAGGTAAGCCAGCTTCCACCCGTACAAGGGCTTGAACTCATCATGGCTAGCAGGTAGCAAAAGCTCAACTTCCAAAGTCAGAAAGCAGCTACACTGAGAAAACGGATGTTGTGCCAAAGCTCATTCTGTGAAAAGTGGTGACCTTATTTACCAATTCCTTTTTGATGAATTTGGAGAGTCTCACTCCCATGATCTGCTCATTGGACCCTTTGAGGTGATTTAACTCATTCACTTGACAAAAGATAAACTGTAGGGGGATAAATCCACCCACATCTTCTTTTGTTGTTGTTTTTAATTATCTCCAGTACGTACTACAAGGACAAGGGACAGGACTGTACAATGGGTGAGCAGGAGTGAGCTCTTAACTCATCTGCTCAGGGAATCACAGCCTAACACATTTCTTTACTCATTCTTACTGAACTTTTCCAATCATGGTTTTAAATCCACTTGTAAGTATGATTTAAGATAAATGAAATGAGGAATTCAGACACTTGTCAAATAACCAGTTTCCCTCATAGGCACAGTACTCTCAAATGCAACAATCAGATGTTCACCAGGTCTCCTTAAATGTCACTTCAGATTTATTATGAATTCAGATTCACATTCTGAATGTGAAACAGAGCTGGTAAGTGAATGACTAACATTGGTTTAGTCAGTTGAGAGAATGGAAACATTTATGCAAATATTATGAGCAAGACAGTGACAAGGGAAAAAGACCTTTGATAACATTTGCAAAAGAAATACCTTCTATTTTTTCCCCTTTTGTTCCTCACTGTAATAATAATTCCAGATAATCACTATCTTGAAGGTACATTTTAAAATATTAAAGTTTTTAACCCCTTATTCTTAGAAGAGAGAATTGTGTCAGGATGGTGATTATATTTTGGTCTTGACTTCTATCAGCTGACTGCCTTTTGGAATTTTTCCTTTGGCACTGGTAACATTAAATTAGTACTACCCTGTCGAAAATAATTCACAATTATGCTTGACAACAAAGCACAAGATGG
The DNA here is from genome assembly GCF_028018845.1 of Melospiza georgiana. Lineage (NCBI taxonomy): Eukaryota > Metazoa > Chordata > Aves > Passeriformes > Passerellidae > Melospiza > Melospiza georgiana. The sequence goes on from NC_080438.1 coordinate 5,606,453, forward strand.
GTATTATTAAATTTTATTGTACAAAACTGACAATGTATGGCATTCCTTAGAATTAAAAAAAAAAGGATCAAAACAGAACTAGTGTCCCTGGAAAAATCTTGTAAATGAAACAATTAATACACAACATTTAGTCCAGCAATGACATTTACCTGCAAGACCATCTTGAGACATGACACGTATGATTAAAAAAATATTCCATCAGTTCAAGCAATAGTTTAATTTTCCATGAAATAAGTATTTCTATGAACACTTTATGTTTAGTCAAAACAAATGCTTTTGAACTTTCTTACCTTAAGAGATATAAAACAACCAGACAGGTCTGGGAATCACCAGAGAAGTCTACCCCCACAGGAAAGTCTAGGGCTTGTATTCCACTTGAAAATGCTTGTTTTTATAAAAATAAGTAATACCAACAAAGTGTTTCCTAGCCAAACACTTCTAGCAAACAGATCTTATTTCTATGGTATTTTATTCATCAGTGCAGCACAAGCCTCTTGGGTGTTTTATTTGATACCTCATTTCTCTGTCAAATTTGGAATCTGAATATAGACCCAGGGCAGAGTTTTCATTACTTTTATTCACAAAACCTACCCTTTATTGCACAGGATTTACAAAAGGTCAAAACCATGCAAGGTCTCTGCTCTGCTTCTCAGCAAAAACATCAAGTAAGTGTCAAAATGGTTCTCCCTTTATCCCAGTGGAAGGAATTGTTCCTTGGAATTCTTAATATAAACATGAATTTAAAAAAGGGAACTAGGGAACTTTAGGTTAAATTCCAGTTGGGCTGTAAATAGCTTTTAAACAACGGTGTTACAAAAACTGCACTACTTGTATTTCTGAAGAAAAACCAATCCAAAGGAAGGAGTTGTAAGGGAAGCTCATAGCAATTGTGCCAGGAGAGCACAAGCCTACCTTTGCTATGGCCTAAGCTTTACAAAAAGTGCTTCTCTGCAGGATGCAGTTGCTGGGATAAACTTCTGAGATGGTCCCAGGGCCTAAGTTATCCTCAATGTCTTACACTGTGCTTTCTAGGGAGATATTATGCTGCAGTACTTTACATTTTCCATTCTCTCTTCCTCCAGAAGAAAAAGCTTCTATGCAAGACAATAATAATTTCAAATTAGATGTGTATTAAAGACCTAGTTTTGAAATATTTATTTAACATCTAGTCATATAAAATAAAGTGTAAAAGTATGAAGGTATCAGAACGTGGCTTTCAGCAAGGCAGTATGGGAAGTAGGAACTCAACATAAACCAGGACTTTTTTTCTCCCCTTTGAAAAAGGGTCACATCAGAAAATGAATGAAGAACACTGAAGAATTTCACTTCAAGCCTGCACTCCTGCCTCGTTGTCCTTTGCCCAGGAGGAGAGACCAGTGGAAGAATCCTCCCAGGTTTGTGTTGTTCTTTGTGCTCTGGGGCCGGCCGTGGCTGGACTATGTGCTGCCCTCTCTGGGAGGCACCGGCGGCTGCGGCGGCGGCGGCGGTGCCTGTGTGCCTGTGGCCGTTTTGATAGAGTTCAGCGTTTTGCTAAACCAAGAGTTTTTGGCAGCTTGGATTTCATTCATAAGGGCTCCTCTCTGGTGCTCCAGCTCCTAAGAAAGCAGAATAGTCAGAATGGATCAAAACCTCATTAATTAACAAAGAAGCATCTTCACACTCAGTCCCTGCAGTCCGGCACTTACTTCCCTTGCAATCTCCCAGGCACTGGGGAGAGAAGACATTCAAACTGCTGAAACAGCACAAGATATTTAGACACACACAAAATCATCCTCTTCTTTTTAAGACAGCTTTTTTTTTTTTTTGGAAGTTCAGATATACAGGCATGCAGGTATGTGCTCCCTTTTGGAACAATTTTTTGTATAATTCAGAACAATTTTGGACAGACCATGAGGTTAAGGTGACCACCCTGCTGTACTTGGACCAATTTTTTTGTATGATTCAAAATAATCTTGGGCTGAGCATGAGGTTAAGGTGACCACCCTGCTGTACTTGGATTCCACGTACCTGAATTTTGCACTTGGCTTCCACGAGCTGCAGTTTGGTCTGTGCAAGCTCCAGCTCCATCTCTCTCAGCTGCTTCTTCAGTGCATCCTTCTCATCATCTGTCTCGATGCCTTTGTTGTCCGTGCTTACAGCAGGCACCTTCAGTGCCCCCTCCTTGCTGAAAATCTCACTGCAGTGTTTGCAGGCCATCACTTTGCCCTGAAATACCCAGAAAGCTCATTCTTAATCCATGTTACAGGAGTTGCTCTACTTCCTGGAAGAGCTATTTTACTTGTCAGACTGCCTCAATCTCAAATCATCTAGTACTGCAGTTTTTATAATTGGCATGAAAAGAATTTGAGTAGTTCATGAACAATTTCCAGGGTACGTTAACCAGTATAAAAATTCCTAAAATTTACTTAGTATGCTCTAAGCACACAGACTTTGCTCCTATATTAGAGTCTTCTTGCTACCAAAGCTTTGTAATATTTATGTCAGCACAACTCAGAAGAGTAAATTATGTCTGAGTAGATGAAACAGCTAGCCAGGCTTGCATAGACTAAATCAGGCTATTGAGCTATTTCAGCAGAATACAGGAACATCAATCCTAGAATTATTTTATGTTATTATCAATAACATTATAAAGTCACCAAAAAGTAAGAAATCCAGTTCAGCTTGAGTACTATATAGAAGCTACAGCATAGGGTAAACAACTCTGCCTAGTCAGAATTATTATTATTACTAATATTATTATTATTACCACCTATCAGGAAACTTTTAACTCTTTTGTAGGTGTTCCTGGTAAGGGAGAGGAGCCCCTGTGTATATTCTGGGGATGAACCTAGCTGTGCCATTTCATTTAATTACTTAAACCAATTCTACTTTAATTACAGAAACCCAAATGTATAAACTTTGTCCAATCTGGCCAATTCCAATCCCTCTGCTGTGCACACTTGAGAAACAACATGTTTTGTCTTCTTTTTTTTCCCATTTAATAAAAACAGCCAAGTAAATATTGTTTTCTCTACGTTTTTACCAGAACCATATATTTCAACAGCAAAAAGAAAAGCCAAGTACTAAATACACTTCCAGTTTGAGAGTTCCACAGTCTCTGATGCAAGAAAAAGAACCATGAAAGGAAATAAACCCTTTCCTTGTTTACATCTGCTGAAAAATGCATGTGGGGCTATGTGCTTTAAGTTCAGCTCCCATTTCAGTTCTGTACCCCTGGCATTCAGCAACACCCGTGTCAGAAACACCCCCTGTGCAGAGACATTGTTCTCACCTTCACAACTTCCAGTTCATCCTTACTGGCTGCTTGTTGCTTCTCCAGCCTGGTGCTCAGCTGGGAACAAATCTGGAGCAGAGAAAGCAGTCTCTTAGCTCAAGTTTATTATGCTGAAGTGGAATCTGTGTGGTTTTTAACAAGGGTTTTTGCTAGAACCAATATTTCTTAAATTCTGCCTCAGTATATGCATTCCCTCTGTAACAACTCCACTGCTGCTGCTAATGATAAAAATCCAGCAGTATTCAATACAGAACCAGAACACAGAGACAGGGACATTTTATGGATGAGTTGGTTTACGATGTTTGTACTGCATTATGTCACAAAGTACAGAAGCATTCACCCTACAGTACTAAAATTAGCTGAAAGACAGGTTATTCCTGACTGCCTAATTAGGAGACTATTAGGAAAGCCACAAAAAGATTTATGACAAATTACAACATTGCTCTCTGAAAGCCTGAAAGGTGGAGGTTGTTTGAAGGATGAGATCTGCAATGCTGAAAATTCAGCTCTTGTAACAGGTTGAAAGAAGAAATATGAGAGAGGGTCTCTGGAATGGTACCTGTTTATACTCAGCAATAATGGCTGTGGTTTTCTTGATCTCAGATTCTGCCTTCTCCAGCTGCTTCCTGAAGACTTCCTTCAGCTAGGGATTGAAGGAGAGAAGTTACACTGTACACTGACAGAACTTCCCAAAACATGTCATCAGATTGTTTTCTTTGTGTCTGGCTGTGTTTACAACAACTCTACAGCTGCTGCTTATGAAATTCCAGTTCTCAGACAAGTGTCTGATTTACTCAGTTTACAAATACTGATTATATCAGTGATAACCAAGAAGTCTATACTGTGGTTCTAACCTTTATCTCTGGTTAGAGAATTCTCCTGTAACTTAATTCCCATTCTCTGTGTTAAATGGTGGTATATCATGGCCCACAGAATACAAAGAAAAGCATTACTATTAAGTGGGGTTTACTGATTTAGTTGTTGTTTTTCTGCACACTGTCACAGCAGGTTTGGCCAGATTGTTTGTTTGTTTGCAGATGGAACAAGAAGAATCTCTCAACACTGTCATTTCCATAGCAGGAAGAAAAAAAATCTGTTTGGGTCTGTGACACTGAGTGAAAACACAGCTAACTCATCCTCCTTCAGAACCACTCCACTTGGAGAGGCCTTGGAGTAGGAAAAAAAGCTCACTGCCTTACTTATGGCAAACAGAGAGCTCCATTTTAGAGAGATACAATGAATTAACATTAATTGTTGCAGTCACTGTTGCCAAAGAGCAAAAATAAAAATCAAGGTATCACTTTCGAAATCTGCATGTTAGACATATAGGATTACAGAACAAAGACTGAGAATTTTGCAGCTGAGTAGAAACCAGGTTTAGTCAGCAAAATTCTCCCACCCCTGTTCTTCTGCTGTTGGCTTCAGGCAGGAAGTGCCTGATTATATTATATTATTTAAGTGATCCAGCAGCTGAATCCAGAATGGGCTCTTACAAGGCAACAACTCCTCCGGCTCCTTCATTTTGATGTTTAAGAGGTCTGATCACATCTCCTTAGCTGAGACTGCTCACCACCAGTGACAACAATCATTACAATGCTTGGAAGAGGATAAGCTATGAAAAACTAAACATTCAAAGCTCAATTAAAAAAAAGAAAAAACTACTGAAAAATGTACTTTGGAAAAATATTACCCTGGCATTACAAACTTTTACTTGAAACTGCATTTTGAAGACAAAATCATTTTCATGATTGCAACACATCCACACTTTCTGCATATAATTTTTCTAACCAAATGGTAAAAGCTGGAGAATGCCTTACCTGAGCAGTTTCCTCTTCCTGCTTCCTTTTCTCTTCCTCAGTCTCCACTAGCTTCTGTTTGGTCACGAGAAGTTCCTTGTTCAAAACATCTGCTTTGTCTTCAGCCTAGAGTCAGAGACACTTGTGTAAGTCAGATGTTCTCTGTGCCAGTACAAACACACTGGGATGTACAGCTCAGAAATACACCAGGTTCAGGTTTTAGCATTGCCTTTTCCTGCCTTCTAATGGCACATGTAACTTTTTGATATGAAATCCTCATTTAATGAATTATTTCACTGTGATTCAACACCTGTGCAAAAGGACCCTTAGGCCAATTGTTTACCTATGCCCAGGCAGCACATAAACAGATAATATATCCTAGCACAAACAATGATGTACAGAATTTTTGTTAGGAGCAATATTAATCTAAGTGAGGGCAGCACGATTTACCTCCTGTGTAACTTCAAATTACTCATCCCGTTTTTTAATCTGTGAGCAGGGAAAACATAACTGTAAAATACTTAGGTGCATTGTACCCTACAAAGTGATCAGGCAAAGGCAAGTGTAAGAGACTATCAGGACCACCAGGAAAATGGTTTATTGGTGCAATTAAGTATGATGTGAAGAAACCTGATAATTGAGAATATAATTTTCTCTGGAAGGACCAAGCTTGTGGTGGCACACACTGGGAATCCTTTGTTTTTGTGAGCACTGTCCTCACTGATCATCAGGAGAGAAATTCCAATATATTCAAACATTTCTCAATGTTTGGATTTATTCTGTAGGCCTCCCCGGCTGGAAACACACAAAGCAGTCACCACCCTTCCTGTTCAGTAATGAAGTCCAGACAGGAAATTATGTGGCCAATTAACACTGACTTTGCTGAAATTACAGGAGGGAAAAGGGCATTGGAAACAAGTAACTGTATAGAACTTGTCTCTGAGCTGAAGTTTGGTTTTCTACTGCTGTGGTGGTATAAGCCCTTCTGCTACAGTAATAATGATTAATGAGGATATTAGTGGTGTTTGAGGGCAGCAGAACCAGCTCCACCATCTCTATGACTGAAGAGATGGATTAAGGATTTCTTCATTGCTAAGTGTGTATAAGGTGTATGGGAGGGGAAAGGAAAACAAACGGTGCAAGAATGGAAAATTGATGAGATTAACATCTTAGAACAAAAGTATTTAGGGATTACAAGGATATTTATGATGAAAGACCTGTTTAAGATATGCTTTGAAGGAACTTCAAAATTTTCCTCCTTTTTTGTGCTCATTCCAGTTTCTCCTAGAACCTGCAGTGTAGAAAGAGAAGGTTGAATGTGTGGTTCTCTGAAAACCATTGTGTCTGGGGCAAAGGGCTCTGAAAGCTGCTGCCCTCCACATTCCAGTCTCCACAGGGAACACCAGCAGTTATCAGTGAACACCCAGGAGTCCGTTGAATTTTTGGTGCTGTGCCACTTCATTATCTCTGAATTTTGTTGGCTGTACTAGAAGTGCTGTGAAAAACAGATCCACACAGACATTTTGCAATGCTTGAAACTACTCTCCCAAGAACTACATGACACCTTTTTCAAGGAAATGTTTGTTCTTTGCTATCTGCCTGAAGGTTATGGCCTACATTTTCTAAACTATCCCCAACGGAGGAGATGCAATCAGTCTTGGCCAGACCCCACTGAGTGCCTAAAGTGGCACATGGAAATACAGCTGAGCGCAGCTAGGAGTGAGGCTGTCAGGAAAATAAAGGCAAAAATAATTACACTTTGAATGTGTTCATGCTTCCACTTGAGCACAAAGCAGGGCTCCTCCTGAGCTGGGAGCCAGCTCAGTTCCCCTTACCTGGTCCAGGTCATTCCTTAAGGCAATTTTGCTGGTCACAAGCTCATGGGCAAGGTCATCGTTCTCCTGCTCCAGCCTCATGCTTGCTTCTTGGAGCCTGCGGTTCTCCCTCTGTGCAAAGAGAGGAACAACCAGGAAAGGAAATTAACCCTCAGGAAGAGCAATGAGCAAGTGCATGGTGTGTGCCAAACACTGAGAAGGCAGGAGTGCACATTAAAGACAGGACTGCTGCTCTGGGAAACAACAGTGAATTAAGCCAGCAGTGCAAATGCAGCTATTCCACTTCCATCCCACTGGTTTGTGATGTGTAAGGGACACACTGATTGTAGTGTTTCCCTGTCAAAAATAAACACTAATCTCTCCACAAAAGCACTTGGTTTTTGCTTGCTCATCATCTAAAGACATCAGGCAGATAAATCCCACCCAGCAGCAGCGAACAGGGACCAATTAACAGTTACTCATAATAATGCTTCCAAGCAAAGTAGAAAGCTGCCCTGCTCCACTTTACAAAATCCTGCCTGCAGGGATCCATAAAAATAGTCCACTTTGTAGGTGAGGCAGTGCCAACTTCCCCTCTCCTGTGGGGCCAGCAAAGAACAGCATTCAGCAGGGAATTCCCTACAGCTCCAACATCCTGTATCACCATTTGTGCACTGCTCTGCACCTCCTGCCAGTGACACCAGAGTGTACCTCATAGTGCCAGGTGGAGAGGGGAGCTCAGCCCTCAGCCCAGCACCTGCTGGGGGCAGTAACAAGAACACAAAATGCAAAACCTGGAGGCTGCAGGCTCTTGCTTCACTGCCCTCCCTACCCACTCCACACAGGTAGAAATGACTATCTGGAGCATTAACCACAGGAGGTGAAGGAACAGGAGAATGAATAGTCATTCACATCTTTTAGAAATCTGTGTCTGCTGCTCTAGAGCTGAGAAAAAGAACCATATTCAAAAGATGCCTGTGGGTCAGTGGACTTCTGGGGGTTAAACATCAAATACAACTCCTCATTTTCAGAAGAACACAGCCAGGTGGGACAGACAAGAGGTGCCTTCCTCCAAATGGATTTTTAAGAGAAAAAAAACTGTGCTGGCTGTCCATCACTGTCTATCTTTTATACCAAACAGGCTGCAAAGGGAATCTCTGCATTATGGAAATTCAAGGAAAAGCACCACGTTCATATGGAAACTCATAGGTGGAAACACAATAACCTATATGCTGAGATTTCAAAAAGGGCTTTATAACTATAGATAAAGATAACTTTGTTCTCCAAAACAGAACAGTCAAAGTTCAAATATATCAATTAAAGTCCATGATATATAATAACATATATATTAGCTCTTGTAACATTTTTCAAGAGTTGTTCAGTGAATGCATTCCGACAAAATTATTTCTTGCATAAGTTATTCACCTGTTTTCACTTCTTCCTATTCACCAGCTATGAAATTGCAATTTTTTTTTCTGTTGCAAGCAGATTTTGCATGTTCGCCTTAAACAAAACCAGGAGCTCTAAGAGAATGCAAATAAAGGTCTCTTCTGTGTGGGAACTTCCTCTGTGGCAGGAAGTGGAACCTCTATAAATTTTCTCTTGTTAATGTGACCCTATTGTGTAACTAGAATAGGCACTGCCCTGTACAGGGAAGTAAGATGGTTTCCCTTCCAAAAGATTGTACTTTGAATAACTTGTTTTGTACAGAAGCTAAATAAAATGCCTTTGTCTTAACACAGCTAAAATAACCAGTGCTAAAACACACACAACTTTATGGATCTTTCTTATTTTAAATGCACTTTAGTCTGTTTGATACAAGGAATTTTAAAAATTAAAGTAAAAATTTTCTGTAAACGTAATAAGCTTTAAAGTGTAAAACAAAATTGCAGTCAATAATGATAATACTAATAACATCTCTAACACATAAAGATGTATTTTGTTCAGACCATCTTAGAAATGCTGATTTTTACAGACACGGCTCTGCTGGTTGTCAGAACCTGAGTTCACCTAAAACTTGAGACCTGAGTCAGACCAGGCTCTGCAGCACCAATACCTTTCCACAGGGATGTTGCTTAGAAGAAGAAAGCAGCAAATTCTTATGACTTTGACAAAATAACCAAGTTGGCTTTACCATTTTTGCATTGTCTTTGCCAAAAGCTTCAGTGTCTGCCAAGCAAGGCACGCAGTGTGAGCTGAGAGTTCCTGCTTTGCATTCGCAGACAAGTGGGTAAGCAAGCTCTGTGCTTGGAAATGCACTATCCTCCTCTTAAACCAGGATTCACATGCCAGGTTGGAAGTGAGTTAAAGATCTCTTACCTTGGGCATCCAGTTAATAGCTACAGGATGTTTTTAGCTCATTCACCAAACTCCAGCTGAAAGGCTCTCACAGGACCACCTTTACTCCTCCTCCACCCAGGGCAGAATGCCTGATTAGCTGGTTTGTCTTTCTCAGCTCCTCCCCCCAGGTCCAGCAGTGTGAAACTGCCTCCCTTCTCAGGAGGAAACTCTTTAGTCTGCCTAAGTCTAAATAAAAACTAACAGGACACAGTAAAGACAGAAAGAGCAAACAGCGCTCTTCACATGCAGCAAACTATCTCCATAGGCTGTGAAATGTTTAGAGTTTTATGAAATATGCTCACAATGACAAAGTTCAGCAGATGGAGCTGGTCTGTCACAGCAGGACTCACATCAGAGGCAGCATCTGTAATGGCATCAGCCAACTAGTCAGACCTGCTAGCTGTCCCTGGTGTAAACAGACAGCTTCCTGCCTCCTCTCCACAACACTACATTTACTCTGACAACCATTTCCTTCTCCTCAGTCTCAGAAACTGCTCAGTTTCTACAATAAAATAACAGATCTCTCCTTCCCAAATTCCTCCTCCTGGTTACTGAAGGTGGCTGGTGAACTCAGGTTAGCTTTTAAAAGGAGGATACTGCATTTCCAAAGAGGACAAACAAAGCTGATACACACAAACATAAATCAACTTACCTCCTGTAAAGTCACAGACCAAATACTGCTTTCAACCATTGGTGTAAACACAGTGAAAACAGGATATAAAGACATTTCTAATACAAAAAAAAAAGTTGCTTATTCTTCATTGAGTTTTTTGTTATGAGTTTTAGAGAGAGATGCTCCTGCTTCCATCACACACTGGGTGGAAAGAATATGACAAACTCGAAAGCAGTAAGCAAGCCTCAGTTCAGGATGACTGAAAGGCTGAACTCCACCCTCTGCTCCCTTCCAGGCTGCATCAAGGAACAATTCCTGAGGAGATTAGTGGCCATGATGCATCCTCTCTGTGCTGTACAAGTGGGGTGTAATGAGTCACCAACCTCCTTAAGCAATTCTGTTTCTGTTCAGCAACACCCTGTGCTGGCTCAGGGAGGGTTAGTTTCCTTCATGGTGGTTAGTACATGTTGGCTTTGTGCTGGAAAAGGTGTTGAGAGGACAGAGATGGTTTGGTTATTGCTGAGCAGGGCTTGCACAGAGCCAAGGCCTTTTCTGCTTCTTGTAGCACCTCACCAGTGAGGGGCTGGGGATACACACCAGGCTGGGAGGAGGCAGAGCTGATCCCACCTGCCCCCAAGGGACAGTCCAGCCCACATGGCACCAGGCTGAGTGTGTAAAGCAGGGAGAAAAAGAAAGAGGGGAAACCTTGGAGTGATGGCATTTGGCTTCTCAAGTCACTGGTATGTGTGATGGAGCACTGCTCTCCTGGAGATAGCTAAACAACCACCTGCCTGTGGGAAGGGGTGGCTGAGTTCCTTGTTTTCCTTTATCTACTGACCTGCCTTCATCTCAACCCACAAACCCACACGTTTTGTCACTATAATTCTGGGGATTCTCTCCCCCAACCTTGAGGTGGAGTGAGCAAGCAGCTGCCTGAGTTAAATCAAGACATCCAAACCCCAAATCTCTGAGTGTGAACAGCTCCTCAATGATGGAACAAAAACATTATTAAAATTCACTTTCTGGATGTGAGCAAACTGAGGTCTTCATAAACCCAATGGAAAGGGCCCTTGATGTTGGAGGAGCTCCAAAGAAAAATCCTGTGAGCCTCCATCCAGAAACCCAAAAAGCTTTTACAGCAATCCAGGGAAGCCTCTCAAGGTAAGCAACACAGAGGCTCCTGGAGGCAGCTGTGTTTTCTGTTTGGTGACTCTGGAGAAGCATTCCCCAAAGTGCCCCAGCACAAGTTTTAAATAAACAACAGATAATGTCCCTCAGGAAAACTCATCATGATTTTCCTCATGGTTAACATTCACTTGCCCTGATTGAAAAAAAATGATCAGTGTATTAATTTTTGCTTCCCCTTCAAAACACAGAGAAGGCTGTTACAGAGAAGGCTATTATGTCCAAATTACACATTTATTCACACAACTTCTCCATTGCACAAGGAGGTCGACAGAGGAAAAGGTGGAACAGAACAGCAGCATCTGCTTGCAAAACTCCAGCCCTTCTTTGTGCAACTACTTCCTCTTTATTTTAAACCAGTTCCCAGGCTCACTTCTGGAATTTTCTCATCAAGTCAACCCAAATCTTGTTACATGAGGCATTCTCAAACACAGAATAAAACTCCATAATATTTAGAAAAACATCAACCTGAAATCTATTACTATTTTTTTACACATATGACTCACTTTTCTTCCTAGCTTCGATAGGGAATTTTTTAATTTAACCAGAAGTTACAAAATTTGGTGGCGAACAACAGTTTAGAACATATTTCACTTTTGCACCTTTTAAAAATCTGACAAAAATATTATAATTTGTTATAAACAATGGAAAATAAAGCGAAAACATCTCCAGAAAAACTTGCACTTTTCCTAAATAACACTTGTAAATACAGAACAAAACTTCCTCTGAGGGCTGTGTTATAGGGAGGTGACACTCAGACATCCTTCATCTCTGCAGCTCACTACACCCGTGGGCCTGACAAATTCCTGCTGGTAACAACAACCATAAAAACTATAGCTAAAAACTATCAATTGATTTAAAGCTCTTTTACTTCCTGACCCATATGAGGGACATCCTGCAGGGATCTCTACTCCAGTGATCCCATCCAAGAAACATCCCCTTCCTAGGCAGCAAAATCCTCACTTTTTTTTGGGATGGGAAACTGTAAAAATGACAAGGTCATGGAGCACAGCCCACAGAGCAGGAGTTGACCGCAGAGCTGTGCTTGCAGGCAAGGCTGGCTTTTGTCCTTTCCCAAGCCAAGCCTGGCTGCTGGAAGCCCGGCAGAGGTGGTGCCCAAATGAAAAGCATCTCTGACCATGCAGGCTGCAGAGTGCTCTCCTAAAGGACAGGCAAAAAGCAAGGCTGGCTCTCCACACGCTGCCTGGGAGGATCCACACAATGACATTTTCTTGCTGCCCTTTGGAAACACTCCTGAAATGTCAGTTCCTACAAAACCTCAACTTCACATATCAATAAAATCTAACAAGCAAGAAAAGGAACAAAGAACATTTACAAGCATTTTTCCATCAACTGAAAAACCTGTCCAGACTTTGAAGTTAATATGCAACTAACCTATTACAGGGACTGTCTAATCACGGCATCCTTAAGAGGATCAGACCCAACACAGCTTAATAAAAAAATCCACAGTGAAGTTCAGAAGCACAAGCCAAAACCCTGGGCTGTGATCCTGACTGTGACAGTGGCTCACATCAACAGTGGCCCAAGAGTCACTTCCTATATCCTCATTTGCAGCTCGGGATAATGTTCTTCACAGTGCATTGACCAGGATTAACTAGTTAATATGCTTCCACTGAGCTTTAAAGAACCCTTCTTTGTTTCCTAAGCATTATTTTAATTCCACAGTACTATAAGTGAACCACTAGGAAAATACTGAAGAGTTAATCAGCAGCCAGTTGTGTTTTTTTCCAAATAGGTCACACTTGCTATTGGTTCTCAGCAGCTACAGCACTTCTAAGTCTCATAAACAATAAAATCTCCACCTTTTGACAGCAAAAAACTTACACTTAAAATATAATTTTCTCACAGACAAATGCTTGAAAAAAAAAAAAAAAAAGAGTCAGTTTGACTTCGTACCTGTAAGTTGTCTTTGTCACATTTATGAATTAAGGCACACTCACTCACCACAGATTTCCATTTTCTGAACGTGATGCACTTTTCTTATGTTCACAGGCACTGTCAAGCCTGTTGCACTCTGTGTGATTTGATTATCCACCCCTCCCCAGCCCTGGAAGACCCCACAACAACCACAGCGGCACTGACATATTAAGGCACAATGAAGAACAGCAGGCAAACAGTACAAGGATATGTAAGAAATGTCAGTTCCCAGCTATCCTGGGCAGCAGGCACTAAAGTGCTTCACCTAGAGCAAACTGAATTGTTCCAAACAGAGGGAGGAATAACCAGATCCCAAACTCTCAGTTAAGGCTGTGCCCAGAGGCAGAGCCTCCAGCACACAAAACCTATGGCAGCAGAACGTAGCTGTGACAATGAAAGCAAATACATTGTAAAGATAAGCAAAGCTGACCTGAAATTGAAGAACTGTTCTTTTTCAGTGAACTGTCAAGCTATCATATTAACAACTGAACCTTATTTCTGTGCTCCTTTAAAGAGGAATATCCATCACTATTAACTCTATTGCAGTAGTACCTCAGGACCCCAGAAGAGCTCTGGGTCCCACAATTGGTTTTATCTTAACAAAAAAATTACTGAAGCTTGGTATAAACAGGAATGAATAATAAGGATTGTATCAGCCAAGGAAGAGTTCATCTTCCAAAGTCTCTGTGGATGCCACTGCACACAGCTTGCACTAGAACAATGTGTATTTTCTCCTTTCTGTGTCTGTAGCTGAATCACCCTTTGTTTCTGCGGCTCATGAAGATCTCCCGTAAAAGTGCAACAGCAGGAGAGTTACCTACAAACATATAAACTGAAAGAAGAAAAATATTATATGTGGCTACTTGCAGATGTCTTAAGAGTTACAAATTGTGATTGAAATATTCTTGGGAAAAAAAGACTAAGTCCAAATTTCAAAATGCTTATTCAAGAAAGGGGATGAGTTTGCCTTCACTTCCCTAAGGTCTGCATCCCTGGCACATCCCAGGGAGGTGAGCATGGTACACACACCTCTACTTAACTGCTGGAGACAGCTCACTCCTGGTGGGATTCACCAAATTCCCATAGAGCATCTCCCTACCTTGTATCTGTCCATAGGATCCTCCTGCTGCAGCTGGCTCTCTCGCATTGTTTGGTACTCTCTCTCATATTTCTTCAGCTTTTTCGTTGGCACCTGTGGAGCAGATTTGGGAAACATGCGTTTAAAAATGAGAGGAATGCTGGAAAAGCTGACTGAAAGCTCTCTCTACCAACAGGAAACTGAGGAAGTGCTGGAGAGCTGCTGCTGAATAAAGTCTCTCCCCACTGTCCCCCCTCCCCTAGTCATTAAGCCCTGTCAAACACTTACCAATACAGCTCACATCAGAAATCTTTCTGTGCCCACTGCTGCTAATTATTCAGACATTTAAAGGGAAACAGAACTGGAGACATTTTAGTAAGACTAACAAGAAGAAAAAAAGCACAGACAAGTGGGAGAAGAGGAAAGCACATTTTGATACATATGATTCACCGAAACAATGCTTTAGCAAGACAACTGTTAAAAGTGAGATGAGAACAAAGGAGTGCTCATACAAAAGGACCAGACAATTCCCTGGGGGAGATCCAAGTAATGGTTTTATTGCTGAGAGAGTATTAATGTCTAAATTACAGCCTGTGACCAATGCCCTCATGAAGTCTGGCATCAGAGCCCTCCCAGGCACAGATGGAGATGCTGCAGTGCAAGCCAGCAGAGAGAGGTGGCTCAGAGAAATCACAAACAAATTTGGTAAACAGCCATGCAGAAAGGTCAAAACCCAGGCTGCTGGATCCTGGGAACACTTCCACTTCAAACACTGATCAGAAGGAGCCTGTGTTCTTTTCAGCAAAGCATGGGGAGCCTCTGCTTTCCCCTCACCTTCTGGTTGGGTATGCAGTGCTCCCATCTGTCCCTGGAGACCTCTGGCAGCATTACTCAGGTCACCTGCTGGCAGCTGGAGAGATCCCTACAGCCATGTACCACCAGGAGTATAAACACAGGCTCTCCTTGATCTGTCATGCAGATATTCCTACTGCCTGTATTGATCATGTTTAGCTGCCCCTGCTGTGAGGACATGCCACTGTCACCTTGCCTTAGGGCAAAAACTACAGCCAGTGAGCAGAGATCTGAGTTTCTGTGTAGTTTGCGAACTGTTTTCTCTTTGCTGGTTGGCAGCCCAATGCCTCTTTGCTCTGCAGCACCCAAAGGGACCAAGCAAGTGCTCAGCACTGCTGCAGAGGGAGGTGCAAGTAGCAAACATGAAACCCATGAGCTGCAAAGCATTAATAAAGCAGCACCAATTCCCACAATTACTGAGGGAACCTGAAATCAGCCCCCTTAAAGCAAACAAAGAGAAAATAGTAAAGATAAAAACATGAAGTACATTGGGCAAACATACAAGAAAATTTCACTTTGATGACACTTAATAGGGCAAAACACCATGAAATGAAAGTGACTAAATAAGAGATGCTTTTATACCTTTCAACTGAATAATCCTCCTAACACAAACCCAGCCAACTTTGTCTTGGCTGCAGCCTGAAACTGTTGAGGCTATTTAATAATTGTAAGAATTAGAAATAATTTCAGTATAGTGTTTTAAATGAAACAAACCCATCCAAAGCATGCTCTATCCCATCCTTTCACCAGAATTACTGGACTTTCATTTAGAGAACCAGATCAAAGCTCTCCAGCTGAGGTGTGATAAGGACACCCTCCAAACACAGTTCTCAGGTTCTGCTGTGGAGTTTTGTGCTCCACTATGCAACCACCAGGACATAAAGATAAATACGAGGGAGATTTTGTGGTGCAGCATGGCAGAAAGGCACAACACAGGTGTAAGTTAGATGATGATTTGTTCAACCAAAGATGTTCCTGATTCTTGATGCTTTTCATTGAAACCTTTAAAGTGCATACAAGAACTAAGTTTCACTACACAGTGAGACAGACAAGACTTCAGTTCACACAGCGAGTGCTTCAGTAAGAATCCTGCCATCGGACGGAACAAGAGATGAAAGATAGATTTTGTGTCTGTAAATTGATTTTGTGTGTGTAAATAGGGAGATAAAGGTGGAAAGTGAAGGTGAAGATTGCACAGTCCCAACCCTTTACCCCCCTATTCTTATGTGAGCAGTGCTGCACCCTTTAGCCGGGCACTGGGTGTTGGGGCCTTCCTCCTCTCACAACTACCAACCATTTCTTAAAGCCTGCTAATTCATTCCATCAACTCTTCTCATCTCTATGCTCTCCTCCCTTGTATTTCAGTTCCCAGCTGTGAGCAGGACCACATGTGGGTGCTCTGGGGCCCTGGAGGGATCAGCTCCCTCATTCAGCACCACAGAGCCATCCACAGCCATGGGCAGGGCTGAGGGTTGGCCTGGCACCCTCTCCAGCAAGGAATCAGCACAGCAACACTTTCCTGGGAATACAGACAGTAAATAATAACTGAAACAAGCATCAGATCATGCAAGCATCAGGCATGACATAGGAAACAGCTTCCAGCTCTTTGAAAGGTGATAGTGACTGATGTTAGTGTCTATTTATGCTACAAACCTTAACTGGGAAGTACCTAAACACAGTGAAAATCATCTTAAGGGGAACTCCCACCACAAACCAGTCCAACTAATCCACTTATCTTGTAAAATAGAAACTGGAACAAGTATGCCCAAGAACTTTGGCAGGGACTACACAGCTACTGTCTCTTCAGCCACATTTCTCAAAGGAGTTTGATAATTTATTACAGCACTTTCTTCTTCTGAGTATACACTAATAAATGGAAAAAAAAATTTAAAAGCCCATTTCCATATTTCCCAATTTAATTGCCTGAAACAGTTTGTGAATTCAACAAGGGATTTCTCAGTAACCACTTCCATAACTAAGTGCACAGTGCTAGCTATGCTTCAGTCTTCATGAACTGATCCTGAACAAAGTGCTCATAAATTCTCTGTAAAAGCTTCTGCAATATTGATTCCTTTTTTCTTTCTTTAGCACAATGGGGTATATTGGCTTGAACTGATGCTTATCAAATTTAGGAGACTCTTACAGTGTATAAACATTCCTCATAATTGTTTATCTCAATATCTTATCTCATTGAATTGTTTTATTTTATTGCCCTCAAGTATAAAATCATGTTATAAGTAGTTATATGCAGGGAAACACCCATGCAGAGCATCTTAATAAAACATCCACACAGAAGAACTGAACAAGCAAAACCTCTTCCTGAAAAAACCCAATGGCACCAAATGCTTGAAGGACTCACTGCATGGTGGGAGAGAAACAAAACCACTTTGGTTTGAGCTGCCCCTGCTCAGACAGGGCTGCAGAGATTTGCTTCAGTTCCTGGCACTCCTGGGCATAGACAGTGCACATCAGCACCTGCTCAGCTTCAGGAGACCCTTCCCTCACTCTGATTCCTTCAGCTGTTTACAGGCTGACCTTGCTGCATTCATAAATCACACCTGTGACTGCTTCCTGCCCTGTGTTTTATTGCTGTAATGCAGCTGCAGCACTCAGAGCAGGCAGTTATGGCTCTGCTCATTTGACAGCCAAGGAAATGGAAGCAGAGATGGGAAGTGATTTCCTGAACATACTGCAGACAGCCAGAGGCTGATCCAGATAGTGAAACCCTATTACTTGATTTCTGATTTCCAGCACTGAGCAGGGGATCTGTTTCCCAGCTCCCCACTTCCTTTCTCTAGCATGCATTAACACTCCAAAAATACATTGTCCCACCACATAAAAATGTAGCCAGTATTCTCTATCTCCTCACTCTTAACACTTTGTTCTCTCTAGTTCTCTATCAGTGTAAAAAAAAAAAGAAAAAAAAAGCAAATTAACAACCTGTGCAGTGCCTTCCTTTCTCATTCTTTGAAGCAAGCGACACAATTTTCTGTTTCACTGGTGATGGATTTGCTTGGTAATTCCAGCTGAGGTGGGGGTCCTGTACCCCTGCAAAGGGGAAAGCCTCCCCAGCCTGCTTTGGGTGGGCACTGACAGTGACCACAGACACTGGAGCAGCCCAGCCCAGCCTCCCTTTTATCCATCCCACACACCTGCCCTGCTGTGACCCCCAGCACAAGACAGGCTCTCCCCACTGCTGCAAAGCAGGACCACTTCCAGTCTGGTGCCAGCTCACAGCCACAAGAAGCTCTCACAAAACACAGCCAACAAGAAGCTCTCACAAAACCAGACCACAAGTGCCTCTCTCTTGAGGAGATGGGAGTTACACTTGGGTGTAACTTCATTTCCTTCACCTTATGATTTAAAACAGTATCAAGAAGAAATTTCACAATGAGGCTTGCTTCTGTGAGCTTTAAACAGAAGCTCAGCAGATTAGCAATAAAAAATTTCCAATCACACACAGCATCTCAGTTCACACTCAAAATTGCGCTATTTTATTCCAATTAATACTTTATATTTTAAATACAACTACATCAAGTTCCAGGAAGGAAGCAGCTCTATTTTAAGGAATACAGCTCTATTTAAGTACTTTATTAAACCCAAAGAAAGTTGCAGTGTAACAAAATTAGATTAAAAATAGCTGACTTGGTGCTACTCATCTAACTGGTCATAATTATGAGCAACTGTATCACCCCCTCCTTAAAATGTGGCTGGCCATAAGCAATACAGAGTATGTTTCCATACCTATCTAGGAATAAGGCTCAGAAGTAGATAAAGCCATTTATTTTTCTCCTGGGAGGAGGCAGTAATGAAAAAGAAAGAACAAACCCCACAGTACTATGCTGACACAACAGACTTGTCTCCTGGATTGGACTTTAAAGGGGGGAATGGGATATTGTATTTAGCTATTATGCAGTACAATCTGAACAACTCTATCTCCAATGAGATCTTAGCCACAAGCATGAAAACTGAAAGGGAAAATTGTAATTTCTCTCTAAACAAATCACTATTTGGGGTGGGTATTCTGCACAGCAAACCTGCAATATTCATTTGTAATAATTAATGTAGGATTGACATCAGCTGCCTAAGAAGAAATTGCAGGCTGGAGCACAGCTTGAACAATTCCCAACTCTCCTTTGACACCAGGCAGGGAAGGGCTCACTGGCAACAGGCTGTTTTAGCAGTCTGAAAGCCCTGGAAGAGCCCCCCTCCAGTGTTTTCACCATGCTGCAGTATCCCACTCATCCCACACATCCTCCATCCACCCCACACTGTACAGCTCCTTCAGCACCACCTGATCCCTGGTTTTTGGGGCACAATAAAAGCCCAGCTGTCAGATGATATTTTACCATCTAAGCCAGAAGGAAGGAGTTGTTCCCTGAAATTCCTTGGAGAGATGTCCTGCTGAATGCAGGCCTGAGCACCTGCAGCACATCAGCATCTCTCCACCTCGTGTTTGGAAACAGAACTGAGAGAAATGCTCTTTTTGTACCAGCAAAGCAGCTCCACCCCAGCACACCTGAGCATCCCTTCCATGCATGGGGAGATGTTTCCTCTTGCTGCAAGTCACCTCCTTGCCAGCTCTGTATGTTTAAGAATTCCTGAAGAGTCTTCGGAATTACAGAAAGCCAAATGAAGGCAAAGGAAACCAGCACTGCTGTGAATTTTGTTTGATTTCTCTGCATTAGTCCATTATCAAAATGTCTCAATTGCAATGGCACATTTGAAGGAATTTATAGAGACAAGAGAAAGGCAGGTTGCAAAATTTACAGAACACCTGCACAATTTATTGTGATTCAAGCCAGCAGCAGCAGAGTCAGTGACGCTGGATCATTTCCAACACCAGATCTTTTGTCAGATTTTAATCTCCACAATGTATTTCCATTCAGGAAAATCCACTGAGCCAGGTATAGCCCATTATTCTTCTGCAGCCCTGCTGTTTAAAGATCTGCTTAGTTAGGCTCAGTTAGCAAAACATTGAACTGAGAGTAAGCTGAGACAGAGAGATGTTCAATAAGCCCCATTGTGCAGCAGTCCTGCAGCACCACAGGAAAAGAGAATTTGGATTCTCTGAACTGTAACTCTAAACACCAGTGTGTACTTTTACACTGACCACAGTGCCTCTGTTTGAGAGGCTGCAGGGGAACCTGCACCTACAAAAAAAGGGCCAAGGAAAGGATGGTCTGCCTGTGGCAGATGCTTTTCAGAATCCCCAAAATGTCTTCCTGCCATCAAAAATTCACTTGACAAACAAGAAATCCTACATAAGAAATCCTACATATTGACAAATAAGAAATCCTGCAAAACAAATACATAGGCTTTCCTAATATTTATCCACTGTAGATATGTAACAACTAAGGCTCTCTTGTGTACAGCTGTTATAATCTCTTAGGCAACAAATAGGAGAAAATTCCTAAGGAAAAAAAAAGGAAAAATCCTAACCTCCAACACTGTCTGATAAAAGTATCTTTACAGTTTTAAGAGTCTTCTCTAGCACTGGCTTCACTACCACCTGAGGGATTTATTTTATTAAAAGCCAGACCCTCCCAGGAGTATCCAATAACCATAAAGCATGAATTAAAAATCTCAGAAAATGGGTCAAGAAGCCATTGTGAAAGGGAATCATTATCGAGTGACATCTTTCATTTTTGGTCAATGACATTCTGGGTCTTTCTGAGCCTCATCAAAGATCCAGCACTATCAAACACTACATCAGTGGCCTGCAAATGAAAGACAGAATCCAAATAATAGAATTTGCAACTGACACACAGAAAGAACAGTGCAGAGGAAGAACCAGAAACTGTACACATATATTTGAATTCCTGGAAGTAGCTTCCTCTACTGAAACACACCCCTGTACTGGCTACAGAGCACATGTCCACAGAACTTTACAGCAGCTTGGAGCTGGGATGGAATCCCATGAGGAGATGGGAAGGACAGAGGATGAGGTAGTGGGAGGCACATGCTGGGAAAGCAGCTTGCCATTGTCTGGGCAAGACCCAGCTCTTCCTCCACAGCCCTCTCCTCTCCCCTCACTGTTTGGTGGCAAGCTGACCAGAATAAACCTGCAGAAATATTTCAATTTAATTATCTGTGAAAATGTTCATTGCATCAATACCACTGATAGTTCAGCCCTACAAGCAGCTGCTCAGGAGGACAGAGAGCAGTGTGGGACTGGGAATAAACACTGGTACAGAGAGAAGGGAGGCAATAACAGACCACCTTACTGCCAAATGTAACTCTGCTGTCAGAGGCAGGCTGCAGCAGAAGGGCTGGTGCAAGCCCTGGGATGCACAAGGACAGGGGAAAGGAAGCTGACCAGGGAAGGTCAGCCCTGGATTGTCACTGAGACCCATGCTGTAATACTGCATCTTGTCCTGAGAGAGGCAGCTGGGGAAAAAACTGAAGAGGATGTAGAGCAGAGCCCCCAAAATGTTCATGCAGAGTGTAAATGCCCCACAGAGATGTAAGAGCTCAGAATCCTCAGCACAAGGAAGCTGCTCCAAAAACAAGGCAAGAGGATTGGGACAGAATCTGGCAGCTCCTACCCACAGGGGAGGGAGGGACAGAGGTGGGGACAGCTTCCCTAGACAGCCTGAAAGCAGGATCCCTTCTTGTGCTGGAAAGGAAAGGGTTCAGACAAGGATTGCATCTGTGGAAAGAGCCAACTGCCATAAGAGTGACCACCCAAATTCCCTTCCTCCTCTGGCAGCAGCTCCAGGGAAAGATGGGCTTCAAAAGCTGCCAGGGACTCTGTCATGCAAGGCTCCACCCAGGCAGAATTAGAGAGTCAAGGAAAAACTGCGACTGGAAGGGCTCCAGGGGGCACACGAACCAAGCTCCTGCTCAGGCAGGGCAGGTTCAAAGCCAGAGCGTGGTGCTCCTGAAGGCCTGCAAGGATGGAGATGCCACGGTCTCCCTGGACAGGACTGCTTCCCTTGTGCTGAGCCAGAACTGCAAATTACACCCATTTGTCAAATGCAATGTCCTGTCACTGTGTGCCCCAGAGTTTGGCTCTCTGCTTTTTATGAGCTTTTTTGAGATGGCTGGAGACTGCGATTAGATCCCTCCTGAGCTTTCTCCTCCTCAGGCTAAATGCCCCAATTCTCCCATCCTTCACTATGCAGTCAGACCCTCCCTTTCCCATCAACCTTCCACTCCACTTGCTTTAGCCTGTGGATATCCCTGGTCCCTGTGGGTTCAGGAGGATTCAGGGACAGACACATCTCACTGGCACCTGTATGTGCACAGCCAGCCTTGGGCACTGCGGAGCACAGGTTATCCACCAACTCCCAGCCTGCCCTCGTGCTGTCCCCAGAGATGCAGTCCCCATCCTGCAGACATGATGGAGTTTATCTGCTGGAACCCAGGAAATTGCTGTTTATTGTTTCTTATCTATAAAATTCTTTCTCCGACCCACTGAGGTCTGTCTAGCAGGTCAGGTTGAGGCACACTGTCCATCCTTGGGGCAGTGTTGTCTTTTATACTAAAAACTACATCTACACTATTTACAATAACTTCCCAATATCTATCACCTATGTTAGACAGTGAGTTTCTACTCTAAACCAATCTAAAAGTGCCAACATCACAGCAGAAGATGGAGGCTAGGAAGAAGGAAAAAGGACAAGGCATGCCCAAATTCCTCTGGCTGCCCTGGAAGACTCAAGACCCTGCCAAGGGGCTCTGAGACCTTGGCACAGAGCCCAAGGCCCCCGTGCCTTTGATTTAGCCCTTGGAAAAACAATTACCAACTTTTATATGAAGAATTACAAGTCAAGAAAGTTTAAGTAGAATAATAGTTTGTTACAGCATGAAAAATAGATTTTGGAGGTTTTTAGAATGGAGGCTCAGGGTCCCAAGATGGAGGAATTTGAGTGTGCCCTGTTTTTCCTTCTTCCTAACCTCCATATTCTGGGTGATGTTGGCATTTTTAGATTGGTTTAGAGTAGAAACTCACTGTCAAACATAGGTGATAGGTATTGGGAAGTTACTGTAAATAGTGTACACGTAGTTTTTAGTATAAAAGATAACACTGCCCCAAGGATGGGCAGTGTGCCTCAACCCGACCTGCCAGGCAGGCCTCGGCAGGACAGGAGAAAGAATTTTATAGCTAAGAAACAATAAACAACCTTGAGACCGAGAATAGAAGAGCTCTGGCTCCTTCTTCAGCTGCCAGGCTGGGAAAAGAGACTTTCTGACACAACTCGGGGTCACTGTGACCAGCAGAGATTCCGAGATTTATCCTCCTCAGGATTCTGCATTTGCCTTTGCACTTGCTGAACCTCAGCAAGCTCCTCTCAGCCCAGCACTGACCCTCTGGTTTCTGCCTCCTGGAAAACAGGGTGCATCCTCTGCTGGTGTCTTGGCCTGAAAATGTTAAACACAGCCTCACTATCAACCCCCAAAAATGTTCAGCTCCCTGCCAGTTGGACTTCAACCCATGGATGACCATGTACAGCACTTCTCCCAGGCCTCCCAAGTCCTTCACCTGCTTTGCATCTCACCCACCCACTCTAAACCTCCTCAGATCAGCTTTGATGAGAAGCTGAGAGCTCAGAAATCCTTATGGCAGGGTCTGCCAGTGTGCAACCACAAATTCCTTCTATGAAATGGCTGATAATTCCCCTGAATAGAGAGCTAAACACAGCAAGGCAGGCAGGAAAATGGAAATACAATGAAGCTTTCCACAAGAACGTCCTTCAGCTCTGGATTAAGAGGATTATACCACTTAGAATAGCATTTTTATAACCCCTTGAGTCCAAGTTTTCTGCAGATAAACTGAGAATTGAAATTCCCCACAGTAAAGCTGCTCAATTCTTGCACAAACTACACAGCAGCCCACTTATATATGCTGCTCTCCCTGTCTGTGCAAAGTAGGTTCAGAACAACTTGAAATTCTGAAAGCAAGACCACACAGCAAAACAACTGCATTTCATGGTGACAATGCAATATGACTAATTTTATTATATGTAATAACATATATATGTATTATAATAGAGGTAATAATTTATAATATATATAATATAATTTTATTATATTATATATTATAATATGTTTCACTATTACACAGTGAAACATATTTAACAAAACCTTATCTCAGATCATATCCACATCCTGTTTAATTGTTTAAGAGCATCACAACAACATTATAAAAATACTGCTATGCTTTCCAGTGAAAAATACAGCTAGAAGGGATGAACACAGATAATTCAGATGGCTACAGATGATGGTGGATAACAGATAATTCTGACTGTGCCTAAGTTCATGGCACTGGCTGTGTCAGAAGGTCAAACAGGGCTGGAAGCACAAGGAACCTGCACAGCTCTCACCTGGCCTGGTTTTGGCATAAACCCTTTGTTACCTCACTCCATGACACATGGCTCTCTGTGCAGGGGAGACTCCTGTGCACTCCAGCCCCTTGCACAGCCCAAAGGAACTGCAATGAGTTACCTGCAATGCCAGAAACCTTCCAACAACACCATCTCAGCCACAGAATGAAAATCTTTACAGAACTTTGTTTTTTATTCTCTGCAACCTGAGTGTGTAATAGAAAAGCTTTTCAAAATAATTGAAACTGCATTTTGCAAACCCAGCAGATGAATCCCAGATTGCAACATAGCTGTGCTATTAATATGAACTCTTAGAATAAACAAAACCTGCACAAATTCTTCCTGCAGAACATCCCTTTGTGTACAGACCACACCTTTGTGCAAGCTGGTGAAGTGACTGTGAGAGAGTCAACACAATTTGCCCAACTTATCCTGACTGTCAGCTTGTCCCACAGTTAAATGTGGCAGCAGAGAACCAAAAGAAACTTTCTAAGCCATCAGGTCCTGTCCTTTCATAGTGCAGACTCCCATGTATTGTCTACTACTATCACAATCCTGAGGACAGCTTCATTTTACACCTCTGCAGGTTGTTTGCACCATTATTTGCTTAGTTAATATCCTTCAAAAACCAGTTAAAAAAGCAGTTAGGTGTTTCCTATGTAAACCCAACAAAAAACATATTTCTTAATTTCTTTACTAATACATAATGCACTGAAACATGGAATCCCAGAATAATTTGGGTCAAAGAACCTTAAAAACCATCTTGTTCCAGCCCTTTGCCGTGGGCAGCGACACCTTCCACTAGACGGGCTGGTCAAAGTCCCATGTTAATACACAGATATGTTAATACACTTTGATTCCAGGAAAATAAAAAAGTTGATCAGAACAAACCCTTACAGTGAAGTCAATTAGTCAGATCCTCTAAATAAACGTAATAATGATACTTTTCCTCCCACGGTTGTTCTCTGTTTACTAGGAGATAAGTAGGTAGTTCACAGAGAAATGTTTTTCATCTTATTTTCAGAGTGGCAGAAATTATCTGGAGATGTGATGTGGTGCTTTCACACCAGTTCCTCTCTCTCCTGGTCACTCACAGCTGATGCAGAAATACAGAACACAGTTCCTGTTACTCATGCTCTGCAGCTGCCCAGACCTGCAGAGCCAGCCCTGAGCCCATCCTGGCAGCGCTTCCCAAAGGGTTAAATCATAAGGTAAGCCACCATGAAAGGTCGTCTCACCACAGGGATTTTAATTCAGCAAATGCAAGTGCTAGTTCCAGAACACCCAGCAGTTCAGGGCAGGAATCCCCCAGGAAAAACCCTCTGCTGCTGAAAGAAACTCCCAGAGCTGCCAGTACCAGGCTCGGGTTAATCCTATTGCAACACCAGGTCCTGTCTCAAGGAGATCCTACTCTGGCCCTCCAGGCAAAAAACACAGGCTGCCACAGCCACCAGCTCAGGCAGGGCTGTGGCTGGACAGTGAATGAAGGGACACCACATATTTAAAAATATCCAGCAAGGAAAAAGTGTGTGACTCCTGATATGCTTGTTAACCAAAGCCCAGCCCTGATAGTGACCACATCATCTTAGGGATTGGTTTTGTCCATACTGAATTTCGAGATTTATTATCTATTTGATGTCATGGACCTTGAAAATTCTGGCCTAAAGAAGGTCAGAGGCAGGAAAAAGCATCATAATAAAAGGGATTGGGCAGAATTCTGGTTTTCATTCATACTACACAAGATGCAGGAAATGACTTCATACATTTTAGATCTCCTGAGCATGGAGAGGCAGAAAAACCCCAGCAGGAAACAAGCACAGAGATGCTTTACCCAAGATACAATAAAGCAAATTTTCCTTTTCTGAGAACACCTTCCTTTGTCCCAGCAGAGGAACTGACTGGGTACAAACACACACCCAGCCCCAAATCTGCACACATGAGCACTTCTTTGGGCTGCTGAATTTGTATTCAGCCTGAAATGCTAACTGTACCTGCTTGCACATTAACACCTATACATACATTTTTATTTTAAAACACTCCCTGTGACTGCTTCTAGGCATCCTGGCTCCCACATGGGCTCAGCTGTAGGATCTGAGGCCAAAAGTGAACTCTTGCACCCAATTTCAGAGCCTGCAGCTCCCTCCAAGAACTGAGATCTCCATGACAGAGGGAGATGACCACACTCTACATGTCACTTACAGAATGATATGCTATTTACAAAGAAATATCATATTTCATTCAACTAAAAGGTTTTTACATATATTTATGCTGATTTTGAATTGTATAAAAGTGAAACATCACCATTCTCAAGGAAGGGATTGATTCTCTCAGATTTAGTGATGAGAGTACCTGCACCCCAGAACCAGCATCTACCCTGAGCTCTTGACTTACATTCTAAGAGTCTGCAGCTAGATTGGCTTAATTATTATTCAATTATTCCAATTATGTAAAAAGTATTATTTTAACTATGACCCTACTGAGCAAATCATCTTCTTCTAAATTTAGAAGTTAGAACTTCTTCTTACAACTTCTAAAGAGATTATTAAAATCTCTTCTGAAACAGATTATTTTCATTTTGTTGATGCATGACAGCAAATTTCTGAAAAAGAGAAACTGAAGAACAAAGAAAGGCACTAAATAGTAAAGTTTTCAACAGAAGGACTTAACCTTGATCATTACTGGCAAAGGAGGAGCACCTACCACAGCTTTGGGTTTGCTGCCTGCCACCAGGCTGGCCAGCAAGTCCTCATCGCGCAGCTGCCCAAACACGTGGGCATCATAAGCCACCACCATGGAGACCTCTTCCATCATCTTGGCTGCCCTCAGCAGGTCCCAGCCCAAGGCTCAGCTCCTGTCAGTTGTTCACACCCAGCTGGAGACGCTCCTGGGGAAGGAGTGTCACCAGAGAGAAAACGTGACCCAGCAGATCGGGTTTGCCTCCCAAGGGCGCCTTCAGTATCACGGGAGGCACACAGGGCACACCTGCTCCCACTCCCAGCACCTGGCTTGCAAAAGGCTTCTGCTGAAATCTGGAGGAAGGCAGGAACCTCTTTCAGTTCCAGAATTAGGCCAAAGATGAAGCAGCAGGAGACAGAACAGATTAGTATTAAACAAGGCAAGATCTGTCAGACAGCACTGAAATCACGGCTGTGCTTCTCCAGTTTGGTAGCAACTGTTCATTCTTTATGTCCAGTTTTCTCCCATGAAAGATGATATTCCTGTCAGCGGAGTCTTTCCTTTGCTGCTTCTTCCCTTCCAACGAATTGCTGCTTCTGGATTATTTGTAAATTCACAGAGATTGGTATGATGCTGACTTCTTTCAAGCACTCCTTGAAATTTTCTGCCAGTTTGTAAATCTCTCCTTTAAAATCTGTTAAAACACACACTTCTGCTTTTCTGCAGATCTCAACTGCATTCTGTACTCTGTAGATACTTTGATTTTAGCAGGAAGATGATGGCATTAAGTCACAATCCTCCAAAAAAGTGTCCTTCAGTTTCCACATGTCATAACGGGTAAAACAGCCCCGAAAAACTCAACAAGGCTGTAAAACTCTTTCGTGAATAAACTGGCATCTCGACAAGTGAAATGAAAACAATTTATGCAATTAAAACTTCCCACAGAATAAGCTTTTTAACTCACATCTGGCACTGGTCTTGTTTTAGGTAAGAGGTAATTTTATCTCTTGTCTGTGAATCCTAAATAGCAGAGCAGCCTCCCAGATTGCTCCTGATTTCTCAATAATTTATCATAACTTCTTTTATCTATCTGACACAGAGCAAAAACAGCACAAGGAAACAATAAAAAAAATAAAAAGAATCAGTACTCTGAAAACTACAAATGAAAATCTGGAAAACAATACAGGATTTGAAGAAACAAACAAAATGTCCCAGAAGTAACTCCTTTCAAGACAATCAGGCAAGGTAAAACTCCATCTACTACATTTTTATCTTCTCTGGAAGCCTTTTCTTCCTGGTGAAAAATCATACCTGCTCAAGAAAGAGAAATCATTCTGGCTGTCCATTTGTCTCCAAAAAGAGTCCGTGCTGAATGTAAAAAATCTGATAGAAATGTCCAGTGCAGGTTGGTGTGGCATATGGTTACACTCCTGCTTCCCAGAATGAATAGTCAGACCCACCTTGCTCTTTTTCTCCTCTCTTCCTGGAGTATGGTTATCAAAGATTGCAGCTATCTAAATAGCACCAGGTGGTATTTGCATTTGAATAGGAAACTTGAGCAACAGCTCTAGCGGGCAGGATTAAAACCCTAACATCTCTTCTACTTATATAGTGGGGAGAAATTACATGTTATTGCTAGGAAACAGAGAGTTCTAATAGGCTTATGGCAAACAAAAAATGCAGCACTTGAGGTTAAACTCTTGAGACTAAAGCAGATTCTGATCATGCTTAACCCTTGCAGGATGAAGAAAGATATTTTTCCCTTAAAACGCACCTATAGTTCATGATTTCCTTGTTTTTCTTCACAGGCAATTTTTTCCAAAGAATTAATTAACTCCTGCAGTAGAAAGCCTTCATATTCCAGCCCGGCTGACGAGAAGGTGGCTCTCCGTGTCACCTGTAGAAAATCCCTACCTGCTGTTCCAAACACAGCTCAGCTTTTCTGAAGCCTTTAAACGCTGCTTCCTCCTCACCTCCATTGCCTGGGGGGGTTTGGGATCTTCCTGAAGAGCGAGTTCTGATCGTGGGGCTGCTGGTGCCCCTCCCTGCTGTGCTGCTGGAGCTGGGTCCCTTCCCAATCCCTCCCACCCAGGGGCTGGCACCTGCCCAGGTAGGCAGGGGAGGGAGCAGGTGCTGTAACAGCAAACATGCCCGTGTTAATCAAAGACCAATGTAATGCTGCAATAAGGGCACGAGGTGGAGGATGCAAATTGTCAAACGTATTCCACGGCTCTGCCAGCCGAACCCCTCCCCTGATTTAGCCAACAGGCATTTCCATTTAGAAGGAATTATTTACCTTCTTTTCCTCTTTAGACAGAGAGGTTACAGTTATTTAACAGAACTACATCTGCATATTATTGTATAATTAGTTCAGTAATTCTCATACCTATTCATAACAAAGGGATTACAATTTTGGCATGTTCTAACTAGCAATTGCAAGAACTAACAACTGATTTGTGACGTTGGCTGCTGCATCTCTTTAAATAGAATGTTTTTCAGTTGTTTCAAGCTAATGAAGCCGAGCTGCCTGCAAATCCTGTGATCCTCCCTGATAACAGCCTATGCTGTACCCTGAATCAGCACACAAAATTCTAACTATCAAGCCAGGTAAATGAAATATTTTGAATTAAACTGACCAAAGCAAACGCATCCAACCAGACACAAGCGCATCTTGCTCACACCTGAGTAGCTGGAAGGGAGAGGGCAAGCACAGGTACCCACCACCACATCCCCAGGCCACACTACACACTCCTCCCAGCCCCTCCATCCAGAGCCTTCCCCTCTGCTGGGCTTTTTGGGTGCTGAAGTGATGAATAATCTACCAAAAGACAATAAAACCCATGCAGAAGATTCATATTTCCTTACAGCAAAGAGCGAATCTCTGCCTAACACCACATCTACCTTCCTCAAGGACCAGGAACGCAGCCCCCTCCATGACACAGCTGTGAAATCCTACCTCTAAAGCAGGAATTTTTGGAGAAGCCGTGCAACCAAGCAGTCAGGAGACAGAGGAGAGCCAGAAGAAGGACAGGTGAGCTGCAGAAAACTGTGAACTTGTTAAGTTAAGGAGCTCTAATTGCAATTGTTGGGATTTATATGCCGGTGGTTAATAGAGGTGAACGGAAAATTCCTGAATTGAGCAAACCAGCTCTCCTAGCAAAATCCTGCTCACTCCCAAGATAAATTCATTCTCACTCCACCCCCAGGAATGTCTTGCTGCTATCTGACAGGGAGAGGATCTTCTGACAGACGGGGAAGTGAGGTATGTGCAGCTCCTTGGTAAGCCTCCCTTCCTGCCACAGCTCCAGGAACACAAAGGCCCTTTCTGTGATTTGTCTCTCGTGCATTAATGAATCCGGGAAGATCACAGCCGTCTTCAGAGAAGGAAACATAAAACCCCTTTCAGAGCACTTGGAATGGCATTTGGCAGTCTTCAAGATAAGTTCACATGTCTTTTCTCCCCAGTGGGAATGATAATGATAGTATCAGCTCTTCTTGTAATTCTGAATGCACAGGAAGGGCTTTTTCAAACCCATCCAGCTAGTGAAAACCACCTGGTTACAAGTCAGACTCTGTGGATCACACACACGGTTCTATTCTCTTCTCTCCCACAAAGGGCTTGCCAACCATCAGAGAGCAGCAGAAACTGGAGCTCTGTTCCAGTTTTAGACATGCTTCTGGATTCCACGTGATGCTGGAATGCAGAGTCACCATGGCTCTCAGGAATGACCTGCACCATTCCAGAAATGCAGTTTCCAGGCTCTGACTGATTGGTGACTGCTTCCCCAAGATTTATTTTTATTATTTAAAATGTCAAATTAGCATGGCCTATTTTTTTCCCCCAAAAGAAGTGGGTGTATGCACCTGTACTTCTCCTAAAATAATTCTCCAAATGTGTGGAAAAATCTGGGCGTGATGTGCTTTAGCACATACAGTTAGAGGGGCAAATCCTCCCTATTAGCTAGCACAACTGCAAATGCATTTCTGCAGATTAAAGCCAGCAAAGCCATCCCACTGGAGAGGGGAAATGTGCTCTCCCAGGGTGGCAGAGGTCAGCGTGGTGGAATTGTTGAGGCATTCCTGACACACCGGTGATGCACTCCCCCTCAATGGAAGTGTGTAGCCCAACACAGAGAAGAGCTGAGGACTTAAGAATCTTCATTTCATGGTGCCAAATACCTAAATTCTCCTCTCCCAGCCTCCCCAAAACTGCTGCATGTCACTACTCGTGCTTCCAAGCAACAACTGCTGCATAAGGATTTTCTTCCACAGTGTTCCTATAGATGATCTTTAAAGAAATAAAGTGAAACTCTCTATCAGCCACACCCCAAAACTCCAAAGGGGGAAAAGCAGTGCAGCCAATCACTGCCCAGCCTACTGCAGCTCACTCCCTGGATATCTCTAAGCTCATTCAACTAATTCTGTTCTGCGTCTTCATTCCTCACTGAGGTGGTTACTAATACTTGAAATCTTAAGGGTTTGGGTCAAGTTTCCTCTTCATTTCAGGTTTTACATAACTTAGAACTACAGCTAAATAAGGCATGCCCAAAATAAATCTGCCTCTTTTGATTTCTACAACCACACAAACATGAACAAGATTAAACAGCAGCATAGCTGGGACACCAGCCTACAGGTCCATGCTCATTATTCAACTCAGTCCATTCCAGATTATTTTGAACCTTTAAAATGAATTCATGAACCTCTTTTGATTTTTAATTTATTAAGTTCACATTTTTACTTCATGTGTTCATCCATCTTTCCTGTCCTGCCCCTATCACTTTTTCTAAGGCCAACAGAAGTAATTTCCTCTCTCCAGCTAGGCTTCCTTCAGGTGTGAATTGTCTGCCAGAAATATTTTGCTTCATGAACTTCCTTCTTGCCTGCTGAGAATCTGGGTTAGAGTTGCATTGACTTTTTGCTTGTTCATGTTTTTCCAGTGGCAAAGGCAGCACAGGACTCCAGCTGAACCATCAGTGAATTTTATTGCTTAGCCCCACAAGGAGCTATGGTGTGACAGGTGACAGAGGAACAAGGAAAGAACCAGATATCCCTGAGCCAGAATTGATACCAAGTAAAGGAATATTGAATCTTAGTGTGAGTTTTTGAAAATTCTGAACAGACTTTACAGGATATTTGGGGCATATTTTGTATTTACCTAATGTAGCAAATTGAGCTGAGCATATTTCCTCTCTCCCCATGCTTTTGTTTTGGCAAAAGAGGGCGTTTTTTTTTCCTGTTTGGAAAAGCAAGGGGTGGTACCAGTGAGCTCCCCAACAGGCAAACTCTCCTCCATCCCAATGCCCTCTGAGTGGGCCAGAATAGTCTGGAGTAGTGAAAACACTACAGAAACCATGCAGAAGGAAC
This sequence comes from Melospiza georgiana, assembly GCF_028018845.1. Classification (NCBI taxonomy): domain Eukaryota; kingdom Metazoa; phylum Chordata; class Aves; order Passeriformes; family Passerellidae; genus Melospiza; species Melospiza georgiana. Next base: position 5,638,712 of record NC_080438.1, read on the forward strand.
AGGCAGAAATTCCTCATCTGCTTTGGAGCATAATTTCCTAACAAACAGCAGGCTTCTGCCACCTGTCTCCTGTGTCACCCCTTCACTTTGGGGACCCTTTTTTATCTCCCTGCAGTTCCATGACAGCAGACATCCACAAGCAATTCAACTCCCCAGCTCAGAGACGTGGTGACAGCTCCAGAGCAGGACCAGGGACCTTCCCACACCTGCCCCACAGCCATGGCCAGTGTCTCCTAAACCTGTGCAAGCCAAATCACCACCCTCAGCTGCACAATGGGCAAACATTAACAACCTGTTTGCCATTAAAAGTGTCCCTGGTATTCCCTGGGGCTACTAATCCAAGAACTGAGTAACGCCCGCACTGCATTTAAACCACACAAATGGCATTTAGAGCTAAATTCCACAACAAACTCAACACTACCTGGGAAATGTATTTTAAACTTGTTGCTTTTGAAAAGAAAATTTGAAAAGAAACCAAAATGGGTCAAGCATATTATCCAAGGAAATTAGCATAAGAGTTGTATAGGGATGCTTTGCACTTACAACATGGATTTCTGGCCTGGTTTCAGTACAAGTTGATTCAGGGATTTCACCCAAATAGCCTGCTGTCTCTTCACTTAGAGCAAACAAAAGATACTAATTAACATTAATCAGAACATTAAATAGCAACATCTGTCACACAAAGAGACTCACACAGGGCCCAGGATTCCATCTCTCCATGTTTTTCATTCTCTTTCCAAAGAGGGGTTAATAGTCCTTACCTATGTCCCTAAGGAAGACTAATAAAGGTAAAAATAATGGAAAATGGAGAACTCTAAGCTGTATCAATACTGATGTTGAGTGTCAAGTTTGCTGCAGTGCTGAAGCAGCCATGCTGCACAGGGAGAATGCAGTGACTTGTTCACCTAGATGACCTGAAATGCCCTGCCTCAGGTCAGATTTTAGTATCTTCACTGACCATCACTTTGCACCTGACCTTCAGTCTGTGACAAGGAAAAAAAAAGGGAAAGAAGGAAAGGCTGGAGAGCCAGATGCCATCAGAAATTCTTGTAGTTAAGTAACAGGAAGAAAAAGGCAAGACCCCATCACATCCTCTCCACAATCTCACAGGAGCTGGCCATGCACAAATTCACCTTGGCTGTGCTGGTACCTCACTGACACCCTGACAGGAGCCCTAAGGGAAAGCTGAGACATTTCTATATGGAAACAGCACAATGGTAATGGCATATTCCCAAAACAAAAAATAAATCTGCCCTATGATTGCTTGAAAGATGAGGTAAGGAGTAATTAAGAGTGATGTGGGTGAGCAGGAAATGGCACATGGTGTCAGCCAGGCTGGGCTAAACCAGGCAGACCAGTCCAGGCACCTTCCTTGAGCTTTAGCAGTCAGTGGGACTGTGAGACAGTCTAGACTGAGGCATGCCTGATGACTCTGAAATGAGATCATTTCATGCATTTTGCATTAGAAGTACAAACTACTGCCACCTTCCAGGAGAGTGCCATGTCCCTCAATGCTGGAGTTAAAAAATCAAGGCATTAACTTGGCGGTCACAGGACTGAGTGCAGCCTAAAAATATCCAGCAAACAGCACTTGCTGGTAAATGTAGATACCAAAGGTAACAAACAGCCAGCTGATACAGAGAAAACATTTGACCTGAGACCCATTTGCTAGGAAAGGCAGAAAGCAGCTCTAAGTCCCTGTACTCCCCTGCACCTCCCTGGCAGTTTAAACAGGTCAGCTCCAGAGGAGAAAGGAAGATCAGGACCATGCAAGCAGATCAGCTGTATGAGACTACCAGTAGTATCCACTAATCTAAACTCCACATAATCCTCTGCCCCTAAATCCCTATTCATCATCATCATCCAGTACAGTAAAAGGGAAATTCTGTTCTCACAAGATGATTTGGGAGACAAACTATTCCAGTACTTAACTGTGCTGATCTAGTCTCCCACTGGGAAAATCTGCATCTACATTTAATGCTTCAGTATAACACAACGTTTACATGTGATTTAAAGATTACCCTGTCTTGATTTGACTGTTAATAAGCTTATTTTAGGAGCTCAAATGGTATGTATGGAGGGGCAGAGAAGGCAAATGCTGCCACCAGTTATCAAAGAGCTCTGGGTGATAATCAGGTATTTCTCCAGAAACCAGAGATTTCCATATATTTTCCTACCCTCCCCATCTGGCTTATTCCAAGTTTGTTTTTGTCTTTTATTTAAAATCTTGACTCTACGTCTTGTATTACTTACTACTATGATACTCAAATCAACCAAAAGAAATGAGACACTCCCTAAAAAAATACCAAGATAAGGGATTGCTCCAGCTCAGCACAGATATCCACAGGGCAGGAGGACATTTTCTCCTCATATCCACGTGCTCAGGCTGGGCACAAAGTGCTGCTTAAGCTGAGGTCAAGTGCAAGGGCTGAGCTCCCTTAGAAGCTCCCTCACTCCCAGTGCTCCTGTGACTCCTCTCAGGGTCCAGCGAGAGGCCTATATTTAGATACAAAATTGAGCCATAATTTCTAATCTGTACTTAATTTTTTAATGTCTTGCATGTAGAGGAACTGTTTGTACAAAATGTGTTTTGCAAGAAATGCAAGGAAAGTGCTGGTAATGAGTAAGAGCTAGTTTCTGCTTGATCTAAAGGAAGAAAACCCCATCAAACAAAGAAAAACAAAGGATACAATAAAATTTAGAATGATATGCAAAAAATGTTATTAAAAAGAGGCTTCTATCACTATCAAATTCCTTAATGCATTTCCAAAGTACATATTTTATATGATCAGCATGATTAGTTTCCCTATTTGGAAAGTGAATGAAACAAAATAAACCAGCTCACAAGAAAGCAATAACTAAGATGAAAAAGAAAAGCTATGCTGCTGTCTACAGTGAATTTCATATGTCATGTAAGCCCAGGTACCTACATAATGGTTTCCAAGGTTATAGATGTCCTTCTCTCATTGGTGACAGAATGACTCTGTTTCCAATTACTCTGTCACAGAATCACAGAACAGTTTGGAAAAGACATTTAAAGATCATCTTGTCCAACCCTGTTGCAATGAGCAGGGACATCTTTAAAAATAATTCCTCTATGAAAGCAGTGAAGAATTTGATCACCTTTCTCAGACATAGAATCACAGATGAAAAAGGTATTAGGGTTGTTTCTCTAAATGCCACACAGCATCTTTGGTCTGTAGATATTTCCCACTGCAGAACCTTCCCAGACAAATACACATGGACTTAGTAACACTCCTGGCACTGAAGAGTTGCCTGGGGACTGGCAATAGATTTATCAGGACATTAACTGGACAGCCCAGCTTTAAGGAGAGTGAAACAAGTGAGTCCCTCTGGTGACACTTTGATAGAGCACATGCTTGACACTGCTGGCTCTGACATGAGGGTGAAGGTATCTCATGGGGAAAACTCAAACCCAAAGGGTAATTTCCTTCATGCTAGTTAGAATTGTGAAACTGAGAAAGACCAGAAACAGGTCTGAGTCATTTTTCTTATCTCTCCTAATTAAATGCAACAGCAGCAAGAGAAAAAGCCCACTCTGAGCTGGAGATGGAACACCCTAACTTGGTCTCCAAGTGCCTTTGGCCATCCCTTATCAGCAGAGCATGGCAAAACATCCAGGATATTTTGTTGGGCAATGCTATGATTTTTTTCTCACTTTAATTTTTTTTTTATTATTTTTCCAGTAAGAATGCACAACTGGTGCTCTGTTTATCAGTACTGTTTTCATTCCTGTGCTCTTCTTGAATCTTTCAGAGTTACAGGATCTCAGGTTATAGAAGCTGGCTGGGCCCACTACCACCAAAGAGAGAACAAGAGTCTGCAGCACAGATTAGTGCTCAGCCACTGGGCAGCTGTGTCTCTGCAATGCTCCTGGTAGCTCAGGGTTACTTTGCCCTTTTTCAGCACTGCAGACCCCTCCACATTTTACCAGAGCTCTCAAAATTCAAGAGTGACAGCTGAGCACACCAGGTGGGAAGAGCCAGAATGAGAAATGCAGAGATCCTCACCCATCCCAGCCACTTCTCTGCTTCTAAGGTGTTAAAAACATCATCTCCTGTTCCCTAATTTTCTGACATCTCCTTGTAGGAAAGATCCTATTCGTCCTATCTTCAACAAAGGAAATGAAGATGCGTTGACTCATCTTTTCAAACGTACCTCAAAAACCCTCTCAGGGCAGCAGAAGTTATTCCTGGCCATTCAGGCTGGTACCAAGTCTCCTGAGCTTTGTTCACAGCTCAGCTGAGAGAACACCTGAGGTAACACATGAGGTAACACCCCCACCTGCCAGAGCACCTGAGCTCTGGGTGAACAATGGCACCAAACTCACACCTGACACAAACAGCATAGCTTGGCTTGTGAAATCTCAGCCAAATTAAAAATCTACGTGGAGCTGCTGGTCAGCAAAGGCTTTATAATCAGCACCCCTCTGGGTGTAAAGAAGTGGACACCCCAGTGACAGATGTGTCATAAATGACAAGACCAAGAGTCTATTCTGAAAAAAAGAGAATATGTCATGAGCACGCCAAGCCACTCAGATATAATTCAGCTTTCCAAATGGGTAATTGAATGATTAATGTAAATAAGAAGGAAATTCAATGTGGACTTAAAACATCACCTTCCTCATCTCACTTCAATGTAAAAAAAATTGCATCTGGCCTTGTGCACAGCCCCTGTTTTGCAGGGCTGTATGTACAAACCCAAGTATTCATGTCCTTCTTGCTGTTCTTCTCCAGAGAGTCAGCTAATAGCTGGATCATCAAAGCAGAAAAACTACTTTTTAAGCTAAAAGAATTGCACAATGAAAACTACACCAGTTAGACAAAGAAGCTGTCAGTTAGTGCAGCCAAAGGCTGTAAGGAGAGGCCCAAAAGGCAACATCTGTTGAACACGTATAGTCCAGAGTCTGAGCTTCTTGAATGTTGGCTCTGCTTCATGAAACAAAAAGGAAATAGGGGGAAAAACCAGTTTGGTCTCTGTTTGCTCCAAATAAATCTCTACAGGATTCACTCCTTTCTTTCTCAAGCTACAGTATTGTGCAGGAGATACAAAATACTAGAGCTTCTGAGAGGCTCTGAATTGTCTCTGAAGTTTTTACTGAAGAGTGTGGCAGTGCTTTCACCAAAGAAAGATGTGAAAAATGTGTATTTTATGATTGGCTTTTCACAAATATTCAAATGAATATTATATGTGTTATGTTAGTTATGCTGTATTAATTTTCTTAAGTAGTGTTAAATATAGTTTTAGGTTATCACATAATGTTAAAATAGAAACTATGCTATGTAGGATACTTTTTTAAAGAGAGGACTCACACTGAGATAGCAGCCACAGGACACCTGAATCTTTCAGAGAAAAAGAATTTATTGCTCCATTATCAGAAGAAATTAACTTCTTCCTGCCTTGCTTTGACAGGATGATGCCGTTAGGATTCAGAGGAAGAAGCTGACACTAACCAGACAGAATCCTGTGTTTGAATGGAATTTATGCATCATGTATGAGGTGTATGAATATGCAACAGGCTGTTGCTTTTAAGGGTTAATCCTCTGTTAACGGGTGTCCTTTTTTGGGCTTGTTTTGCCCCAAAAAAGGTACCCAGATCATCTGTAACTCTTTGTTTCTATTGTCTCATATTGTCCTGATCCAAATTGTCCAAAATTACTATTAATCTAATTATAATGCTATTTTTATAACAATTTTATTAGTATTACACTTTTAAAATTTTAAGACCACGTGATTGGCGCTTTTCACAAAAGACAAACAGGACAAACAGAGCCAGGCTATGGTGCAGTATTCCTGCCTGATGCTTTTCTGGTTGTGAGAAGCAGCTCACATCAGTGCTACTAATTCCCTGTTTGCCAAGGAGGTTCTCTGGGCAATGCAGGATGGAACAGAGCACAACAACCACTTCCAGCTTCTCTGGTGTGGGGAGCACACCTGGAACAAATGGCGCAGCAACATTTTCATTACACCTCTGCTATCCACCTGTAGCCACTACAATTGCTCTGCCAGTTTCTATGTGCATGCACACTCCATCAGCAGCCTGCTCCTGCCCTGGATACAATTTCAGACAAAGCTGTGCCCTGGCTGGGATCCCAGCCCCTCCCTACAAAAATGCAGCTGGTCCTGCAGAACTGCCTGTACAGCAGGGCTCTTCCCTGGCTAGGGAAGGATAACCATCTCCTCACTCTGGCAGAGCTGGTTAGGCTACAAGAAGCCTGGAATGTGGACACTGCTGAAATTAAAGCAGCCAGAAATAAAGTAAGCAGGAAAATTGGCTTAAAGCCATCTTTGTTCTGACCCTTTTTATCTCCATCAAGGACTGCTGTGACCAAACACTGGGTAGGCAACCCATGGCCAGCTATGCCTTTAAAACACACTTCCATCACACTCCTGGATGCCACTCCAGCTCAACAAATATCCTGAGAAGTTTGCTCAGTTGATGAACAGGAAAAACAGGGCAGAGGATGGTGCTGGACAAGCAGCTATGCAAGTCAAGGCACCCTGGTGCAACCTGGAGCCTCGTGGCTCTGCTTCTGCAGTAGGGAAGAGATCTGTTTAGCTATGTAAATAAGATGCATAAATAAATAAATAAGAATTGCAGTGGGCTGAGAAAAAACACCCAGACCCTGGCCTTTTCAGTATCTTAGCAACAGGCTGGCTGCTGCAGGGTAAGAGAGCATGAAATCAGCATCTTTTCAGCTAAAGACAAATTGAATGGAAATGTGGGGAGGTGGCCTTTTCCTGGCAGCAGTAAGGAAGGAAGAAGTAACTGGTGAATCTGATCCTGTAGGCATCCTTTAGGAGGGGTTCCTGAATGCAGGGACTGTTAATGAATGTGGCTGAGAGGCTTTGTCCTGCCAGCAAACTGATACATTCCAGAGCATGCCTGGGAAACCAATAATTCAATCTTGATTCAAATGATATCTGTTACAGTCACCTCCTGGGTTAATTACTTATTAACCATCTTAAATAGCTCAAACCCAGTTCTGTTGGACTCCCCTGGCTATGTTAGTGCCAGCTGACCACAGAGCATGTTTTCAGTGGCAGTTACCTAAAACATTCCCCCAGCATTGCATGCTCAGGTTTTATCACCATGCTATCTGCATTCACTAAAGGAATGTGCACCCTGTGAATCTTTAAGTAACTGAATCTCGGCAGTACAAACCCATTTATTCTGGCCAGGTATTTCCTCCCCAGCCTTCTGGAACAGCCTCGTGTGGACACAGAGGAGGATCATTATATACACAGCAGCTACTAGAGAGAAGTGAGCTATGAGAGCAGCAAGAACAACATGTGGACATTTCATGGAGAACTTAAATGAAAGTTCTGAATAAAATAATTCTCTGGGACACCTAATCTGACCTAATCTGGGGCTGGAGTGTACCAGCTGATTGTTTTCCACTGCTAAATGCAGCTGGATCCTGGCAGCAAGGCACAAGCTGGGACCTGTGTGGCTCATGATCACTTAGGGTGGTGTGGGATGGTGGCTGGTTCAGCAGAGGGGCTGAGCAGTATCATGGACATATTTTATGAAAAATCCTTCCGTTAGGATCTTTTCTCCTGAGAAGCTGAGAAGTTTCAGCTTCCCCATGTTTTGCTGCTTTGGAATGTGATTTGGAGAATTGTTTACCCAGCATATAAAATTGTTTTTACTTGATGACCAATGACAGCCACCTGTGTCAAGGCTCTGAGCAGTCACAAGATTTTATTTCCAGTCCTTTCTATTCCTTGCTAGTCTTCTGATGAAATCCTCTTCTCTATTCTTTTAGTATATAATTTTCTTTTAATATAATAAAATAATAAATCAGCCTTCTGAAACATGGAGTCAAGATTCTCATCTCTTCCCTTGTCCTGGGACCCCTGTGAACACCACCCCATGAGAAGCTTGTCCAGGAATCCAACAGGAGGAGAAAAGGGAAAACACAGTGGCCTTACTCCCTGTTTTATACACACACTGCACAGTGATAACTCATTTCACTCCCTATTTACAGAGAACTTGTACTTGTGTGGCACTTCAGCTACAGTGAAAACCATCTGGAGGCTACCAGTGAACCAAATTTACTTGGAGCAGGGAAACTTCTCACCTGCATTTTATCCTCCTCAGTGCCCCATCTCAGCATTTAATCTTTCCTGTGATGGGGTGGAGGGTTGAGAAGCCATGCCCAGTTCCATAGGCAGGAAATTACATAGAATAGAGCAGGATGGCTGCTTTCAGTCTTTACAACTTTAAAAACAAATTCTGTGTTCTTGGGAGCTGCACACAGAGATGCATTTGGCAATGTTTTGTTTCCCTCTTTGTCTGGGGTTGAAAGGAAGGCGACTGTGGCTCAGTGAATGAACACTTAGATGAGATCCCCTCCATTTCCTTAATGAGCCTATTAAATGACTCATCAAAGGTGTAACGACCAGCCTCAGAAGGGAGAGACACACAGAGATAACTAACTGCACTGAGATATTCCTAGTGCACACAAAACAGCCCATATGCTACAAGAGTTAATTGGAATAACATGATTCCAGTGCTAGAGAAGTGCACAGATGGAAAATACCTTGTCACTTTTCCTTTTTGCTGGCTGGAGTTGTCTGTGTCTGAGCTCACAGCAGCTGACAGATCCAGCTTTTCCTCCTCTGATCGAGGGATGATAAAATCCTGCTGTGACACATCCATCTCTGGGGTATTTGCAGAGTCAAGCACCTGGTGGAACTGTTTGTGCTCCCTGAGCATGAGCAAAATCCGTGATCGAAGGAGGAGAGTCTTGGTTTAGGTCACAAGAACCAAAGACCATATCAAAATTCAAATGGAATTTTATTCTCTGCTTTCCTAAATGAGTCCCTGAAGGCGTGCATGCCAGGATTTAGTCTCTCCAAGGAGATTAAAAAGTACTGGTATATTAACACAAATACAGCAGGCATACAGCAACCAGCTCACATCACTCTCTAGCACACTGGATTTTATTTACAAGGTTAACTATGATCCACTGTTGCACATTTTCCAGAATCTTGTGTTCTGATTGTGTATTAAGAGTGGAGCAAGGGAAGCAGGAAGAGCAAATAGCATCAATAATGCTTAGGAGACTGCAAGAGATGTACTAAAACACATGCCTATTTCTCCTGAAATGTCACTTTATGTCAACTGCCATGGTTTCCAGACTGTCAGAATTGAATTATATTGTAATTACATCCTATTTGTACAAGGTCACAAGAATAAAAGCTTAGTACTTCCCTCCATTACAGGTGCTGTAGTTCTTACACTCCTGGAGTGTTCCCTGGTCTCCCAACAAGCCCCTGTGTGAGCTCCCAGCCCAGTGCTGGATCTATAAATGTGCTGCTCCTTCCCATTAGAGACTCAGCCGCCAGAGGAGATGCTGCTTGATGGATGAGAGCAGTGAAACATGAGATGGGCTCTGGCCCAGCCCACAGCCAGCCCTGCTCCCAATTCCCCTCAGCAATTACTGCTGCCCCTGGGATGAGCATTTGCACTCCAGGCTGGGAGTTCCTCTGCGGGCAGAGCAGGGCTGGAGGCTTTCCAGGCTCACCTTCTTCCCCTTTACATCCCCAGCCCTGACCAGAAGGGTTTTTTATCAAGTCTTGAAGCACTTGGATTTGTTGTGTTGGCTGGAGAAGATGGCTCTGGTGCATATTGGGAAAAAGGAAAAAACACATGGCTAAACCAGATCCCCCTCAGCTGGAAAGTTGCTGCCTTTGCAAACCCCTCATTAGAATCCTGGGAAACACAAACAGTGCCAAGGAAAATGCTCCTTTCCCACCACATGTCCTTCCTCTTATAAAAGGAACATGCCCTGCTTCAGAGTGTACTTAGAAAAGGGAAAAACGAAGCAAAATCTCTTGAAGCAAGTTCATTGCAACACAAACCTACATTTCACTTTGCATTACAAGAAAAACAAGGGCCAAAGTTGCCTCAGAGCTTCCTGCTGCTACCTAAAGCAATGGGATTTGTGTCCCTACAAGCTTATCTGAGTATGATGGTCTGGAATGAAGAAAACTGCTGGGATCTGTATTCTGTGGCACTAAAATACAGCTCCTTTCAGTGAGAGAAATCTCTTTCACCACTGCCTCATGAGGAAAGACATCACACTTACTGTTTAACATTTGAAAGTAAGGCAGTGGTGACAAGGTGATTGAACTTTTTTCTTATTTCTGACAGGTCTGGTAGATTGCACAATCATCAAAAGGAACAGCCTGACAATAAAGTTCTGTGTGTCATCGACAGTGGGAGAAGAAATGAGCCTGAGGTAAGGAAAGCAGGTGCTCAGATGTTAAAGCATTATTCAATTGCTAAAGCATTATTCAATCCAGCTGCTTGCAACAGGTACCCTGGGGCAAGTGGAACATGGCACCCTCACCAGTTAGGAAGCATCTCGCCATCATATTTTCTGAAAAATCCTCTTTGCCCAAGATCCCTCTCCTGGGAAGCTGAGAGGCCTCAGAGAAAAATGAAAACAATAATTATCTCATTTGCTTCTCCTGTGTTTTGCTGCTTTGGAATGTGGTTTGGAGATTGTTTACCAACAGGTGGGTGGTTGATTTGTTTCATGTGAATTGTTTTGACTTAATGACCAACCACAGCCAGCTGTGTAGGGACTCTGGAAGAGAGTCACCAGTTTTTCATTATTATCTTTTTGCCTTCTGTAAGTATCTTTTCTCTATTATTTAGTATAGTTTTTAGTATATCTTAATTATTATATGATATGATATGATATAACATAATATTATATTATAATATGATATCATAATATTATAATATCACATGATATAATATTAATAGAACAGAACAGAATAGAATAGAATATACAATATAATACAATATCATATCTTACAATATAATACAATATCATATCATATTATTTAATAATAAATCAGCCTTCTAAGAACATGGAGTCAGATTCATCAATTCCTCCTCTGACAGGGGACCCAGAAAATACCACAGAAGCAAAGCCCTGATCCCTTTTCCAGCTCTTCCCACTGCTCCTGACTGGCTGAAACAGAACCAACATTCCCTGCTGTGCAAAGAGGGAGCATCCTGGGTGGCACAGTCAGGTGGCTCACTCAGACTGCCATCAAATTGTTGCTCACAAGGATGCACTGTAAGGGCATTGATTTGTGCTCTGAGCTCTGGGTTAATCAAAGGATTTCTGAGATGAAAAAGGAGCTGTTTCAATCCTGTATCATGGGCAGGGACACCTTCCACTATCCCAGCTTGCTCCAAGCCCCATCCAACCTGGCCTTGGACACTTCCAGGGGCAGCCACAGCTTCTCTGGGCACCCTGTGCCAGGGCCTGCCCACCCTCACAGGGAACAATTCCTTCCCAGTATGCCATCTAAATCTACTCTCAGTTTGAAGCCACTGCCTCTGTCACTCCATGCCCTTGTAAACAGTTCCTCTCTGGATTTCTGCATCTATACTAATTATTATGCTGATTAATAACTTGGAGATGAGATTTTCAGTTTTTTCATGGCTTTTGATTAATTGGCAGAATCAAATTTTGGTTCAAAATTATTGTCCAGGAAATTGCATTAATTAATTAAGCAAAGGAAGTTCAAAGAATAACAGACAGCTAGGGCAACACAATGAGGAGGTCTGATCTTCATCTGCTGCTTGACATGAGGTACCAGCCAGATGTAATCCACTTATGCCCAAACATAAACAAATGTAACAATATAAACCATGTAACACCATGTTTACCATATACTCAATCTCCACAAGAGAAACAAGGCTACAATATGCTAAAAATGAAAGCAATTAACTGTTGGAAACCAGAGAATCCTGCAGCAAGCAATCAGGGGATCCTAAAAATGTGAATATTGCCCTTATAAAGCACCCAGCTACAGTGCTGCTCCAGCAGCTACACACTGCTCAGAGAACAGCCAAGTAACTACTTGCTGAATTTAATTTCCAACAGTGTCAACAATGCCAAAAACAATGCCTGGGGCATGTAATGGCAAGTTATTAATAAGACTTTCAGCTCTAAAAGCTGCTGTCCCTGCAGAGTTGTGTTTATGAAATGCAGTCACTATCTCCTATACTTAGTTTGGTTTGTCCCCTTATTTTCAAAGCAGAGAAATAAATCCAAGTGCAGGTGCCTGAGAAATCAAACACCAGCAAAAATACAAGAAGACAGTGCCCCCAGTGCATCTTCTGTTTATTTGCAAAAGCCCTGGGGGAAATAAGGGAAAATTGTTAGGCTTTCCCTTTTCTTTTCCTTCTCCTCCCAATTATTTTTACAAGTTTAGCTCTAGGTCTCAGCATAGCACAGTGCTTCAGAATTTGTCACCTCCTTTAATTTGTCAAAAACCAAAATGAACCCAATGTCCCATCCCAACTGTTGTCTGTGCTACACTGAGAGTGAATCTCTGCTTTCTCCCTGAGTCACTGCGGGCATTGGCCATTAGCTCTGGATTATTGGAGCTTTCTGCAACAGAGAAGCACAGAATGGGATCACAGAGTAGGATCACAGAGTGAGGATCACAGAGTGGGGATCACAGAGTGGTTTGGGCTGGGAGAGATCTTAAATCTCCTCTTGTTCCACCCCTCTGCCCTGGCAGGGACACCTTCCACAGGTGGCTCCAAGCCCTGCCCAGCCTGGCCTCGGACACTTCAAGGGATGGAACAGCCACACCAAAACCCACCCATGGCTGTTTTCAAAAACTCAATTTTTTTATTCTGTTACATCTGCAGGAATCAAATAACCAAAGCTTTTCTGAGAAGGACACATACCATAATGGCGGATCAAAAAAGACAAAAGGCAGCTTGAATTTTTTCCCCTAAACACCATCACTTCCCAATGCATGTATTCTAAGACTTCTAGACTTAAGAAATAAAAAAAAATAATGCTCTGTGGGTGCCCTGAACTCCCAGCAAACAACAGAGCTTCTTCCTCTGCTGTTCAGAGGAGAGAATTAAGAGTTTCTCAGGTCACAGGAGTTGAGTTCTAAAAAAATAAGATATATTTTTCAGGGTCACAGACAACACCATAACTTTGGCTGGCAAGGGTCATGCCTTGGCCCCAGTGTCTTTTGCATATTAAATAATACATTTCCTCAGAATTACTATGCTAAATACTGCCAAGCTGCTACCTGCTCCTTCAGACCTGACTGCCTGAAAGATTTCCAAGAGAAGCACAGAGGAATTCCCACCTCCAGGGAGATTTTGCCATCTTAAGTCTTAACAGTTTTGTTGATGTTTAAGTCAGCATCAAGGAACACTTCTCTGCCAGCATAAACATGGGGTGCACAGCTTGTTTCCAGGCATTTCTGCATCTGCACTTTTACCTACACCTCTTTCCCCACAAAATGTGAAATCCTGTGTGTTTGTTCCTTTTCATTATGGTTGTAAGTGCTGATGCTGGGAGACATTTCTTCCTCTACAGCCTCTTTTGCATCACAGAAGTGTCTTTAAAAAGGAGATCGTCTTACTGGGAGAATGAGACCTGGAAACCTGCCAGGCACCATCACCACAGGCTTTCTCCACAGTCAAACTCAAGACATTCTTTAGGAAAATCAGTTACTGGGTTTGCTTCCTCCAAAGGAAGAGAGTTGAAACCTTCTTCTCTAAAAAACTAATATGAGCATTGTGCTGTCAGTAGGAACTGCAGACACTGCTAATCCTCAACATACTCCACTGCAAGGAGAGAACTTTGTATGAGCTATTTTAATGTGTCACCTCACAGGGGGTGAGTCAATGCTCCAGCCAACCTGCAGCTGGGATTGGAGTTCAGCTGGGGAAAAAGGTTCACTTCCTCTTACTTCTAGAGCTGAGTTATTTCAGACACATTCTGGCAAAGATGCCAGAACACAGAGCTGTCAAACAGCGTGACTCCTGCCACCTCCATCTCCTGCTCTCTGTACTATTTCCAGACCCAAGGATGGAAAGCCGCTGGTTTTCATCCAGGGAAGGAGCCAGATTCAAGAAGCTCAGGCCAGGAGGCTCTGCTGAGGATGCTCTGCTGCTCCCCTTGGAACAGAAACTGAAAGCCCTGACTCCTGATGGCACCAAGGGGAACAAAATGATTTAGGTGCTGTGCTGAACCATGGAGCAGCTTTCAGGTGCCCTCCTTACCTTGCTGAATGAAACCACTGAGAATTTGGGCAAAGTGATACAACTGCTGGGGATAGAGACAATAAATGTTTGTATCAGCTTTTCCACCTCAAACTTTTACAGTTCTTTGAAGACTTTTACCTGCAACACTGCTGTGGTTGATGCCACTGCTCAAGTGCAAACGTCAACTAGTGACTAATACAAAGACACCAAAATACTTGTATTCAGTCAGGCTGCAGAACTACTTTAAACTGTTAAAATGTGATTATACTTAACTAATAATTATAATAACATTCTATTCCTTTCCTATTGATAAAGAATTAATGACATACCTGATATCCCCTATAATACCAACTCAGTGCAAATGAAAAAAAGACAAACCAACCAAACAAAATATAATAACTGAACAGTTTTACTAATGCTTAAACACCATGAAAATATAGCCTCACTGCTGGGCAACATGCCTGCTCACTGGAATATTAAATAAGTATTATAAGCTAAAATAAATAAACATTTCAAGCCTAAACTGCTGTTTTAAATTAACAACATTCCTTTCTATGGTGTTAACACTTATTACCAAGATTACAATCACATTTAATACCGAACTCCACTGCAGGCACTTTCATGTGATTTCCAGACGCTGTCTCATTGCAGTGCCCTACACCACAAAGCTGAGCAGAAAGAAGGAAGCTGGAGCTGCAAACAGGACAGGAATTAAAAACCATGACCCTTGTCACCAGGACAAGTGGATCTGCACTTCAGAGATAACAGCACAGACATAATAAGGGCAATTGATCATTGGCTTTTAGTAAGAAATTGCATACAAGCAGGGTTTTCTATAGATCTAAACCAAATCCTTTTCAATTTGGTTTGGCCTTTTTTGAAGAAGTTGATAAATGTGCAATTTTTAACCTGTCCTTTATACTGGAAGGTTGAATAGATACAACACTGGTAGAACCAATGCTTGTGCAGCTTCAGGGCCTTTCTGCAGTGACCTCCTTTGCTTTTCTGTTGCATTTGTGTTGTCTTACTGTGATAGCAAGACCCCCAAGTATCTCGATAAGTACACATACACAGAGATAAGCACAGAGAGAGGAAATGCTCTAGAGAGAAGTGAGAGAGCAAACCAGCTATTTTTAATCCTACCCACTGAAACTCACATAAATCAACAGGTGAGTTAAACCATGCTTGTAAAAAAATCACATCCAGATAGAAGATAACAGAGGTGTGAAGCCAGTCAGTCATCCCCACCAGTAAGGTGCGATCTTCAAATCACCACTCTCAACTGAAAACATTTAAATGGCAACATTATAAAGTAAAGCTGCTTTAAATGTCATCAAGGAACAATTCTGGAATGAGAAGAAGCTTAGCACAGTTCCTGCCACTGCAGCCTGTTCTCCTTGACTCTGCTATTATCCACAGCCCTGGTGCCAGCTCCAGCTGTGGGTGACAGCCTTGGCAGTACAGTGAGAGGTGACAAAAATGTGTATGGTTGCTTTGCACTGGGAAAGGCACCATTTTTATTCAGGGCCAATTGCTGGTCTTACTGAAGGTGCTGAGAGCAGCAACCTCATAATGCTGCTGGGAGGCCCAATACTGCCCAGAAGGGAGATTTACATGGTTGGAAGAAACTTCTCCTAGAAGAAGTGTTTGAGATCTTTCCTGCTGCTGAGGATGGTGAAAGATGAGACCACAACTACAGGGCCTGAGCCACGTAACAGGAGGTGTCTCTAGAGATGCTATAGAACAACCTTCCCTGTGTATCTCATCCCACATGTTTACCTCACCTTCCCTGGGCACAGGGGCACAGGTAATTCTGAGATGTCCCCACCTATCCATCTGGTACACTCAACCTCATGGCATTTCCAGAGCTGCAATGGAACACATTCTGAATTTCCAGAGCTACCACATGCTGAATGTCAGCTCTGCTCATTTCCAAATGCCACGAGACAGTCATGGAGAACTGGCACAACTTCCTGAATTTACCGGAAAATGACAATCCAGGGAATGTTCATATGAAGTAGATCTCCCAGTGAGACTTCCTCCTGTTCCACACCTCTCCTGCCTGAAGCCAGGTGGAAGAACAGAGGAATTGGACTTGTCTATTAAAATCCAAGCTCATTACAACTTCTTTAGGACACACACACATCTGTGCAAGAGAAACTGCAAGAAGATGCAAAAGACAACTGAGGCAGATGTTGTAAGAAGAATTTGTCAGATGTTTTCATAAAATAGCATCATTTGGATTAACCTTCATGATATTTAGAAAAGCGTCTTACTTCATTCATTCATTTATCAAATTGGGCTTCCAGAGACACACAAAAACTTATGAAAAATCTTGTCAAGACAGGAAAATTAGGAAAGTAAGAAAACCCTCCCCAAAGCATAAGAATAAAAATCCTTCTATGATTACAAATCCAGGCTGTATTATTTTTAGGCCCTATAATTTCATAGTATGAATTAGTTCAAAATGCTCTTCAACAATGGAATATGACCCAACAAGCTCTGTAGGAAAACACTACTGTTAATTCTAATTCCACTGATGTTCCCAGGGATTTACTAGTAAATGACTGAAATCCAGACCTAGTGAATAACCACAAAAATAATTCTTAATTGAAAAAGATATTCTCTAGCACATTCTACACAGAAATTTCATTTAATAGCAGCTTTTTCCTTTGTATTTGCAGATCTACTCTTGAGAGAAAGACAGATACCAATCCTTTTTTTTTCCAAAAAGCAGTATGATAGAACTATTTCCAATACAGCACTTTCAAAATCCAAGGGTTACATCCTGAACTCACTGAGAAGTTGTGAAATTAAGGAGAAAAAGCATCAAGTAGTTTTAAATTTACCTTCTGCAGGACTAGAAAGAAGTAGCTCAGCTGAAGCTCAAGAAAAAAGTAAGCAAGGAAAGGTAGATTTTTATTACATGTTAAACTCTTGTTTTGTTTTGCAGTAATGTGGGAACAAAATTAAAAGAAACACGGGAAAAGATGCAGCTTATTACGAACCCTGGCTACAACACAGTTCTGTTTTTAGGTTTTTATGCTGAGAAATCCAAAGAAAATCCTCCATTCACTTACTGTGCAATACTTGCTCTAAAACCCTCTATTGTTTAGTCTACAAGTACTAATACAGCCCACAAGCAGTGGAAAGACACACAGTGCCTCTTTCATACAACACAAAAAAGCAGTTTAAGGGTCTGGTTTGGCTTTTTCTTTAACAGAAAAAATTTTGCTCCATTCAACAAGACAGACTATGCTCTTCACACAACCTCTGTGTTGCCTGGGACTCCACCACTGGTGATGAGCAAGACTAAAATCTCCTGTTTGAGCATGCCAGCTCCGGCAATTACTAGCACCTGGTGGTAAATAAACTCAATTATTCTAACGTCTAATTATAGAATCACGGACTAGTTCAGGTTGGAAGTGATCTCTGGAGGACATCTTGTCTAAACCACCCTTTAAAGGAGAGTGACCTACAGCAGCTCACTCAGGGCAATCTGTGTTTTGGGTGTCTTCACAGATAGAGACTCCAGAACCACAAGGGCAATGTGAAAATTGTGTATTTTATGATTGGCTTTTCGCAAATATTAAAATTAATATTATATGTGTTGTGTTAGAAAGTGATGCTGTATTAATTTTCTTAAGTAGTGTGTTAAATATAGTTTTAGGTTATAAAAAATGTTAAAATAGAAACTATGCCATGTAGGATACTTTTTTTAAAGAAAGGACTCACAGCGAGATAGCAGCCACAGGACACCTGAATCATTCAGAGAAAGAGAATTTATTGCTCCATTATCAGAAGAAACAAACTTTTTCCCACCTTCAAGGTGCTGTTAGGATTCAGAGGAAGAAGTTGACACTGACCAGACAGAATCTTGTGTTTGAATGGAATTTATGCATCATGTATGAGGTGTATGAATATGCAACAGGCTGTTGCTTTTAAGGGTTAATCCTCTGTTAATGTTGGTCCTTTTTCGGGCTTATGCTGCCCAGAAAAAGGTACCCAGACTGTCCATAACTCTTTGTTTCTATTGTCTCATATTGTCCGAATCCAAATTGCCCAAATTATTATTATTCTAATTATATTACTATTTTTATAACCATTTTATTAGTATTAAACTTATAAAATTTTAAAAACAAGTGATTGGCGTTTTTCACAGGCAACATATTCCTGTCCTTCCTAGACAGTACAAAAAACATGTCCAAAAGCCAATTTACTGTCAGCAGTTAAGAGGATCCTGGGACACACTGAGGACTCCAAAGCCACTGCTCCTCATCCTCACCCCACACCAGAGACCATGGCCAGGGAGATGCTCCAGTGACCATGGGGATGAGTGGCACCTGTGGCAAGAGTGCAAGTCTGGGGACACAAACTCATTGAATTTAAGTTTCACCCTCCCTCCAACATGGTCTTGTGCTGAGTTCCTCACATTGAGTTCCTGAAGCCTCTTACAGGATGAGTTGTATACCCAGGAAGTCAGCAGAGCCCAACTCTAATCACACCAGAGCAGCAGTTACTGACACAGCAGGAGGTGACTTCAACCTCCCTCTTTTTCCCACCCCTGACAGTCCAAAATCTTGGCTCTGAATTCTCCCTCCTTTTCAGTAATTCCTACTAATCCCCACACACTTCTCTAACACACAGGGGGTGACTTGACTCCATGTTTGCTACACTCACCTGAGCTTTTCTCTTAACCAGAATCCAGTGTGTGAAATCCTGTGTATGCAGTGAAATAAATCTGTCAAACCCTACCCCTCCCTGTCAACTAACAGTTCAGAATGTCACACTTTTCCCACAGCTGGCCCCAGGTGCTGAATCCTGAGCACTGCGCATCAGGTGCATTTCAAATGCCTCAGGTGCATTTAAAAATACTCCCCCAATAAAGCACATCACACACACACACATTCAACACTAAATGAAAAACTAATAACAAATAACATCATGTGGTATACAATATAATGCACAAGAAAAGGAGAAAGGCATGAGAAAATTGACAAATAGCTCTTCCAATAGGTACCATGAAGACTTCAACCTCTCATGAGAAAATAAACACTGAGTAAGTAGCATAAAGATACTGTACTTGCTAAGTACAGTAATTCTACTGTATTTGCTAAGTCCTTAAATTACTCATCTTCAACAACCAAGCAGAGGAAACACTAAACATCAAACTGCAGCCTTGTACTCACAAATAGTCTCTTTCAGCAGCAGAGAGTTGAAATTCAAGTACAATTTTACTAAAACATTTGTACAGATCTTCTTTTCTTTGGCTGAAATAAGCATTCAGATGGCAAGGTCTATTTTTTTCACAAGATCAGTGTTTTAACCAGGAGGGAAAAAGCCCTTGCTTAATAAATGATGAAATAAAGCAGCACAAGGGAAATAACCAAATATATTGAGAGAGATAAAAAGAGGCAGAGTGTTGCAGGAACATTCTTCCTAGTGGGAAGTTCTCTGTGCATCACTGGGCCACACCAAACATGCACTTCCCATCAGAGCTCACATTCCAAGAAATTACTAAAACGCTTTTTCTCCATGATCAAACATTAAGCCCCTCCATAGCAATACATATTTCAATCAAAAAAAAAAAAACAAAATAAAATCCAGGACCTTCCAAATGACCACTTTATGAACCTCTGCAGCCATTTTAAACAGGTTTCCACCCTCAACAGCTTACAGTTATGTTTCTGTAATTTTGTTCAAGTCCACTACTTGTAGTCAGTAAGTTCAGAGTAGCCTGACTTCTGACAGCAGAATCTTGGGTAAGGTTGAATATAAAAACATATTCTGTCTTGGTAAGCTTGATATACAAACAAAACTAATTTCTACCTCAATTCAAGTGTATTATACACAGCACTCAGCAGATTAACAGCTTCTGAGCAAAACAAATAATATCTGAGCTTTGTTTGCATGATTATCATACAGTGATTAATTGGTTTACTGCAGTGACTGTTTATAAAACAAATAAGGAATTAGTGAGTTTTGATAATTGTTGATGATGCACCAGTTTTCTGTTTTAATTATTAGTTTGTACCCAAGTAGACAAAGAGAGAAAAGGTCACAGATTCACTTTCTTTAAAGACAGAAGGTGTGTGAGTAATTATACAAACATATATAACAGCAATAAAGCAGTGATTTAATTTCTTTACTTTCCACATGCTACTGCCATTCTTAACGTTGCATTTTACTCCTCCTGTAGAGTAGAAACTCCTGGCTGAATGAGAAGCAATGAAGTCCATCCTTACCTTGATATTGCAAGCTTGTTCCATGAGTCTCCGGGCGTTTTCCTCAGCTCTGTACCTCTTGGGCAACTGAACCCTGAAGAATTTTAAAGCTCCTTCAAAATCAGCCTGGAGAAGGTCCTCTTTGGAGGTCTGCAATCAAACACAGGGAACTACAGTAAACCCTGGGAACACGCAGTCACGCTCTTCTACTTGATTTGTCATTTACTGGATGCATTCCAGACCACCAATATTCACATTAGCTCTAAGTCATCCTCCTTGAAATCAGCTCTTTTAACTCTGCTTCATAAAACAGAGGCAAAAGCCCATCCAAGGAATCCTAGGCAGGGCAGCATGGAGGACTGCAACATGGGAATGGATTTTATTCTTCTATACCCACCAGGTAAGAAAGGGATTCTGGCTCAGCCTGTCAAGATGTCAGTGAAGAGAAAAAAACAAAACAAAACAAAACAAACAAGCAAACAACCAAAACCTAGGAGAAATTCCTATATTTCCTGGAAAGCTTGTGCATTAGTCCATTGCTGATTCTCATGGTACTGCCTTAAAAAGACAAAGTACATATATTTAATGTATGTATAGTCACAGACATGAAAAGCAGAAGCACATGATTCATATAAGGCATCGGCAAGTCAATGTGCTGAAGTCTGTGACACAATTTCTCAAAGAACACCGTGCCAGAAAACATTCTACACGTTTATTTCTACATCTGCCATACTCCTGGACCTCTCAGTGGTATGAAGTCTAAAAGCTCAAAAGATGTTACACATTCACCATGAATCCACTTCAGTCCCTGACAGAGCCATATGATTCACAGGGACAGATGTATCCATCCTCCAGGTTACTGAGACTTCACCAAGAGTTCAGAAGGTACAAATCCCAAGCCTTGGGATAGTTCCTTTAAATGATTCACAAAAACTGAAGATCTTGACAAGACATTCAGGACATCATCTCAAAAATGCGAATTTCAAAGAAAAAAGAAAAAGAAAAAGAAAACAAAATTCTGTCAACATAGGTACTCATATGGTGGAGATCTACACCATGTAATGTGTGTAACTGCAAATACCTCAGCAGCAACACAGGCACTTTTGGTTAAGGTTAATTTTGGTTAATTGCTGAATTAATTGCTCATGTACCACCACCACCACTATTTCCATGTATGCCAACATTTCCATGTGGACATCCTCTGCTTTTTCATGAGAAACAAACACCCAGTGTCATTTCTTGCCTCATTACACACAGTGGGTACATTACACACACATCTGTTCAAAGTTTGATTCTTAACTGTGTTGTTATCCACTGGAATCCAGAGAATCCCACAGTGGCTTGGGCTGAAAGGGACCTTAAAGGCCACCTCATTCCAACCCCCTGCCATTACAGGGACACCTTCCACCATCCCAAGCTGCTCCAAGCCCCATCCAACCTGGCCTTGGACATTTCCACAGGTGGGGCAGTCACAGATTCTCTGGGCAACCTCTGCAGAGGGCCTCCCCATCCTCACAGGGAAGAATTTCTTTCCAATATCTAATCTAACCCAGTCCTCTGGCAATTTGAAGCCATTCTCCCTTGTCCTGTCACTCCAGGCCCTTTTCCAGTCCATGTCCAGCTCTGTTCTTTTCTTTCCTTATTGAGTTCACCCAAGATCTGTTTGATCCTCCTCTTGTTCACTGCTGAAGAAGCTGCTGGGTCATCACTGCAAGGACCAGGAAAAGCTGCCTTGGGAGTATTGATGAGAAGCAAACCATCAGCACCCCCAAGTGCTTCAGCTTTACAAACCATCCCATCTGATCCTGTCCACAATCACGAAATCTTCACCTTTACAAACTATCCCATCTGATCCTGTCCACATTCACCTTTACAAATCATCTCATCTGATCCCATGCACAACCAGAAATGTTCAGCTTTAAAAACTATCCCATCTGATCCTGGCCACAATCATGAAATGTTCACCTTTACAAACCATCCCATCCACAATCATGAAATGTTCAGCTTTACAAACCATCCCATCTGATTCTGTCCAGAATCGTTGGCAGCTGCACAGCTTGGCTGAGGCCCAATCTGATGAAGCTGAAGTGTTGACAGAAAGCTGGGTATGGGATGAATTAGATCCACCATGGCCAACATCACACTTATCCTGGATGAGTCTTCCTGAGGCTGTCAGTTCTCCTGCCACACTTAAAGCCAGATCACTGGGCTGGTTGTTGGAAGCTGTTGAGTGTGGTGGGAGCAGCTGGTTGTGCCCAGCACCTCTGCCAAACCCATGCTGTAACCCAAGGGCTTCCAGGGAAGTTCAGTGGAAAGCAGTGGTGGAAAAGCAGTAAAGGTTTCATGGGATCATAGAATTGTTAAGGTTGGAAAAGCCCTCTAAGATCATCAAGCCCAAGCATTTACCCAGAACTGCCAAGTCCACTGCTAAACCATGCTCCTAAGTGCCACATTTGCACATCTTTGGAATTCTTTCATCACTTCCCCAGGCAACCTGTTACAATACCTGAGCACCCCTCCAGTGAAGAAATTTTTACTGCTGTCCCAAAAATTCTATTTTGACATCCAGCTCATCTTTGTTCCTTTGTTCTCAGCCATGTTGGTATCTGCCATCACTAAACAATTCAAACAGACTTCCCAATTACATTGCCAATTTGCCTTCTTGGGACGCTCCTGCACATCCAATCCCCTCCCCTTCCTTTACAGAAATTCTATGTAAAACATTTCAAATCAGATTTATTTTTCCCAGGCCTCTGCTTGAATCATTGTCATAGTACTATTTTTACCAGTCCTCAACAAATTACATTTATTAAACTGTAACATTTGACAACTTCAAGTTCTCCATGCTGAAAAATCTGTAGTCAAATAAAATCCCATAAGATCATGGAACTAAGAACTTCTCTAACAGAGTTTGCTGAACTAATATTATAGTTGTGAAAATTGCAAACCATCAAATTGTACAAGTTGATTAAATGAGTGATAGAGCTCAGGCATGTCAGTTCCTTCCACTTCACTGAAAATATTTTCATTTCCTTAAAATCATCTGTTCATCAAAATACTAGTTTCACAAGAAAACTATTAAAATCCCAAGAAAAAAAGTGAAAAAAAGAAATTTTGGCACCCCAGGACTCACATTTCTTGACGTTTTGTGACTTTAATCAATAAATTATAAAGATTCCTCTGGAAACTTCTGGCAGCTGTTTGAAAGGCAGAGATTTGTAAATCCTTGGTTGAAGTCACTCAACTCCTGAAACTCATCAACAGCTGATTTCTAAACAGCTGATTTCTCTTACTAAACAATCTGTAAGTTTAATGAGTTAATCATTAAAGTTTGGCAGGTGCATTGAATTTTTGTGCATTTGGGAACTTCAGGAAAGTTTTTATTATTATATATGTTATTTTAAAATAAACATATTTTTGATTAAAATATATTTTTAAACCCAAGCAAATAAAGAGAGTCAATTATGACACCAAGGCTCTGTTTGCATTCTAGGGTTTGACTAAGTATGTTCTCAAATGTTCTTCCCACATCACTTAAGTATTTCAATACAGTCATAAAATTATCTTAAATGAATGAGTTGAAAATTAGGAAAAGCCCTTTCCCAAAAGTATCAGCAAAGCTTTCAAATCTAAAGGTAAAGTTTGGAAAAACAGCAAATGTTCAAAAAGCAAGAACAGAACTTGAAAGCCTTAAATGATGCTAATTATTTTTTTTTAGTAAATAATGTTACTACTACTTTCTCCAAAATATTTAAGAAACTGTGATTAAGACAAAGGGAAAAGCCTTAGATTTTTTTCTTTAATTTAATTTCTCTGCCTTCATTTATTAATCCTGCAGCTTCATTTATTACTGACTCTATCAAAACTCCTATTCCCTCCTGGGAACCAACATAGTAGAAGAAATTTTGGATGAACCACACTGCACATCCTTAACTTAGTTCTTCCTCCTTCATAAAAACAGATGAAAATTACTTATTTCCATGGAATTTTTGGTATCTGTTTAGATTACTGTAGAATGTCAGTGAGCATAAACCACCTGTTTTACACTTTATTGAACATGTGTCAGAAATGAGGCCAAGAAGTTGAAGACTGAAAAGAACCTGGCCATACTTTACTATTAAATTTGCTTCTGACACACTCAAAATATTTGTAAGCATCCTCCAATTTTACAGTATTTATATATATAAACATGAAATTTATGAATATATATATTCATACATGTATATGTTTATATACCTATACACAAATATATTTATGTTTATGTATAAAATACATACATATCTCTATGTACATAAAATGTATAAATGTATATACATATATTTATATATATAAATATATGTATATACATACAATATTTATTTATATAAATAGATATAGCATAGATTATATATAAGATATTAGAAATCTATATATTATATAGATATAAATAATAATATAAAGATATAATATATATAATATATATAATATATATAATATATAAGTATCTTTTGTTATTTAATGCCTATAACGCAGAGATTTTAACTTCTTAAAAAAACTTTCTGGTTTTAACTTCTTAAAGAAGATACACAGATAGATAAAAGCATGTTCTCTGTGCCATAACCAGAGAAAAAATCAGTAAAACCAAGGTACACAAGCTATTTATTGCTGACCCAGAGTGCAATGCTGCATGCTGCAGGACTTTGCTCTGTGCTGCCCCTTGACAGGAGCCACAGAGCTGAGAGCTGCCCAGTGAAATTTACATTTCACAGAGGAAGTGTAAAACCCCTGACCTTCTGTGCTGGGTAAACTCGGGCTCCAGGCCTGCACAAGTTTGGTGGGCAAAACTGTGCTGCAGTAACATCAGAACACACTTCTACGGCAATACACCAAACTCCTTTGCTGCCATCTTTTATGCTGTATTATCAAACACTTATTTTCCTAAATTAAATCCATGCCCTCTGTTAACACACTGGTACAAAAATGCTGTGGAAAAAATACAAACAACACCTCAAGGTTTGTGAGTGGAGAGTTGGGATCCACAACCACAGCAATGATCTTGTGCACACTCAGTGAATCCCTCTTCAGCCCTGCCTTTCTATGCAGCTCCAAACTGACATGGCAAAGTTCATTCTGCCACACACAGAACTGACGCAGGTGGGTAAGAAAATCTCCTGGCTTCACCCACTCTGGGTCATTCCAAAGGGAGCAAACACCCAGAAATGGTGCTGTTCTACTGCCCACAAGTGTGCTCAGGTAGGAGGTGATCAGAAGTTTTCTAAGACTGGCACAGAGGTTCTAGATTGTATTTATCACATAACACTGCAATGACACATGCTCTACCCAACCCAGGCATTTATTCCCAAAACCGCAGCAGAGAGAGAAGCTATGCATATTTAAAAAAAAGAAAAAAAAGTGTTTAATTTTATGAAACACTGATGTTTTGAAGGATCTTCAGTACTGATTAAAGTACAAATTCCTGGTCCTTAGAGATGTCTCATTTTTAACATATTATCAGAACAGAGTCTCTCCTTTCTGAGAAGGGTGTGTGTCAAAAGGCCTGTTGTCAGGACAGGCACATTTGACTAATAAAGCCTGACAGGGAATTACATTGACTCTGCAAGTCAAGTCTCTCTCATGACACAAAGCACTATTTGTGTTATTTTACCTTTTCACACTCTTTATTTCCTTTTAATAAACAATACTATGCCACTCAGCAAAGCCAAACTGCCTGAAGATAAGGGATGTCAAATTGCCTGGTGTTTCCATGGGCCAGATACAAAGCCTGGTTAAGTCAGGTGAAAAAGAGCTGGGTGGTTTTGTCTCTGCTTTCCTTAGAGCTCATCACAGCACAATTCAGGGTGATCTGGCAGCCCTTGCCCAAGAAACCATCAGCAGGATGAGTGTTTTTGTACACTGGGAGATAACTGGAATAATGATAACACACCCAGCAGCTCAAACCATGCATCATCAGGGACTAGACACAATTCTACAAGTGACTGTAAATCCCCAGATCGAGCTGCACTGTAGCAATGTGAATTTTTTATTTTTATTTGATATCTCCTAGAGCAGGGACACAGTGTTCCAAGCGCCCACGCTGTCTGTACCACTGAACAGGTTGTAACACACAGAGCACATGGATTCCTGTGGATCCTGAGGAGCAGCACCAAGGATGGGTTCAGCAGGATGAAAAAAATGGACAGGTCACTGCATATAGCCACAATATGAGTGTGGGGATAAAGGAAAAGCACCATAGGAAATGAGGGGGAGCAGGAAAGGACTGTGTTCCCATGGATCACACAGAAATGCCATTCTGGTGTGCCAGGCCAGGGACAGAGCTGCAGCCAGGCGTGGTTACAGCACCCTGAGCAGACACAGCCAGGTACAAGCACTGACTCCCAGATTTGCCACTCTTTTATAGACTTGAGGCTGCTTTGTACAGCAGCAGAAATGATAAAAGCGTGTTCTCTGTGCCATAGCATGGCACACCAACTGCAGGCACCCCCCACACAGACAGCATTTGCCATGATGGATGAAAACACCCTTAACAATTTATTTCCCAGATCATTCTACACAGGCATTTTCAACTTTTTTACATACTGTCAACTGTCTTTCCAAAACCAAACACAGAAACAGATGAAAGCCAAAATGCATCACCACAGCCTGATTTAAATGATGAGTCTTTAAAGCCAATCTATGATGTGAAAAGTATAAAATCTGAAATGCTGACCATTAATGCACTTGGCGTCAGTACCTAGAAGGTGACTGGGCACACTGCTTATCTGGAATCATTACTGAGAACAAAAGCACTCAGGGATTTAGGAAAGATGGTTTTTTTATTATTCAGCCCTGGGTGATGATCCTTCAAGCTAGTTAAGGAGTGGCACTGGTCCCCATTAGCAGGACTAGAGTCCAGCCTTGCTGAGCTAACATCAGAGAGAAGGACTCAGTGCTTAAGAGATGGATTATGAAGAGCTGAGAGGAAAAAACAAGAGCCCTCTCATCCCTCCTGGGGGCAGAGGCAGGGTTGGGAGGGTGAATGGCCAATTCCCAAGGAATTCATTTCATGAAAAGGTGATCTCACCGCAAGCAGCCGAGGCACAAAGAGGCGATGCCCCATGCCCAGAAGTTCCAGCACCCGACACGCGTATTCATTCACCAGCTTGCTCCTCTCGTCGTGCATGTCCTGGGACTTCTTGGCAGGTGGGGTGAGCTTGGGAGCCGGGCTTTTGCAAGGTACCCCTTCTTCCATGAGCAGCAAGTAGTAAGAATCCAGAGTGAGAAGAACAGGATTTATGAACGGCAATTTCCAAAAGTGCAAGATGAGGAGAGCCAGCCTCCAGTCTCTGGAATGGGTTTGGATGGCTGCTCCAGCAACGCCCCTTTAGCCTCTCAGGAGGAGAAACGCATATTTGCTAAGAATCAAGGAAAAATATGATCCACCGTGCTGGCTCAGCCAGAGTCCGAAGGAGATTTGAAAAACAAACCAGAGAAACCATGGATCTAAAAATGCACATAAAAAGCAGGAAAATGGCAGGGAACGAGCACGGACGGAGCAGCTGGGCTGGGAGCAGAGCAAGGGCGAGCGGCGGGGGCTCAGTGCGGGTGTGCGGGAGCCGGGAAGGGCAGCAGAGCCCGGGCAGTTGTGAGGCTGCACAGAGAAAAGGATGAGCTCATTGCAATCCCGCTCCCACAGCTCAGCATCAGCCACGAACGGGTGGGAAAGGGGGGCTGGGAGCAGCAGGAGGAGGGGAAACAGGAGGAGGAGGGGGTGCCTGGGCACCGGGAGCCTCTCAGGGGGAGAATGCCGTAATAAGAAACCAATAGTGAGCACGGACGGACGGACGGCTCCCACCCTCCGCCAGCTCGCTGCTGGGCTCTCTCTGTTCCATCAGCAGCACATCAGCCGCATCCTTTCAGGCTCCCTAGCGGGGAGGGATCGGCCTCCCAGCCGATGGAATCGCTCGTACATGCAGCCTGCTTGGCAATGATGAAACAGCCACGGAGTGGGTGGGGCAGGGCACCCCAACCCTGCCAATGGCCACCGGAGCGGGGCCAGGCTGGGGGGATGCGCCCGGGGAGTCACACGCAGCCCAGCCCGTCTGTGGCTGAAACTCAGTCATGTAAAACACCAGCGCTGCGCTCTCGGGAGGTGCTTCTAAACCCGGAGGCGATGGGCACACAGGGAGTGATGTCAGCACATGCGTTTGCATGGATTCTAGAAAAGCGGCGCACGTTTGTGAGCAGAATGCAATGATGTCACACCTGGAGCGGCCCGGGCACCTCCCTGTGCCGAGCACGGCCCACCTGCCTCGGCCATCTGCCACAGGCAGCACGGCAGGTGCTGCTCCAGCTCGCATGGCTGGCTTGGAAAACATGGCTTGGTGAAAAATGCCTGTTTATGATTGGCTTTTGGCAAATATTAACATGAATATTATGTGTTGTTTTAGAAAGTAATGCTGCATTAATTCTCTTAAGTAGTGTGTTAAAGATCACAATAATCGGTTTTAGGTTATAAGAAATGTTAAAATAGAAACTATGCTGTGTAGGGTACTTTTTTTAAAGAAAGGACCGGCAGCGAGATAGCAGCCACAGGACACCTGAATCTTTCAGAGAATTTATTGCTCCATTATCAGAAGAAACGAACTTCTTCCCGCCTCGAAGGCACTGTTAGAATTCAGAGGAAGAAGCAGATGATGACCAGACAGAATCCTGTGTTTGAATGGAATTTATGCATCATGTATGAGGTGTATGAATATGCAACAGGCTGTTGTTTTTAAGGGTTAATCCTCTGTTAACGGGTGTCTTTTTTCGGGCTTGTGCTGCCCTTTGTTGGGCTTGTCCCTAACTCTTTGTTTTTAATGTCTCATGTTGTCCTAATTCAAATTGTCACAATTATTATTACTCTAGTTGTAATACTATTTTTATAACCATTTTATTACTATTAAAATTTCAAAATTTTAAAAACAAGTGATTGGCGTTTTTCACATCTTTATGCTCCTTCGTTTTAGCCTCACCATTAAATGGGGTGTGTAACAGAACAACACCCATTTCCAATTGCTTTCCAATTGCAATAGACAGAAATACTCCACATTTCTAACATAAAGCTCATAATTTAAAATATTGTGAGAAGCTCTAAACCACATCAATGGCAAACAGTTCTGTAACTGTATATTTTAACTCTAAAAATAATTTTCCTAACATATCAAGAAAAAAGCAAATTTACTTCAAATACTAATAGAAAGTAAATATTCATAGGATGAGGTCACTGATTTAAAGTAATAAATATATTTATGAGTAGATAAAATGTGGAAGTCATTGAGTGAAAAGTGAACTGGGTATTATTATACTAAGAATTTTAATTTATTTAATCTGCATTTTAATATATAGGGTGATAGGGAGTGATATTTGAAGATGCTGGCTTGAGGTGACACATGAAGGAGTTGGGAAAAGCATTAAAGCAGAAGTCAGAGGTCCAAGGCACCAGAAGATGCCAATGGGGCCTCAAGGATGATGATGCAGGATTGACTCAGCTGAAGGCCCTGCAGATGTGCAGCGTGAACAGGCTGCTAGCACAGATGGTGCTCTGCCAGTTGATTTAAATCCCCCAGCTTACAAACCAGTGTTCTGCAGGTGAAAATCTGCAAAGGCTGCTGCAGCTCTGCCAGGCTGAGATGCAGGTGTTCACTGAGGGCCTTGTGCACAGAAGCCACAACCAACACACATTTCATTCCAGTTTAAGGCTGTGGCCAGGATGGGAACCCATTCCTTCCAAGCTCCACCCACACACAGCTCCAGAGACTCAGGTTTCTTTTTCAGCCTGTGACTCTGCACACAGGTGCCCAACCCAGCACAGCTTACACACCAGAAATGTTTGTAGGGAAAGGGTTTAAAGGAAAGGAGGCAGCTTTGCCTATTTCTGAATTCTATGTTAAACACATGCTGGTAAGCATGATATTCTAGAAACATCATGTTCTGCTGTTCTATGTGAATGAAAACCATGCTTAAAACATTACAAAGGAAAAAGTAAGAGCACTGGAAGTGCTGGGAAGAATTACAGAACTGACCAGGCACAGAGCCACCAGTGACCCCAACAGGATGGGGAATTCAGAGCACCAGCAGTGTCAAAAGCCTTTAATTCTTGTGTAAATCAGACTTTAATCAGCTAATAGCTCTGATAGAAATTCAGGTTTGGTTTATTTTGGTTAAGGTCTAGGCCTATGAAAAATGGGATTAACTGATGATTAAAAAAAGTCTGGAAGTCTAAAAATTTGTAATGCGATCCAATAGTTAGAGGGGAAAGCCAGGTGAATTCAGGTTATAAATGAGGTGCATTTTTTTAGGAATGAGGAAAATTACCTGCAGGATTATTTTCCCAAGAGATGTAGTCTACTACCATCACTATATTTTCTACATCAGGCCTGGATTTTTTTAAAGAAGAGGTTTCAAATACAAAAACTTCCAAGGCTTGACCAAAAAATCTCCTTAATTTTATCAGCTGAAATCCATTGTTCCATGTTTTTCAGCAATTCCTTTCACACAGTGTAACTGTAAATCATCATTCGGATTTTTAGATTTCCTACCATTCTTATTTATTTCAATATCCTCACTGAACACACATCTTATTTTTATCCATGTCTGACCAGGAATTGTGATTTTTCCTTCATGTATGCCATTGGATTGCTGTCTCAAATTCTTCAGAAGGGCCTGACTGAAGTGAATTTAAAACCTAAAAATGGCCAAAAAGGTAATAACTAAGTCAGAAACTAAGATATCTGAGGATAAACACACATTACTCATGCTTTGACTTCCCTCTCATGGTCTATCTGGTCTGTAAGTGCAGGTAAATTCTGTTTCTGGCCTTCCTATCCATGAAATGCCTGCTCACTCACACAGCTCTGATGCAGTTCAGACTCACACAGCTGAGGCCCACTGAACTCAGAAGAAATTAATGCCAAAATAGTCTCATAGTATACAAAAACATACAGAATATTACTTGAAATTATCTATATTCTGTACCAAGATACCAAGGATCTTGATGGGCAGTCCTTTATAAATCTCTACATTTTAAAATATTAAATCTCTGTATTTTCGTGGCAAAAATGACTGACTTTGAAAAGCTAAATAGACTAAGATGGGAAGAAAAAAGTTTATATTTGAAGTCTGTGGTATTTTCAGGGTACTCAGCATGAAGGAGGAATTGATGAATCTGACTCCATGCTCTTAGAAGGATTGTGTTATGTTATGCTATACTAAAACTATACTAAAGAATAAAGAAAAGACACTTTACAGAAGGCTTAACAAGATACTAATGAAAAACTTGTGACTCCTTCCAGAGTCCCAACACAGCTGACTGTGATTGGTCATTAAATTAAAACAATTCACATGTTGGATAAACAATCTCCAACCACATTCCAAAGCAGCAAAACACTGGAGAAGTAAACAAGATAATTTTTTTCTGAGACTTCTCAGCTTCCCAGGAGAAGAAATCCTGGCAAAGGGATTTTTCAGAAAACATGACAGTGACATTAGTCTACT
Organism: Melospiza georgiana; assembly: GCF_028018845.1. NCBI lineage: Eukaryota > Metazoa > Chordata > Aves > Passeriformes > Passerellidae > Melospiza > Melospiza georgiana. The sequence continues at coordinate 5,670,527 of NC_080438.1, forward strand.
CCTGTCAAAGGATAAGACATTCAGCACCAGAACAGCTCTGAAAGTCCACATGAATGACATCATGGCCACAGTAAGAATTTACCTCTTAGCAGAAATTACTTTGTGTTTTCTATTCTGCAGGGGTAATTAAAGCTGTGTAATCTGGATTTAGCAAAGGAGAGAACATGAAACCAACTGGTTTCCACAGCAGGTTCCAGCAGGGATCCATGCTGGTTGGTTCCTGAACACCTTGGAAAGAAGGGGAAGGATGGGATGATTGTCTGCAGATCTCCTAAATTATTCAGGGATTTAAAGACAGGGGTTACAATAAAGAACTGCAGAAGGGCCATAAAAGACTGAGTGACTGGGCAGTAGAACAGCCAAGGAAAGTCAATGCAGATAAATCTAAATTGATACATATGGAGAACAGCATCAATTTTCCACATAAATGATAGACTGAGAGCTGACAATTGCTACTCAGAAATGGATCTTGGGACTCACTGAGGAGAGTCCTATGAAAATACCAGATCAGTGCACAGTGGAGGTCAACAAAATGCATCAAATGGTGGGAGCTGACAGGGAAAGAGCAGAGTTCTAACCAGAGAACACCATTATTCTTTAGTAACTTCATGTGGGATTCTTCTCTGGCATCATTCACCATGCTGATCCTCCCTTTTCAAAAGAGGGATAACAGAGATGGAGAAGTATTTAGAGAGAATCAGAAGGTTCCAAAAGGAGGAGATAAGAACAGATTGTGATTATTAAGCCTTGAAAACAGAAATTGCTGCCTTATAAAGTCCTGAGTGTAGTGGAGAAAATGAAGAGACAGCAAGTGTCCAAAATGCCTGCTGACACAGGAACCTCACATGAAAGTCACAGGGTCCAAAGAAAACAAAATAATCATTAAACTCAGAAAATCTCTGCGGTACTCACTCACGTGTTCAAAAAGCCAGCAAAAAAAGGCCATGAAATAACAATCCATGCAGAATTATTAAACATGCGACACCACTTTTTTCTCAGAGTTTTCAAGACATAAATTGCCAGAGGCAAAAGAAAATTCTTAGAAGTCTTTCCCACATATCTGCTGCTGGCAATGAGACACTGGGGTAGACAAGCCAGTACAAGGCTGGTGTGGAATGATTTGTATGTTTTCATTCACTTCAATCACAATCTTGAAGAAAATATTTTCCCAAAGAATGATAAGATTTACTAGGTACATGAAATAGACACACTATATTTAAATTATACTTAAAATAATTATAATATTTATTTTTATGTATAAATATTTAATAATTATTTAAAATAATTATAATAAAAATAATGGTTTCAGTCAGAACTGTATGTAACCTTGAAAACACCATCCTATCTTTCCAACATCTAGAAATTACCAACACATGATATAATAGGAATCATTAATATATAAATCACAGTTCAGTGCTGCTAAGGACATTCAGGTCAACAAATTTCATGTTATTTTCTCTGCTATCAATCTTCTTTTTGAAAAGGGAGTATCTCTCCACCCTCAAAATTCAAAACTTAGGGTGAACATTCACCGAATTGGAGCAGAACTGATTTTAGGTGTGAGGAGATCAAATGGGCAGAGAGACTAACTAATCAGCACAGGATGGATTTTCAACACACAAATAAATGTGGACTTGTAAAAATAGAAAATTTGTTATATTAAGGCTGGAAAATCAGTGGTCTGGAAGTTGAATGATTCTGGACATTTTCAAGCACAGATTTCTCTTTCTAAAGACATAATCTCCAAAAGTCACCCAAGAGAGGTTTTTGGGGTAGAGAAAGTAGGTCTGTGGGAAGAATTATTTAGCCCAGCAAAACTTAAAATTTAAGGAAATCTTCAATTAAAAATACAAAACCAGTACTCTGAGAGCCTCTTAAAGCCTGAATTTGGAGAACAGATGGTTCTGATCTCTAGCTCCAAAGAATTCAGGATCCTCTTCACTTCCTCAGGTGTCGGTTCTTAGCTGGAATCAGTTACATGAAGAAGACATAAAAAAGGTGATATAAAAATAAAGGGCATCTATTTTGCCTTTGATTCTACTGTGGATATTTCTGATTTTTTCCTTGAGAAGAGCCTTTTGAAAATGTAATGCATTTATACAGCAGACTAAACCAGCTCACCTAGAATCAAACCCAGTTCTGGCTGGAAAGAAGTCCTGCTTGTCACTTTGTCAACTACTAGCCTAAAGCAATGCTGACTTAAAAATCAGTTCAGGCTCATCAAGCCATTGCAAATGCAAAGAAAGAACAGAGCAAGAATCAAAACTCTTCAACACAAGGCCTAAGTCACATTACCTACAGTCTTAGTGCACTTTTCATCTGATACTTCTCAAAAATTACAATAATTGCCATAATTTCATTTCTGACTCAAAGGCAATTGACATTTCTGAATTATCTGCATTGGCAATATGCAAGTTTTACCTAAAACAAGCACCCATGCAGTCTTCACTGCCTTCAGAGGCTTAGCCAATACGATTACACAGAATTTCTGTAAGATATGGAACAAGTTGGTCACTCAAACTTTTTCTTATATTGCTTGCTTTCATATAAAGGATATAACTGATTTTCTTACTTGCTGTGATGACTTGAATCCCTTGTGTTCTTCCTTTTTCATTTCCTTAAAAGACAAGACTACTTTTGAAACATTAATGCCCCAGGCTAGATTGTGGCAAGTGATAATTTCAGGAGCAGATGATCAAGGGAGGCACAATCCCAAGGGATGTCCCACTGGTCATTTCAGTTTCCACTGGCAGCCACACATTCCCCTGAGGGAATGAAAGGGTAGAACTTTCCCATGATCAGCAGGACTTAAGGTGCTCAAAGACAGATGACTGCTCTGACTACCTCCACTTCTCACAAGGAGAAATTTTTAAACTGTGCCTTTAACACAGAACAAAATTTCAGATCTGATTTGAAGGTTCTGGTGGAAGTGGAAATTCAGGAGAGAACTGATCTGGGTAAAATCTGAGAGGGGTTAGGTCACATGTCTGCCCAAGGAAGACAAAGTGAAGAAAGAAAACCTACAATTGATGATGTGTTCCTTAAGAATTGAAATGTGAATGTATACAGAAGTACAGCCCAATTTCATTCAGAATTTTTGCTATTACACAAATTCCCTTCTAAGGTTGAGACAAAGTATTTGTGGAACCCTCTGGTTAGTCAGGAATAATATTTCACACAAACATAAGAGCACAACACAGTCCTCAGAGTTATCAGAGCAAAATTCTTTAGAAATAAGAAAATACAACATTATGTGACCCCTGTTAAAGATCCAGTCACCCTGGAGGTGATGCAGAAGATGCACAGGAGTTCAACAACACTGAGAGCACTGGGTTATTTAATAAACAATGTGAATGGGATCTACCAACATTTCAAGGTGATAAAAGCAAGTGGGAGTGGTGCTGGAAGGGAACTGTTTAGGTTGAAGGACAATGCTGATGTAAGAGTAGCTGAGGGTAAAACCATCAGTAATAAATCTCATCAGGACTAAGAGAAATGGCCTTCCAGCACAGTTCTGAAAGCTGCTGGTGCAGGTTCTGAAATAGATGCTGTATCACATAATGACACAACAGAGCAGAGAAGCAGTTCTTCAGCCCAGGAGGTCTTTTCAGTCCAGATACAGAATGAAATAAAGGTAATAAATAACCCTCCTTAAGCAAGGTAATTTTGACACATTTTCTTTTAGAATCTACATCTGCCATCCCTGCCATTGTAATTGGGATAGTGCTCCCTGATGTCTGGGACACTGACTGACTGAAAGGGCTTTGAGACTGAAAGGTGCCAGCAGAAATAACCAAGAAACACAACTCTCCTATTTGTGTAACACTCAGGTATCACCTATCACATGCAGAGAGGAGGAGTGAGTGTCAGAACTCACAAGGCCCATTAGAAATGCTGCTCATCTTGACCTGAATTCAAGGAAAAATGCAGAAAAGTACTGGGTTTAAGATATTATAGGGACCAGAGTAAATCTCTCTAAGATAACAAAGGCACTGGCTGGAAAACACAAGCAGTAACAAAAACATTTCTCACTCCTTTCTACCCATTTTCTTTTCAGTATTATAAACCTTCTTGATCAGAACTATAGCTTTCCTCTAGCATTAAGCAACATATTTTTTAACAGTCACACAGCTTAAAACTCAGTAAGCAAAACTGAGCTTAAGTATTGTGGATCACGCACTTAAGGAGGATGAGGACATGAACTCTAAAAATGAAAGGTTTGGCCGTGCACCTATTTTTAAAGCCTCTGGTTCACTGTTACATTTCCAGTGACCACATGCTCTTCCCTGCCTTTTCAGGAATTAACAGCCACAACATAGTGAATCTAGAGCCTGAATTCTGCACAATCATGAATTTTTTTCCTGAATTATATTTTCCAAATCTTCTTGCCTTGTTTAATTCTTGCCTCAGTTTGCTAATTCCAAAATAAAGTTTGCCTTTAGCTAGTTTTGCCAAGTTCTAAGACCATAAACAAGATTTAAGAATCAATCAGGGAAATCCCTCTGGTGACCAGTGACAGGCCCCAGGGAACAGCTGCAGGTGGGTCAGGGGAGGTTTAGTGCCACCATGATATTTTCTGAAAAAACTTCTTTGCCCAGGATTTTTCTCCTGAGAAGCCTCAGAAAAGAAATGAAAACAATAATTATCTGATTGCTTGGAATGTGGTCTGGAGGCTGCTTACCAACAGGTGCATCTTTGATTGGTTCCATGTGAATTGTGTTGACTTAATGACCAATCACAGCCAGCTGTGTCGGGACTCTGGTCAGTCAGGGGTTTTTATTATTCATTCTTTTTTACCATTCTGTCTGTATCTTTTCTCTATAGTTTAGTATAGTGGTAGTATAGCATTTTCTTTTAATATAATATAATAAAATAAATCAGCCTTCTGAGAACATGGAGTCAAATTCTCATCTCTCAGCTCGTCCTGAGGACCTCACAACACCACAGTTTAGGCTAGTTATTAGGAAAAGGTTCTTCCCCAGAGGGTGCTGGCACTGCACAGGCTCCCCAGGGAATGCGCACAGCCCCAAGGCTGCCAGAGCTCCAGGAGGGTTTGGACAATGCTCCAAGGGATGAACAAGGTGGGATTGTTGGGGGCTCTGGGCAGGGACAGGAGCTGGACTTGGATGGTTCTTGGGGGTCCCCTACAGCTCAGGACATTCTACGATTCTATGAAATACTAAAATAAGAAAGGAAGCTTACAATTTATTTCTTTTTCTTAGCATACGTGAGGATTTTAATGCTTATAATTTCCAGCAAAGAAACAAACTAGCTGATGACACATGGGATTAGGAAGTGTGCTGGCACTGGAAGGGTATATTTTTCCCTGTCATTCTCATTAATCACCTTAAATGGGATTTTAAAAATTAAAACATCAATGCTGTTTGTTGGGTTGTTTTAAACCACAGATTTTTATGCTGCCTTTTTCCACACTGGGGTTCTCTTCACATGCCAGTGCTTCATTGCATTTTCCACTGCTCAGAAAATGAGAGGTGAGGAGTCAGGATTTCCAGCAGCTGAGGATGCTGAAGGGTAATTCAGATGCAGTCCCTACATGATGCAAGTCAGTGACTCCCAGTGTGAGACAGTGCCACCAGCTGGGGACCCTAAGCAGGCTGTGCAGCACATTTGGATGCTACAGAACAGAACTCCATGTCTGCCTTTGATAAGAAATCAGATTAATGCCCAAACTTGGTTTTCACAGCTAAAGAGCTTTAATCCTCCAACTGTTCATTGCTGCAAGCATACTCAGGGTGTGGGAGAAGGGAAGAGGAAGGATTCCTCCGTGTCTCAAATGTTTATTTTCTGAGGATGACTGCGCCAAGATGTCTCAGGCAATTGGTCACAGAAGTAGCGCTGTCGTGTCCAAACTAACAGCACTCCCTGTGAGACACAGCTGTGGGTGCAGGAGAGTTCCAGATAAAAGCTTCTCTTCTACTGCTATTTAGTGAGGGATTTGGATGCACACAATTCACTAGAAGCAAGGAAAGTGGCATTTCCACAATAACAGCTTCAGTATTCCCTTATCCAAATTTACACTAATCCAAGAGATTGTGGACGAGAGAATAATTGCTCTCTTTTAACAAAGAACAAATCCTTAGGAGTTGTTTTCATTCACTCCAGAATCAGAGACAGACAAGAGCTTTGAAATGCAGTTTTAAAAGCAGTTTTTCTGCAGCATATTCAGGTTCTAGAACTTGAAAAGAGCACCACACTAAACCACTTTGCTCCTCATGATTAGGAGAGATTATGAACACATTTGAATAAGAAAAAAATGACTTCATTCTCAACTATTTTCTTCCCTAACAGAAGAGCAATTCTTGCTGAAAGAAAATTAGAATGCTAATTCAATTTTATATAAGCACCAGCTCCACCTCCATGCCACTGTGGAACTGTGCTCTTAGGTGAGTGTTTCTGATTTAGAATCTTACCTTTCTTACCTCAATTTTCTTTGTTTGGCTGCACTATAGAAATACTTTGTCTCATTAAACCTCCTTTACCATTTTTTTAGTGTCTATTACTTCTAAAACAGGCAGCTACAGCATACACATGCAAGAAGAAGTACTATGACTGCCACAAGCAGAATTAAACCCAATTCTTTAACTTAGAAAATAGTTATAAATAAGAGTGAAAAATTATATTATTGAATTTTCTATTGTATTTGCAGGGTGTCCTGATGAAGAAAGAATGATGAATTTCACTTTATGTTCTTAGAAGGTTAATGTATTATTTTATGATATTATATTGTAATAAAGAATGTTATACTAAACTATATTGAGGAATACAGGAAGGATATTTACACAATGCTGAAAAGATAATATTGAAAACTTCCCAAAGTCTTGACACAGCTTGGCCCTGATTGGCCAAAGAGTGAAAACAACTCACAGCAGAATCCAATGAAACAATCACCTGTGGGTAAACAATCTCCAAACACACTCCACATGAGCAAAACACGGGAGAAGCAAATGAGATAAGAATTGTTTTCCTTTTCTCTGAGGCGTCTCAGCTTCCCAGGAGAAAAATCCTGGGCGAAGGCATTTTTCAGAGAATGTCAATGTCACAATTTTCTTCTGGAATATCCAAATAGAAACAGTCAACTGGACAAGCAGCATGTCATGGGGTATATATAAAATGAAGACTGAAAACTTGTGGTTAAAAGAAACTGGGCTAATTGCTCAGCAGGAAAAAATTCCTTGATTGCTGTATGACACCCACGAATTCTTTCCAAAGTTATATTTTCTAAACACTTGTTCTGCTGCTAACCTTGGTTCAACCCTTCCCTCTCACAGCAGCAGGTGGTCCCAAAGCTTTCATAATTAAATTGAACTTGGTTCTCCTTCCCTGAAAACCCTGTCAGCCATCTGCAGCTCTGTGCAAGTTCTCTTCCTTTTCTTCTTTAGCTTTAAGATCCCTGAGTTGGCACCTCTGCCTCTTCCCAGAACCTGTTCCTGCCATGACAGCAGCAAACCTGCTGGCTGTGGGCTGGGTTCTTCCTTTTCCTTCCTCATTAGTGTCAGGAAAATTAATCCACAAACATCAGAGGTTTGTGTCCAAAAAGGAGACAGAAGAGTCCTTTTACTTTATTCCAATAAAGGGAGAGGCCATGGGGCATTGTCCTGGGGTCTCTCAAATTTTTGGAGGATGCAGCCTCCTTTTTATCCCAATTTCCCAGCCACATTTCCCTTCTCTCTTTCCCCATTGGCTGAGGTACTTGAGAGGTTCAGTCCTCCCAATACACCTGATACCAAAGATTTCCCTCTAATGTACAACCCTCCCGTTTAATTTTTAATTCTTATGGAATTTAAGGGTTTTTCTTCCCCATTACTTCTTTCATCTTTCAATGTCTAATTTCATTTATCAGCAAACCTAAAGTTTATTTGTAAAAACAAATATCTCTTTCCATTCATCAATCAGTGGAATCCTTCCCATTGTTTCTTTTCTCTCCCCGTAGACCCAGAGCTTGTTTGTAAAGACAAATCCACTATTCCTCTCACTAGCACGCCATAACCAGGTTTCCCATTATTTGTACTGGCCTGGAAAAACGGCATATTAAAAAGCCCCCACAGCTGCAAAAAACCCCCATGAAACAGGAAGCAAAGAGCATGCATTTTCCTTCCTCCTTTTTACAAATTTCAATTTGTGTAGGAGCACTTCCCTGGAAAGATATATGAAACCAATTTCCTGTTTCTAGGAGTCTTCATTACATACATGCATTTGGGTAGAGAGTCACAACCCCATTTTTCTACATAATTTTTGTAAAACAGGAAAGCACAGGTTATTTTGGATACTTCCTCCCCATAAGGATAGTGGGCACTATCTCCTGCCCACACTGCAGTACTTCCCTAAATTCACCTGCCCTCAAATTGAACTCAGTGATCCTTTGGTCCCTCCCACCTCCGGAGATGCCATGATTCTGGGCAAATATACATGCTTGAAATTTTCAAATTGCTCTGTTCACAGGAGCACATGGATGTATATTGCTGGTGGGGAGCACTTCTGCCATAGGATTTTGTGCCATAGAAGCTGAATCTCTGAGAATTATTCATTGCTGAGTAACTCAATCAGCAGCTGTTTCCTCTTTCTAGGAAAATGACAAGGAAATCCCACTGGAGGAGCAGCAGGAGTGCAGTGGTTCCAGTCTGTATCCCCTTTATGGGATGGGTGTGTTAGGAGTGACAGGTTGTTCTACCCTGTCAAATTTCAAATTCCATACTGTGTGCTTGCATGTGGGTTGGATTTGAACCAGAGCCAACTCATGGAGGTCAGTGTAAGATAACTCTGAGCTCATCTCACTGCACCCAGTGCTTTACCTACAGGTTTATTTGTTTAGGTAAATATTGTGTCCATAGCAAAGGCAGAAGTGTGGTATTTTCTGGGGGCCCTGTGGCAGGAAGGAATAAATCTGACTCCATGTTGTTAGAAGGCTAATTTATTATTTTACGATATGATATTATATTAAAGAATACTATACTAAACTATACCAAAGAATAGAGAAAGGATACTTACAGAAGGCTACAAAGAATGATAATGAGTCTTGTGACTCTCTCCAGAGTCCAACACATCCTGACCATGATTGTTCATTAAATCAAAACCATTCATATGAAACCAATCAACCTATTGGACAAACAATCTCCAAACCACATTCTAAAGCAGCAAAACACAGGAGAAGCAAAAGACTTAATATTGTTTTCCTTTTTCTCTGAGGCCTCTCAGTTTCCCAGGAGAAGAATCCTGGACAAAGAGGATTTTTCAGAAAATATGATGGTGACACAGAAGTTCCCCATATTAGAGATTTCTTTTCCTCTCTCAGTATCACAAATACATTTGATACCAGTCAATGTTTTATACAAAAGAACCTAGACACAAAAGAGATATGCTGTGAAATGAATCTGAATTGTTTTCTTCACAGTTATTACATGAGACATTTAAATCTTTAGACTGTATCCCTTGTTCCACAAGCTTTATGATATTATTAAGTTTAATAAAAGCATATCTATCATAAGTACAATTCTGAAGACATTTCTATGCAAATGGATATTTCTCCTTCATTCCCTTCTCCAGAGGTCCCACTATTATTGTTCCTTTAGACATGATATTAAGATAATCAGTGTTTTAGTTTAATAAAACAAAATAAATTTTTCAAAAGATTACTTACCTTTAAAAGAGCCAAAGCCACATGGAAGATTATGTTCATACCCTTAAAATAAGAAGAAAGAGACTTCAGTCAGTCCCAGCATACAAACCTCTTTTCATACTTATCATTTTGCGGCATCAAAACTCAATGTCAGTTCCTAGGGAACACTTCCCTTTTCCTGGTACACTTGGAAGTTCCTCACTGAAGCCCCAAGGCAGTTTCCAAACTCCCACTTCTGGGGGAAGATCTCAGCTTTTTGGGGCTTTGGGAACCTTCAGTGAGTGACTCAGGTGCTGTGGATGTGTCAGGCTGTCCCTCTCTCTGTTGCAGCGCCTGGCAATGCTGCCTTTCCATGGCCAGTGCAGGACACTGGCATCAGAAAAATGCAATAAGTATTCCAGGTGATAGATTTTTTTGTCAAGTAACAAGCTTAGCCATGATTTATCAGGTAAAATCTTGCATACTCAAACTGTAAAAAAACCCCCAAAATATAACAAAACAACCCCACAAGTACACAAGAGACCTTTTTTAACCGTGTTTAGCCAAAAGTCAAAACTATTTCAAAGCTAAACAAGCTGCTGTCTGTACCCAGTAGTTGCTTGCTGGTTTGCAAAAGCTGGAAATACAAATGTAAAAAAATCCATTCAGTGAGAAATACAGGAACAATAGGCATTTATTTGAAGATTAAACAGTCTGCAGCCTACATATGTTGATAATTTAAGATTATGAACAACTTTGTCTTCATCCAAATATGAGAAATACCATATGCAGTTCTTGTTTGCTGTACCATGTACTTCGTGTTCAGACTGTTTTCCTGAATTATTTTTCCAAATCCTCTTGCCTTGTTTAATGGCATGATAAATCTTTTCTAACAATAGCTCCCAGAGCCGGTATCTAGAAACATCTCAACAGATTTGCACACAAGTAATACTGCAATTATATTTTATTGTTGTGGGATAACAACAAGACTTGTGACAAGGAAACGTTCTCCAAGCAATTTCTGCTTCTGCAATTGAATGTGTTTCCAATCCTCTTCCTGAAAACCTGAGACCATGTTTCTATAAAAATTAGCTTTTATGAAAACGTGCTGAGACTTTACAGGAGCTTTCTTGGGAATAAATTTTATTTTTAATGTAGATAGTACAGTGCCTTGCAGGGATTGTACCATTAATGAGTCCTGAAAATGCTGCAACATCAGACATAATGAATATTGCAACACTGAATTACTTAGCAATTCACTGCATTATCACTGATAAACTGGGTTTTCCCACTAGAGGTCACACTTGCAGCAGGACTGAATCTTGCTTCATCACTAGGAAATCCTTCTTCCAATTGGGATAACAATTATTTCAAGTTGTTTGGCTTTATGTGCTTCCTTTTAATTGAGGAATGTAGAAAAATAGAAGTCCAGTTGTGAATTTCAGTTGTGACATTGATAATACCAGAGCTCCAGCAGTAGTAAAGTAAGTTCATAGTACTTTGAGGTTAATTTCAAATATTAATCTCAAGTCAAAAGTTAATTCCACACAGTCATGCCATTCACAACTTTTACTTTCTAGCAGAGAAGACTGACAAACACACTCTGTAAATGAGAGGAATATCAACAAGCTATCACAAACATTGCACTTTATTCTTAACAAACTGATCAGATTTTGTTATGATATGAGTAAGACTACTGCATCTAATAGTTGGACTGATGCCTCAGGTTTCAGCTTTTATATTTTTCAGATTCTGTTCTGCTTTAGTGTGTGGGTCTGAGTTTCACATTATGGGATGGTGAGCTCTCTTCACAGAGCAGGGAGACAAAACAATTCCTTCTCTAGCTGGAGACCAAGGACAAATGATCCCAATCTCAGGCCCAAGAGCACAAACAATGTGGGCTGAAGAGAGAAAAACAAGAAGAATAGGTCTGCATGGGCTAAAGCTGTAATTAAACAATTAACTCCAATGCGCAAATGGAGCAGAACTTATAAAAGTGAGAGACCCCATGACCAGTTGTCCATTTTGTGAGCATTTTGGTCCATCTTGGGTGCAGCCCTGGCTGGGCTCTTGCGCTGCCCAAGGTGGATCCATTGAGGCCTTTTAATAAATCCCCATTTTATTCTTTAACTCTGTCCAGCCTCTGTTCTAGGTCAGCCTGCACAAGGCATCAGGACTACTGAGGAATTAGTGCTCTGTGTATTTTCTGGCACAACCATAAAGAAATGTACACCAGTTCTCACTCATTTCTAAACATTTTTTTCTGATCTGCCTGAAACTAATGCTGTTTCTGAATTCAAGTGAATAAACTCTTTCCAGGTACTCCTCTTATACCATTACTCCTCACATGGACAGAAACTGCAGCAGAAATAGGTTTTTACCTGCCTTGAGAACCCCCATCTCCTTCTCAAGCCCCACCAGGCAACCCCACCAGGCAAGGGGCAGCTCACAGACTTGCTCCTGTTACTTGAGGTAACTTGATCAAGGCTCAAGCACCCTAAAATTACAACATGAAAGGACTTAAAATATCTCTATCCAACTATCCTGAGCAGCATTCTGCTACTCTCAGCACCAGAAAAAACACCTGCAGTTTTCTCTTTCCTCCAAGGCAGAGGGAAGTCCTGAATCAATGCAGCATTTTCAGCTGAGGCAGCAATCGCTGCAGTTTCCTGCTGCCCACTGGGAACTTGCAGGGCCAGTTCAGCCAACAGCTGGGTGGACTGGAGCTGGATGGTTCCAGATTTCAAAGCAGAGAAAAAACTCACCCCATGTTTGAACAACTCACTGGATAACCACTGATCTGCCTGCTGCAGTTATTTGTCCTAATTCATGCAAGCCTCTTCTTCCACAGCCAAGTTTAATGATGATGATTATGAAAAAGAAGGCTCAGCTCATTTTGTCACAATCTCTTATTTAAAACCTTACTTAATTTACCACACAGTGATTTATAAGCTTCAGCTTAAGCTTTTTCAGCTATTTTAGAAGAAAGACCAAAAATACCAAAGTGCACCAGACATATAAATCATTGGTAGCAATATCCCTCCAGCAGTTTGATAATGGAAACATGGAAGCCCATACAAATCATCCATGAGGGGAAAGAGAAAGGAGCCCATATGAAATGAGCTTTTGGTAATTACTTTTTAAATCCAAAGGTCATATGCTTAACTAGGCATTTTTGAAATAAGTGCTGTATGTCTTGGTGATGGCTTTTATCCCATATCTGGCGTGGGGTTTTTTGGCATTTTTTTGTTGTTGGGTTTTATTTGGGTTGGTGTTTTGTTTTGTTTTTTGGTGGGTTTTTTTTGCTTTTGTTTTTTGGTGGTTTTTTTGGTTGGTTGGGGCTTTTTTTGGTTTGTTTTTGTTTTTGTTTTTTTGTTTGTTTTGTGTTTTTTGTTTTGTTTTGGTTTTTTGTTTTCAAACCACAGCACTATAATACCATGCAGATCTCATCTTGAGATTTCAAAGATTTGCATGTCCAAAAGTTGTTCATAATTACCTTAACACTATTTTTAACAAAGAACAGCCAAGAGAAAAATTTTACACTTATAAACAAGAACTTGTAAGAGCACAGGAATGTTGAGGGGCTTGTCATCATGTCCTGTCACAGAATCAAGTGTTATTTAATGACCTTCTGAAGTTTGTGTAGAGACCTTGAGAACTTTAAGAGAGCTCATGAAACTCAGGAGTTTTGGAGAAGGAACAAAGCCAAGTCAGAGAAATGGAAGGGGAAGTTGTACCATATTTCAGCCCCCTTACAGCTCCTACTGACTGCCACACTGACCATCCTCTGCCTTACAGACACACTCCAGAAGAAAGAGCATCATTTAGCAGAAGAGCCCTTCATACCAACTGGTACTGGGATGAACACTCACCATCCAGGAAGTCCCCATTTAATTCATAAAGATTGTGCTTCATAGAAACATCTGCTTCTTTGAACTATATGTCAAAAACCCAGTAATTTTCAACCACCACTGGAGGTAATGTTCTCACGGGCAACCAGTGAAACTCTCTCATGAGACTGTAAAAATGAAATTACTCACGTGCACTAAAATTCAGACTGGCTGAAAGTAAAGGGAAATGTAAAGATGTTAACTGTAGTCTAATGAGAGGTTTTCCCAGTTGCTAACTCCCTCCAAAGCCAAGATTTCTCCTGCAGATAGAAGCCTCTTTGAGGAGTCCTCCCTTTGAGTCCCTCTGCACTCCGAAACAAGACGATCTTTGAAAAGGCTTGAAAAATAGGCTGGGAACAAAGAACAAACTGAGACTGGTAAAGATGCTGT